>NC_052345.1:2356293-2668949 GCF_016432855.1 Salvelinus namaycush
TGTTGTTGTAATGGCATAATATGCTCACTGGGTGGCAGCACTGGGGAGGTTGAATTTCACAGCAGCGTATTGGAAGTCTTCGTCTTGTATCTGTGGTTGAGGACGTTGGAGCTGGACGTTGGAGTACAGAGGCACTTCCTGGTATTTGGAGCGAGAAAAGTGGACTCTGGCGTAGTGAACATCATCCTGGTCTTCTGTGGCTGCTGTCTGTGCTGCAGTAGAGGTCATGGCCATGTCTGAGATGTTGTCATACACTGGACTAGAGTCTCCCTGATGGAGAGAGAGGACAGACAACTTGAGGAGTGGAAATGTCCCACAAAGAATACACAGTCATCACAGTCATCTTCTGATTCCAACAGACTCACCTGTCCATCGTTTGATGTGTCTCTTGTGTCAGAGGGGGAATTGGAGGCTTTCTTCCTGTTTAATAAATGAATTAATTAATTTATTATTGAAAGAATGAATGAATCAATGAATAAATTAAGTTAATAAAAAAGTGTTAGAGTGAAATAATCTTTAAAGATCACTCACCTGAACCACATGAAGCCAGAGAGACAGAGGATGAGAACCAGAACAACAACTGTGATTCCTACAGCTGCAATCAGAACTGAGATGTATTTCCCTGAAATAAAATATGGACGAGTGCTGGCATGTTATAAACTGAAAATAAACGTAGTACAGGATAATAACATAACATTTGTTAACTGATCTAACCTCAACAAATATATAATTCTAAAACGAAGTATGATAAGCCAATGTATAACTATTAATAATAGCTTGAATTGTAATTTTGTATTGAAATATTGAAGATGAAACTTCACCTGGTAAAATGATCATCAGAGCTGTAGAGTTCCTAGATCCTCTTCCATTCCGGGCCTCACAGTGGTAATGTCCATTGTCCTTAGACTGGAAGTTACTTATGTTGTAGATCTGTCCAAATCCATTTAGAAAAGTATCATTTTGAAAGTACCAGGTGTATTTGTCCACAGGTGGGTTGGCATCACTGCTGCAGGTCAGAGTCACTGAACTGCCCTCCACTATTTCACCAGAAGGACTGACTGACACTGAGGTGTTCTTTGGACCATCTGGTGGACAATACGTAACATTGTAAATAGTGTTTTACTTGTGAATTGAATATGAATTTAAATGTGATCCTGTGATCAAAAGATGAGGTTAGGTGTACTAACACTGAACGTCCACAGACACAGAAGAAGAGTTGAGACGTCCATATTTATTCTCAGCCTCACAGTAGTATTCTCCTCTGTCCTCAGAGCTGATGGTCGTGAAATTGTATGTCTTTTCAGATCCTGTCAGTGAAGATCCATTCTTCTTGTACCAGGTGTATTTGTCCACAGGTGGGTTGGCATCACTGCTGCAGGTCAGAGTCACTGAACTGTCCTCCACTATTTCACCAGAGGGACTGACTGACACTGAGTTGTTCTTTGGGCCATCTGGTAAAGGAGAATTTGTCAGAGGGTTAGGACAGTAGTTTATTTACAAATGACCTGTTATGTCAAACATGTATAATCTGTTAAATCAGAGAACTATTTAAAACTCTAACTAAGGCATTCAAACACTGAGTGGTACTTTACTCACACTTCACATCCATGTTTATGGTCCTAGACCTGTCTGTCCCCATCTCATTCTGGGCTTCACAGTAGTACTCTCCAGTGTCAGATGACTGGATTTGATTGAAGACATACTGTGGTCCTGTCATACTCTGATAGTCACTTCCATTCTTCTTGTACCACCAGATGTAACTCTGCACAGGTGGGTTGGCATCACTGCTGCAGGTCAGAGTCACTGAACTGCCCTCCACTATTTCACCAGAGGGAGTGACTGACACTGATGTGTTCCTTGGTCCATCTGATGTAAAAGACAGTGGATTTAAAAAGAATACAAATTTGATCAGTTAAAAATATTACATACACTTTCCACAATTGTACTTTTCCACACATTGACATTTAGATCCATCCTCTTATTAAAGATGATCAAGTCAAGTATCATGTGGAGCCAAAATCTGTCACTACAATGTTAAAATACCAAACTATCCCCAATATATTATATTTGACCCTCACACCCTGGCACTGAGCTCAGATCTTCAGCCTCCATACCAGACCATTTAGTAAACCAGAAAGCTGTTTTGATCTCATGATAACTGGGATATGTGTAAGAGCAGGATATGTTCACTGTTGACCCCTTCAAGGCACAGATACTCTGATGGGTGTAAGTCACAATCCAACAGTTCTGACCTTAAATACAAAAATACAATATAACATCTCATATAAATCTTTAATTACAATACCTTCCAGTATACTGTAAACCAGTTAACACTAGTGAAAACCATCATTATTAAATAATGATCAATATTCATTGATTAATTAACAAAAGTCTCACGACCTAAACCAAATTGTATTTATATTAAATGTGTATAAAAAAAGTACACACTTACACACTGCAGGAGAGTGGAGATTCTCATGGCCTTTTACAGCACAGGAGTAACTGTCTGCATCATTAAAGGAGTCTGAGTACAGGCTGGAAGTGCCCTCCTTTACTATGGTACCGTTCTTGTACCAGATGTAGGTGGGGTTGTCAGTCAGAGTACAGGTGGTGCTACAGGTCAGTGTCTTATCCTGATGTCCACCAGTCACCTTCACCTGAAGACCTGGAGAATAAACAATATCACTGTAAATCCCTTTATCACTGACTTATCACTCTAACACAAAGATGGAAGAAATCCTATGTTATACAGACATAAACACAAACCAAGACAATTTTCCAGAACAAAATGGAATTCAACAGTTTAACTATATTGAATGTAACTGTACCTGTGACAGACAGAGTGACTCCAGGATCACCATAATATCTCCCTCTGTTCTGATCTGTTATAAATCTGAACTTGTACGTAGCTGAGTCACTCTCTCTCAGGTCTGTGATTTTCAGGTTGTGACCATTCTTCTTATCCCCATGATACTCCAGACGAACTGCATTCTGAGCTATATCTTCAGGTTCTACACCAGTCTCCATTTTAGTGAACCAGAAGGTTGTTGTGACTGTACCACTGGGATATGTGTAAGAGCAGAACAGATCCACTGTTGACCCCTTCAAGGTACAGATACTCTGAGTGGTGTATGTAACACTCCAGCCAATCTGGCCCAGTACCACTGAAACAGTCACAGAACACAAGGGTATTACATTAAGCCAATGCCAATTGGCTCACACTAACAGTATAGGCGTTGTCCCTACTTTGTTGCCATAGTTGCTGAGTTGAGTGTGATTGGAAAACACATAAGAATCATTCAGTAAGGTAAATGAGGTGTGAAAGATAACTACTGAAGTGAAGTGGAGATGCATAACAGAACACAACAGAATAATAAAACACAAATGACATTTTTATATTTTACAAAAGTCTGTAGATTGACAAACATATCAAGTTATGAATTAGACCATACCTGTCACAGACCAGAGAAAGACCACCAACACACTTCCTGCTGTTCTCAAGGACATTGTTGCATCTCCCACCATGCAGTCTTAGAAACATAAACAACAACTCACTCTATAGCTGGTGAATAACTCCACCTGATACATTGAAGTAGAAACTGTAAATGGGGTACAGGGCCTCATTACTGAAAATGAACCAGGCTCATATTGTGTTGTGTTGTATTGTGCTATATGGTTGTCTATGTGATTACTGTCTGCATGTAAGTCATGCGCACACGCACTCACACACACACACACACACACACACACACACACACACACACACACACACACACACACACACACACACACACACACACACACACACACACACACACACACACACACACACAAACACACCATCTGTAGGTAAGGCCCATAAAGCCATGGAGTCTGTATCAAAGTCTAGAGAGCTGGTTGTTATTGATGTAGAATGGTTCAAAGACACATCATACACAGTATAGATGTCAACCCTACTCCCTGTGTCACACTCAAATTTATACACACACACACACAAACACACACATACAAACACACACACACACACGCGCGCACACACACACACACACGCGCGCGCAAACAATGCAGTGTTACAATGTGCCCACAACCCACTGTCACTGTGTCTCATGTTAATACTACTCCTAAACACAACCCACCATCACTGTGTCTCATGTTAATACTACTCCTAAACACAACCCACCATCACTGTGTCTCATGTTAATACTACTCCTAAACACAACCCACCATCACTGTGTCTCATGTTAATACTACTCCTAAACACAACCCACCATCACTGTGTCTCATGTTAATACTACTCCTAAACACAACCCACCATCACTGTGTCTCATGTTAATACTACTCCTAAACACAACCCACCATCACTGTGTCTCATGTTAATACTACTCCTAAACACAACCCACCATCACTGTGTCTCATGTTAATACTACTCCTAAACACAACCCACCATCACTGTGTCTCATGTTAATACTACTCCTAAACACAACCCACCATCACTGTGTCTCATGTTAATACTACTCCTAAAGCTCTTATGAAGCATCAACTCAATCACTCTTACTCTTACTGTCACTTTTACTTTAGGGCCATTTTCAAAATGTCTCCACAGCAATCTGTTGCTCTCAGAGCTCTTAAAATAGCATGTACAAGTCTTAATTTGAAACAACATGTACAATGTACTTCCTATCTTTTGTAGCATACAATATAGCTCAATATTTGTCAAGGGTACCAATAATTCTGGTCGTGACTGTATATCCAACAATCAGATTAATATGTAAAAATACATTTACACACACACACAGTTATACTTGACCCTGTTATACTTTGACAGTGAAAATGACCCTATTGAATGGAGATCTGGGTATTACTGGCAAACTCTACTGATCATGTTTTAAACATGTAAATGAATAAACTGAACTAAACTAAACACATGAAACCACAGTCCAGGATCAGTATTCACAAAGTGTATCAGAGTAGGAGAGCTGATCTGGGATCAGTTTATCCTTTTAGATCATAATTATACGGAGCGTCTGAGACACTTTATGAATACAGGCCCTGATGTAACAACCAAAACACAGTTCAAAATAAACCAACAAGAACAAAGATACAGTAAGTCATTGATGTATGGCTAAAAACAAAAAAACTAAAACTATATTTCAAGATATTGTCAAGTGTACTTACAGAGTGAAGTGAAGGGGAGAGGTCTTGAACAGTGAGTCAACGTGCTGTCAATGCGTGGAAACAAGAAGTAGTCTACTGTAAGTATTAGTAGAAGCAGGCGTAGTCTAAGTGTGAGTACTGTGGTTGACACATTTTAAAAGTAGCCTAGTCTAGTCAGGGCATTAACATGCAGGAACAGCATGTCACATAAGGGATGTTACTGTATCTAAATAGAAAATGGTCTAAAGTCATCATACTGTAGTTGCATTTCTTTATTTGAGGAGTGGACCTACATGTTTTACAAGAGACACAATGTGACCACTTCCCATCACTCTTCCTCAGCTGGTACTGAAGGTTCCAGAACAGATGAAAGGGGGGTATTTTTGGTTCCAGTGTTCTAGACTAGAGCTCTCCCTACTGACATCTCAATATTACTGCAGCTTCCAGGCTTCATATGTCCCTACTAGTCCAATGACAATATACAATATAGAAGGTAAACTAGATTCGAAAATGTAAAAAATGTATATAGAGTAAACCAGGCATGCACGTAAAAGTACTGTTATTGGGACTTATGTTGAACTGGCGTTTGGAGTGAGTTAATTAGTGATCTCAGCTAGCTTGTTAGCTACATGAAGCTGGTGTTATTCAGCGATAAACAAGTATTTTTGTGCATCACACAGCTACTTTGAATGTACTGGATTGTGAACAATATGATGTGCTGCCACAGAATTACAGCAAAACCCCATAGTTAGCTAGTGAGCTAGCTAGTTAGCTAACTTTGAGCTATCAACATTAGCTAGCTAGAAACAACAGACAACAGTGAGCTGTCATTATGCCAAGGCCAAAGCAAGCTGCTCTGAGTTTCCAGTGTGTTCTTGTGTGAAAGAGATGTGTTCAGCTCACTAGTCTTCAGTACAATGGACCCAAAGTGAACCCTGACATGCATATAACTAAGTCTGTCTGGGATTATTGTGTCCTATTGTGTCTGAGTGATGCGTGTTTTTTGAAAATGACAATGATTAATCTTTCATGTAATTGTTTATTGCTTCCTCGTTATTGTTATTTTATTGTGTGATTCTTTTTTTTGTTTTGTTTTTGTTTTTAGAAATTACATTTTAAAAAGTTGTCATTCTGAACTGCACTAAAATCACTCACCATAATATATATTCTACACTAAAATGTTAAAATACATTTTAATATAACACAATGCTCAGTTCTACATGAGTTGTCATGCAGTCAATATTCTGTTCTGACCTTGTGTGCAAAATTAAATGGCATGGACAAAGCAATACAAACATAGAAATATAGAAACATAGAAACTCATAAAAAAATATTTTCTTACATAAAAACAACTGCATTGTTGCTTAAGGGCTTGTCAGTAACCATTTCACAGTATGGTCTACACCTGTTGTATTCAGCGCATGTAACAAATACAATTTGATGTGATTTGTGTGTTAAGCTGCTGGACATTGCTCCCTCTGACTCCGATTCTGAACATCTAAAAGTCTGAGCCATTTGGGGGGGTTCTACTAGCTGAAATATGACAATTTAACCTCTCTTGGGTAGGGGGCAGTATTTTGACATCCGGATGAAAAGCGTGCTCAAAGTAAACTGCCTGTTACTCAGGCCCAGAAGCTAGGATATGCATATGCGTGGTAGTATTGGATAGAAAACAATCTAAAAATAACATAATCTTAAAATAATGTCTGTGAGTATAACAGAACTGATATGGCAGGCGAAAACGTGATGAGGAAAATCCATCCAGGAAGTGGCAATCTTTTGAATTGAGTGTTTTTCTATTGAAAGCCTATTCACCATATAAATGGATGGGACCTGGATTGCAGTTCCTATGGCTTCCACTAGATGTCAACAGTCTTTAGACATTGTTTCAGGCTTTTTTTCAGAAAAATTTGTAAGAATGACAGCATTTTCTGAGTGGTCAGTCGAATGAACAAGTGCTTTTTGTGCGCACGACCGGGAGCGTGCACTCCGTTCTTTTTCCTTTGTATTGAATACGCTATTATCCAGTTGTTTACTATCCAGGTGTTGTGAGAGAAGGCAGGTGAGTGCAATTTAGTCTGCCTGGAACATGCCCCATATTCAATTAAAAAGCATTGATTATTTATCCCCTGTAGGGGCAATTAGTTGGCACCCTATGGCATCAGGCTGGCAAAGTGACATCATAAGGGGTCACACATTCAGGTCACATGTCCAGTCACATGACCATACATACATACACAGTGAAACACATGATAACAACAGATGTCAGCCCCCTTAGTGTCTACAACATGGTCATCATAGAGGCGGTTCACTGGGCAAAGATCCCTTCAAGGATCTAATGATGATGTAATTTCCATGTTTCACAGCTCAGGCCGATGGAGAGGGGGAAGGAAATCAGAGGTGCACTCCTCTTCACTTTGATTGACACCTCATACACTCATTATATATGTCCAGTGTTCTGTCTGGGATCTGTGGTCTGTGCCAGAGGACTACAAACGGGGTGACAGCCCTCCCCCATCCTCTTGTTCCCTTTTAAAGTAGGGACACGACCCCTCATCCTCTTCCTTAATCTTCATCATTCTCCTCCCTCTCTCATATCCAGTCGCTGCGTGGTGGTCAGGGTTGTCATGGTGGACAGGATTGACATGGTTCCCTGTCTCTTCCTCTCTAGTCCGGCTTGTGTTTGAAGCAACACTTGTCACCATAGAAACAGCCGGTGGTCCTCCAGAAGAAACACTCGTCACCATTGATGGGAGCCATCCTCCTGGTCCTGGGAGAGAGAGAGACAAACAGTATGAAAACACAAGCACCTGTACCTGTGCTCCTGCTTCCTCCTTCCATCACTTTGTACATTTCAAAAGTTTATATGCGTTGATTGGTAACACTTTAGAATAACTCATAATGATGTTTTGAATGACAGACGGATGTCTTTACCTTGTGGAGGCGTACTGGGAGGCTGAGGAGGTGTTGAGGCCTATAGAGTTGGTCCTCTGAAAAGAGCGAGGGGTTCTCTGGATCTAGTGGTCTGGGTACCTGATCACCAGCCTGGTGCTCTCCAGCTCCACCCCCTGGACAGGAGGACAAACTGCAGGCGCAGTCCAAATACATACAATTAAACAAATAGCATAGTCCCAAAAGTACAATTGAATTAATAGCAATGTCCCAAAGTACAATGAAACCAATAACATTATATTGGGTTTTATTACCGGCTTGTTTTTAATTTCCCGACAGAAAGGAGTTGAATCGTTGTACTTTTCTTTCTGTGTTGGACAATGGTGATACTATTTATGTGCAAGACTCAAGCTCTACACTGAAGGCTCTTGACTCTGTGTATCATGCAGAGACGTCTAACTCACCATTGTGATCTCTACAGTGCTGTCAGGTGGACATCAGTAGCAACACGCAGGCTCAAACCCTGGTACATTCTTATTCAGAAGACCATTTAATAAGGAAAACTGACATGTTATATATCCTCTCTTCTGGCATGAAATGAGAACACATACAAACTCTCATCTCAATCTTGTTTAATGCTAACACTACCGAATATTAGAACCAAACATGGGAAAAAGTCCTTTCATTATTCAGCCCCTTGATCTTGGAGGAGTTCAAAGGACAAATAGATGAACAGGTTATTGAGATATATAGCTGTATCAGTCCATGTCACGAGTTTGCATTGCCTTTTTTTAAGCCCCCGTTCCCACAGGAGACCTTTTGCCTCTCGCCAGGCCGCCATTGTAAATAAGAATTTGTTCTTAATTGACTTGCCTGGTTAAATAAAGGTTAAATAAAGATTATCCTAAAAGTGCAATGGAACCAATAACATAGTCCTAAAAGTACAATATAACCAATAACATAGTCCTAAGCGTACAATAGAACCAGTAGTATAGTCCAAAAGAACATTTGAACCAATAGCATAGTCCCAAAAGTACAAACTCCTAAAGTTTAAGCTAAATAATTGAAAGCACATCTCACATAGTTAAATGCATATGACAGCATTATGTTTCATCCCACCTCTCACCTGGAGCCTCGCTAAGGTGCGAGCGGCCATGTTGGGATTCTTGAAGTTGACAGAGGCACATAAACTCTCTTGAAGAACTCTGTAACTCTCTCTCTCCCCACACCTACAGTACATAACCTAGATTTAGAATGTAGAACTCTGATACTCTCTATCTCCCCTCATCTACAGTGCAGAATAAATAATTTGAATGTAGAACTCTGATACTCTCTATCTCACTCCAGTACAGAATGTAGAAGGAGGAGAGGAAGGGAGGTGACCACAGTCAAAACACAAGGAACTAGGAACAGGGTGCTTGCTATATGAGACAGCATATATAACCTAAAACTGTAGGAATGTATACTGTGGAATAACCATAACTAAACATACTCACCCACATGAGTCCTGAGTGGAGGAGAGGTCCACCACTGGAGTCCATAGGGGAAGAGAGGTCCACCACTGGAGTCCTGAGGGGAGGAGAGGTCCACCACTGGAGTCCTGGGGGGAGGAGAGGTCCACCACTGGAGTCCATAGGGGAGGAGAGGCCTACCACTGGAGTCCTGAGGGGAGGAGAGGTCCACCACTGGAGTCCTGAGTGGAGGAAAGGTCCACCACTGGAGTCCTGAGTGGGGAAGAGGTCCACCACTGGAGTCCTGAGTGGAGGAGAGGTCCAACACTGGAATCCATAGAGGAGAGGCCTACCACTGGAGTCCTGAGGGAAGGAGAGGCCTACCACTGGAGTCCTGAGGGGAGGAGAGGTCCACCACTGGAGTCCATAGGGGAGGGGAGAGGTCCACCACTGGAGTCCTGAGGGTAGAATAGGTCAACCACTGGAGTCCTGAGGGGAGGAGATGTCCACCACTGGAGTCCTGAGGGGAGGAGAGGTCCACCACTGGAGTCCTGAGGGAAGGAGAGGTCCACCACTGACGTTCTGAGGGAAGGAGAAGTCCCCCACTGGAGTCCTGAGGGCAGGAGAGGTCCACCACTGGAGTCCTGAGAGGAGGAGAGGCCTACCACTGGAGTCCTGAGGGGAGGAGAGGTCCACCACTGGAGTCCTGAGAGAAGAGGTCCACCACTGGAGTCCTGAGGGAAGGAGATGTCCCCAACTGGAGTCCTGAAAGGAGGAGAGGTCCACCACTGGAGTCCATATGGGAGGAGGGGTCCACCACTGGAGTCCTGAGGGGAGGACAGGTCCACCACTGGAGATCACTGATATTCCCACATCTACAGTAGAGAACATAGAATGTAGAACTCTGATACTCTCTATCTCCCCTCATCTACAGTGCAGAATAAATAATTTGAATGTAGAACTCTGATACTCTCTATCTCACTCCAGTACAGAATGTAGAAGGAGGAGAGGAAGAGAGTGAGGTGACCACAGTCAAAACACAAGGAACTAGGAACAGGGTGCTTGCTATATGAGACAGCCTATAGAACCTAAAACTGTAGGAATGTATACTGTGGAATAACCATAATTAAAAATACTCACCCACATGAGTCCTGAGTTGAGGAGAGGTCCACCACTGGAGTCCATAGGGGAAGAGAGGTCCACCACTGGAGTCCATAGGGGAGGAGAGGTCCACCACTGGAGTCCTGGGGGAGGAGAGATCCACCACTGGAGTCCTGAGGGGAGGAGAGGTCCACCACTGGAGTCCTGAGAGAAGAGGTCCACCACTGGAGTCCTGAGGGGAGGAGAGGTCCACCACTGGAGTCATGAAGGGAGGAGAGGTCCACCACTGGAGTCCTGGGGGAGGAGAGGTCCACCACTGGAGTCCTGAGGGGAGGAGAGGTCCACCACTGGAGTCCTGATGGGAGGAGAGGTCCACCACTGGAGTCCTGAGAGAAGAGGTCCACCACTGGAGTCCTGATGGGAGGAGAGGTCCACCACTGGAGTCCTGAGGGGAGGAGATGTACACCACTGGAGTCCTGAAAGGAGGAGAGGTCCACCACTGGAGTCCTGGGGGAAGGAGATGTCCCCCACTGGAGTCCTGAAAGGAGGAGAGGTCCACCACTGGAGTCCTGAGAAAGGAAGAGGTCCACCACTGGAGTCCTGAGGGGAGGAGAGGTCCACCACTGGAGTCCTGAAGGGAGGAGAGGTCCACCACTGGAGTCCTGATGGGAGGAGAGGTCCACCACTGGAGTCCTGGGGGAGGAGAGGTCCACCACTGGAGTCCTGAGGGGAGGAGAGGTCCACCACTGGAGTCCTGAGGGGAGGAGAGGTCCACCACTGGAGTCCTGAAAGGAGGAGAGGTCCACCACTGGAGTCCTGAAAGGAGGAGAGGTCCACCACTGGAGTCCTGAGAAAGGAAGAGGTCCACCACTGGAGTCCTGAGGGGAAGAGAGGTCCACCACTGGAGTCATGAGGGGAGAAAAGGTCCAACACTGGAGTCCTGAAGGGAGGAGAGGTCCTCTCAGCTAAACCTCACAATAAATCAGTGTTAGATGTACAGCATGTATTTCTTTATTGTTGTAGGTATTTGGTTAAATCAGTAATCAAACTCCCATAATAATGGCTGTGCCCCTGTTGTGGGGTCTGGTAGTGCAGTCTGTATATACTATGCCCCATGTGGTGGGTTCATGTAGTGCAGTCTGTATATACTATGCCCTGTAGAAATTGTCTATACTATGGCGGGGAGACAGACAGACAGACAGACAGACAGACAGACAGACAGACAGACAGACAGACAGACAGACAGACAGACAGACAGACAGACAGACAGACAGACAGACAGACAGACAGACAGACAGACAGACAGACAGACAGACAGACAGATTTAAGGTGAGGGAGGATGCACATGTTTTATGAGCATGGCCTTTTTTTTATTACTGCATGTTGGATGACTGTTATTCATATTCCATTCACCCAGCTCAATGTAACATGGATATATTTAACTACTACATGTCATGATACTCTAGTGTTCCCTATATCCATCATGAGGTTGTTACAACCTTCCCTATGAATGAAAGGTAAGTGCACAGGTCGAGAGAAACATTTGAGTAATCAAGGTGACAGACAGTGACACATTCAGTACCTCCTTGTACACTCTGGCCTGCATCTAGCTGATCTAGGATGTAATCATTAGTCCAAAAGTTGCAAACAAGAGTTTCTCTTGGACAAATTCAGGTATGTTTATCCCCATTTCCTTCCGTTTGCTTTCGATTAAAAAAAATAATTCAACAGAATAGGTGGAATGAATACACCTTTGATCACATTCAAACACAGTTCACTTTCAAAGCTGACACATACAAACGGCATGATCACGTTGCCCATTGTAGAATTCCTTCTCACAACTCTGCATTATACTCCTCTTACATTGTCCCTTCACTTGTGGACTTCAGTGCCCAACACATCAGCTGTCTGTGAGCAGGAGAAAAAACCTTTCCAATCCAAACCTTCATATCATGACTGCTAACGCTACACACAGCCTACATCATTGTTACCATATTAGCTAACGTATTGTCAACATAGCTACTAGAACTAATGCGTTAGTAAACACGCTCCAATCATGCAGAACAGTGTACAGTTAGCAAGCAGTTTAGCAGTTACACTGGTGGGCCCACGTGGCAATAAATGAATAAAACCAAAAGCTTACCTTGACTTAGAAGAGTTCCAGCGTTGGATAGCCGTAGTCAACTAGCGAACATACCACCCCTCTCTGTTTGAGACGGTTGTTTGAGTAGGCTAAACTAGCTAGCTGCATTAGATGCTGGCTAAGTAAGTTAAACTGAAAACAATACAACAAAATAGAGTTTGCTAGCTCTTCCCACTCTCTCTTGCTTCTCCTTCATTTTTCAAGAAATGTATTAGTTCAAAACTGTTCAACTATTGTCTTTCTCTTTGAGTCAACTACTCACCACATTGTATGGATTGCAGTGCGAGCTATCTGTAGCTTATGCTTTCAGAACTAGATTAAATATCTGATACTTTGATTGGTCGGACAACATGTCAGTTCATGCTGCTAGAGCTCTGATAGGTTGGAGGACGTCCTCTGAAAGTTCTCATAATTACTGTGTAAGTCTATGGAAGGGGATGAGAACCATGAGCCTCCTAGGTTTTGTATTGAAGTCATTCTACCCAGAGGACGACGAAAACTGGCTGTCTTCTGGCTAAACCATGGTGCTACCCTACAGAGTGCTGTTGAGGCTGCTGTAGACCTTCATTGCAAACTGTTTTAGTGAAAATAAATACTGGCCGTGCCTTTACAGCTGAATACCCTTCACTGGAGGAGCACACAAAGGGTTAAACTAGGGTCATTTCAGTGAAATAATATTTCTGAGGTTAATAAGACAACTAAGTAACACTGCCTCTGTGTTTGAGTAATCAACTCGTCATGAAGATTTGATTATTTGAATCAGCTGTGTAGTGCTTGGGATAAAACCAAAACGTTCACCCCTTGGGGTCCCCAGGACTGAGTTGAGGAAACGCTGGCCTCGCCACTCATGGTTAAATGATTCAATGCCGCCATCATGTGTCTAATAGGCAGCAATACAAGAAACAAGAGCTGAGAGAAAATAGTTATGAATCAATGTTTTATTAGTTGATGAAAATATCAGTGTATTTGTTGTCTTAAATGTTGATCTTATTTACAACATGATGGTTATACTGTATTGACACTAAAACACACTGTAAAAACTGCAAAGGTAAACATGCATTTAACGTATATAAAATACGTCATAATGAAAAATGTGATGACAAAACAAGTGATATCATGACACTGAACAATATAGCACTACGTAATATACAATTATAATGAATATAAAATGTCAAAAATTGCAAATGTGCAAATGTATGTAATGTACTGATTACATTTAAAAAAATTCAAAAAACAATATAGTATAAAAAAATATAAAACATAAAATGCGGAATAATGTCTGACAGCAATACAAAGTAAATCATCATTAAACACTTCAGGAGAAACTTGACCCATGAGCTAAATTTATTAAAAAGCTCTTATCAATATCATCCATATTAGTTGCTGAGGAAAGTAGGACTATTAATGTTATAAAAAATCCCTAAATGGCAAAATCCCATTGAAAAATATCAGAAAAATAATCTTAAAATATAGATAGTAAACAGATTAGTACACAAGAAAAAATATGGAAATGGAAAATCCCGTTGAAAAAAAAACAGAAGCATAACCCATCCCATTTATCATCAAAATACATAATTATCATAATAATAAAATCTAAAATATATTCCAGCATTTACTCAAAAGTTAAAGTTCTTGGTCTGGAAAACCATCTAGATATAATAGCAAGAGAATAGAGGTGTGAGGCCTGGCTTTGGATTGGAACCGTAGCTCTTCAGTCCAGCTTCTGTGGTGAGTCTCTTCAGTCCAGATTCGGTGGTGGTTCTCTTCAGTCCAGGTTCTGTGGTGGTTCTCTTCTGTCCTGGTTCTGTAGTGGTTCTCTTCAGTCCAGCTTCTGTGGTGAGTCTCTTCAGTCCAGATTCGGTGGTGGTTCTCTTCAGTCCAGATTCGGTGGTGGTTCTCTTCAGTCCAGGTTCTGTGGTGGTTCTCTTCTGTCCTGGTTCTGTAGTGGTTCTCTTCAGTGGGAAGGTCCCCTCACATTCTGAAAGAAGATACTGAATTAGCAATTTACACTCCCATTAAAATGTTTGTAGATACACACACACAAACACACTTACTGCCAGGGTGTCATACTCTGGTGACCTGGTCTTCATGTTCAGAGATGTGTACATGTCACTGTTGGGGTCACTGTTAGGGTCAGGATGGACATTCTGTGGACAGAAAGAGGAAGAGTGAGAGAGGGAAAGATATAGAGAGAGTGGGAGAGAGGGAGAGAGAGAGGAAATGCATGTGTGCTTTGAAACACCAGTCTTTCCATAATTTTCTCTAAACATATTCAAGTACTGTATAAAACACAAACACACTCACAAACAAACAAAATACATTTTAAGAGACATGCTGCCAGAGTGTCGTAGTCAGGGGACATGGTCCTCATGTTCAGAGCTGTGTATGTGTCACTGTTACAGTCAGGACGGACACTCTGTGGAGAGAGAGAGTGAGGTAACAATGAAAATAGTATGAAAGAGACTGTCGTGACACAGTAAATTAACGAAAATGGAGTTGCAACTCAGGGTTTCCCAAACTTGGCGCTGGGGCCCCCCTTGGGTGCACGTTTTGTTTTTTGCCCTAGCACTACAGTCGTAGCCTAAAGTTTTGAGAATGACACGAATATTAATTTTCACAAAGTCTGCTGCCTCAGTTTGTATAATAGCAATTTGCATATACTCCAGAATGTTATGAAGAGTGATCAGATGAATTGCAATTAATTGCAAAGTCCCTCTTTGCCATGCAAAAGAACTGAATCCCCCAAAAACATTTCCACTGCATAACAAGCCTTGCCACAAAAGGACCAGCTGACATGTCAGTGATTCTCTCGTTAACACAAGTGTGAGTGTTGACGAGGACAAGGCTGGAGATCACTCTGTCATGCTGATTGAGTTCGAATAACAGACTGGAAGCTTCAAAAGGAGGGTGGTGCTTGGAATCATTGTTCTTCCTCTGTCAGTCATGGTTACCTGCAAGGAAACACATGCCATCATCATTGCTTTCCTCAAAAAGGGCTTCACAGGCAAGGATATTGCTGCCAGTAAGATTGCACCTAAATCAACCATTTATTGGATCATCAAGAACTTCAAAGAGAGCGGTTCAATTGTTGTGTAAAAGGCTTCACGGCGCCCAAGAAAGTCCAGCAAGTGCCAGGACCGTCTCCTAAAGTTGATTGAGCTGCGGGATCGGGGCACCACCAGTACAGAGCTTTCTCAGGAATGGCAGCAGGCAGTGCATCTGCCTGCTGTATCTGTAAGTGCATCTGCACGCACAGTGAGGCAAAGATTTTTGGAGGATGGCTTGGTGTCAAGATGGGCAGCAAAGAAGCCACTTCTCTCCAGTAAAAACATCAGGGACAGACTGATATTCTGCAAAAGGTACAGGGATTGGACTGCTGAGGACTGGGGTAGTCATTGTCTCTGATGAATCTCCTTTCCGTTTGTTTGGGGCACCCGGAAAAAGCTTGTCCAGAGAAGACAAGGTGAGCGCTACCATCAGTCCTGTGTCATGCCAACAGTAAAGCATCCTGAGACCAGTCATGTGTGGGGTTGCTTCTCAGCCAAGGGAGTGGGCTCACTCACAATTTTGCCTAAGAACACAGCCATGAATAAAGAATGGTACCAACACATCCTCCGAGAGCAACTTCTCCCAACCGTCCAGGAACAGTTTGGTGACGAACAATGCCTTTTCCAGCATGATGGAGCACCTTGCCATAGGGCAAAAGTGATAACTAAGTGACTCGGGGAACAAAACATCGATATTTTGGGTCCATGGCCAGGAAACTCCCCAGACCTTAATCCCATTGGGAACTTGTGGTCAATCCTCAAGAGGCAGGTGGACAAACAAAAACCCACAAATTCTGACAAAGTCCAAGCATTGATTACGCAAGAATGGCCTGCCATCAGTCAGGATGTGGCCCAGAAGTTAATTGACAGCATGCCAGGGCGGATTGCAGAGGTCTTGAAAAAGAAGGGTCAACACTGCAAAGTTTTTTTCTTCATGTAATTCTCAATAAAAGCCTTTGACACTTACAAAATGCTTGTAATTATACTTCAGTATTCCATAGTAACATCTGACAAAAATATCTAAAGACACTGAAGCAGCAAACTTTGTGGAAATTAATTGTTGTGTATTCTCAAAACTTTGGGCCTAGACTGTACATTGGGGGTGGAATGGAAAACCCTGGTGTAACTGATAACTGATAACTGATAGAATCACCTGTGTGTCTGTTGTAGCATCACATCCTCCTGTGAATCTCCTGTAAAGAGGGACAGAGTGAGTTCTGCTCTCCACTGACCTCTAGTGGAAGTTGATATGTTACTAATACAATTTAGCAGTTAAGGGCGTTGGGCCAATAAATACATTTATGAATGAATTAAGTTAATAACAAATCAGAGTGTAATAGTGAAAGAATAATACAAACATAAATGTTCCCTTCTTCACTCACCTGAACCACATGAGTCCAGAGAGACAGAGGATGAGAACCAGAACAACCACTATGATTCCTACAGCTGCAGTCAGAACTGAGGTCTGTTTCCCTAAAAGATCAAATGGATGATATGAAAATATATTATTATGAAGTGAAAATGAATATACAGCAATACAGGACATTAATGCAATACTTGTATATAGAAGCCTATGTATAGTTATAAACCAAAGCGTAATAAGGCAAACTAGAAGAAGATTACTTTGAAACATAATTTCTTATTGAACGACATTTTATATTGAAGTGTTGAAGACTTTACCTGCTACAATGATCATCAGAGCTGTAGAGTTCAATTTATGTCAGAGTAATATTCTCCTCTGTCCTCAGAGATGATGTTAGTCATGCTGTAACTCTGTCCTGATGCTTTTGCTGAGGTTACATTCTTCTTGTACCAGGTGTATTTGTCCACAGGTGGGTTGGCATCACTGCTGCAGGGCAGAGTCACAGAACTGCCCTCCACTAATTTCACCAGAGGGACTGACTGACACTGAGGTGTTCTTTGGGCCATCTGGTGGACAATATGTAACACATTGTTTATACATAGTGCTTTACATGAGGAGCGTCATGGAACTTGGACTTATGATTGAAATAAGTTAAATATTACTTTAATTATGTGTGATTCTCTGATCAAAAGAAGAGAAGGTTAGGTGTATTTATACTGAATGTCCACAGACACAGAAGAAGAGTTGAGACTCACATATATACTCTCAGCTCCACAGTAGTATTATCCACTGTCCTCAGAGTTAATGTTGGTGATGAGGAAGGTGTTTTCAGATCCTTTCAGTGAAGCTCCATTCTTCTTGTACCACCAGGTGTAACTCTCACAGGTGAGTTGGCATCACTGTTGCAGGTCAGAGTCACTGAACTGCCCTCCACTATTTCACCAGAGGGACTGACTGACACTGAGGTGTTCTTTGGAGCATCTAGTAAAGCAGAATTTGTCAGAGGGTCAGGACTGTAGTACACTACCTCAAATGACATCATGTCAAAAATAAATGATATCTAAAGTCAGAGAACTATCTAAATCTATCACTTACACAAAACATGAACAATAATACATTTGGAGATACTTTTCAACTACTCAGTTGAGTCACTTTCTCTCAGGTCTGTGATTCTCAGGGTGGAGTACTTTTCTGTTTGTCGATGGTATTCCACACGACGTGCATACTCTGAGTCCTGGCTCAGGTCTTTAGTTTCTTCAGTCTCCCATTTGCTGAACCAGGATACTTCTGTGACGTTATGCCAACTGGGATGTGTGTAAAAGCATGATATGTCCACTGTTGACCCTTTCAAAGCACAGATACTCTGATGGGTGTAAGTCACATTCATACAGCTCTCACCCACAACACCTGAAACAAAATGTAGCTGATCAATTCCCGAAATGATAATGAGACAAAACGTTTTAGATGTATTGGACAGGTTCATTTTGAATTAAAAAAATACATATTGACATACATCTATAAAACTGTTTATCATTCCAAAGTATATAGTTAAGAATATTGATAGAGAAAGTAATACCATTCTTATTGGTTCTAAATGGTACTACATAAAATACTAGTTTCATTCATACTCACACACTGCAGGAGAGTGGTGATCCTCATGGCCTTTTACAGCACAGGAGTAACTGTCTGAATAATAACTATTGACAGAGTATTGATGGGAAGTGGGCTCATCTAGACGTTGTCCGTTCTTGTACCAGATGTAGGTGGGGTTGTGGTTGTCAGTCAGAGTACAAGTGGTTCTACAGATCAGTGTGTTCTGTCCCTCTGCAGCAGGAGTCACTTTGACCTGCAGAACTGAAACAATATGTATATATATATATATATATTTATATATATATATATATATATTATATATTTATTTTTTTCTCCTGTAATTACAATATGATATACAGTTGTATCATACAGTGTAGTATTACCTGTGACAGACAGAGTTGTTCTTGGGAAACTATGACCCCATTAAAGGTTGTATGTTTTAAAAGTGAAGCGATACTCAGCTGAGTCCTCCTCTCTCAGATCTGTGATTCTCAGGATGGAGGGACCTTTATATATCCATCTCTCTTTGTCAGGGTACTTCACACGACCTGCATACCCTGGGTCTCTGGTTAGGTCATCAGGTGTCGTCTTATCACTTCTAAACCAGACTGTTGATGTGGTGGAATAATAACCAACATAAGTACAGGATATGTCCACTGTTGACCCCTTTAAGACACAGATTCTCATCTTGGTGTAAGTCACTCTGTTGCAGCTCTGATCCTGAACACCTGAAACACAGTGACATAACAAGAGGTCAACTGGATTATATTCTCAGTTCTTTCTAGAAATGCTAAAAATTCTTAAATGACAAAGTGAAACCAACACACAGTATAATGTATTAAATTCACACTCACACACTGCAGGAGAGTGGAGATCCTCATGGCCTTTTACAGCACAGGAGTAACTGTCCTTAGCATTAGGGAGGACTGAATACGGGGAAGTATTCTCAGTGACAACCTGCCCGTTCTTGTACCAGGTGTAGGTGGGGTTACCAGTCAGAGGACAGCTGGTGGTTCTACAGGTCAGTATCCTCCATGTTGGAATCTGTGAAAAAGGAGTCACCTTCACCTGCAGGTCTGGACTAGACAACATGAACCTGAATCACCTGTTGTCTAGTGTCATCACAAGATGCTATACATTCTCAAACAGATCAATAAAGACATGACAATTGCTATATACACATAGTATCATATTATTTGAATTTCATAAATACAAATGAAGACATTTTCCAGAACTAAATGGACAATGAAGATTAAACAGAATATCAGACAATAGAATGTTACCTGTGAGAGAGAGAATCTCCAGATGTGCCATAATATTTCCCTCTGGTCTGATCTGTTAAAACCTCTACTTGATCACCCTCCCGGATCCGGGATCCTCAACGCTGACTAGCATAGCCTAGCCTAGCGCCACAGGGAATATCATATAATATAATTTCATGAAATCACAAGTCCAATACAGCAAATGAAAGATAAACATCTTGTGAATCCAGCCAACATGTCCGATTTTTTAAATGTTTTACAGCGAAAACACAACATATATTTATGTTAGCTCACCACAATAGCGCAACACACAACGCCATTTTTTCACCGCAAAGATAGCTTTCACAAAACCCACAAATAGAGATAAAATTAATCACTAACCTTTGAACAACTTCATCAGATGACAGTCTTATAACATCATGTTATACAATACATTTATGTTTTGTTCGAAAATGTGCATATTTATAGCTACAAATCCTGGTTTTACATTGGTGCCATGATCATAAATGGCACCAAAACAGCCAGAATAATTACAGAGAGCAACGTGAAATACATAAATACTCATCATAAAACATTTATGAAAAATACATGTTGTACAGCAAATGAAAGATAAACATCTTGTGAATCCAGCCAACATGTCCGATTTTTTAAATGTTTTACAGCGAAAACACAACATATATTTATGTTAGCTCACCACAATAGCCCAAAACACAACGCCATTTTCTCACCACAAAGATAGCTTTCACAAAACCCACAAATAGAGATAAGAATAATCACTAACCTTTGAACAACTTCATCAGATGACAGTCTTATAACATCATGTTATACAATACATTTATGTTTTGTTCGAAAATGTGCATATTTATAGCTACAAATCCTGGTTTTACATTGTGAACATGGCGCCAAAATGCTCCAAATTGTCCAGAGAAATTTTAGAGAGTCACGTAATCGAACAGAAAAACTCATCATAAACTTTTCTGAAAAATACATGTTGGGCAAATAAATAAAGATACACTGGTTCTTACTGTAACCGCTGTGTTAGATTTAAAAAAAAATAACTTTAGTAAAAAGCACAGCATGCAATAATCTGAGACAGCGCTCAGCCATTCTCCGCCATGTTGGAGTCAACATATTCCACAAAAATACGAAATAACATCATAAATATTCTCTTACCTTTGATGATCTTTCATCAGAATGCAGTGCAAGGAGTCCTAGTTCCACAATACATCGTTGTTTTGTTTTAGAATGTCCATTTCTTCTGTTGAATTAGCAACTTTGGTTAGCATGGTGGAGCTCAAGTGTCCATGAAGATTTTACGCATGAACGAAAAATTCAAAAAGTCATAATAATAGTCGAATAAACTGGTCAAACTCAGTTGATAATCCATCTTTAGTATGTTTTTCAGAAATAGATCCAATAACGTCCCAGACGGAGCATTTCTTCATGTCTACCTAACGCATTGCAGAAAACGATATGGTGCTCCCAGGTGCGCAGCAAAATACTGCCAATATGGCTGACCTGTCACTCCAAAAGCTCTCATTCGGTCCCACATCAGGCTAGACACCTCATTCAATATTGTACTGCCTGTTGACATCTAGTGGAAGGAGTATGAAGTGCATACATATCCATAAATTCAAGGCAATTGAAAAGGCGAGGCCTGTCACAGAGACCCATTTCAGAATTTTCACTTCCTGTTTGGAAGTTTGCCTGCCAAATGAGTTCTGTTTTAGTCACAGATATAATTCAAACAGTTTTAGAAACGTCAGAGTGTTTTCTATCCAATAGTAAAAATAATAGGCATATCATATGATCTAGAACAGAGTACGAGGCCGTTTAATTTGGGCACTACTTTTTCCCAAAGTGGAAATGGCGAAGTTTAAATAAGATGGCGAAGTTTAAATAAGATGAACTTGTACGTAGCTGAGTCACTCTCTCTCAGGTCTGTGATTGTCAGGGTGTGGCCATTCTTCACATCTCTATGCTACGTAACACAACCTTTGTAGTCTGGGTCATCACTCAGACTCACAGGATTCCAGACAGCATAATTTTTTTGTGAACCAAAAGGTTGTTAGTGTATGTAGTTTAATAATCGTCTGTAGTTTTGGCAAGAAGTTGTTTTTCAATCTCTCGGTCCCTGCTTTGATGCACCTGTACTGACCTCGCCTTCTCGATGATAGCGGGGTGAACAGGCAGTGGCTCGGGTGGTAGTTGTCTTTGATGATCTTTATGGCCTTCCTGTGACATCGGCTGGTGTAGGTGTCCTGGAGGGCAGGTAGTTTGCCCCCGGTGATGCGTTGTGCAGACCTCACTACCCTCTGGAGAGCCTTACGGTTGTGGGCGGAGCAGTTGCCCCGTACCAGGCGGTGATACAGCCCAACAGGATGCTCTCGATTGTGCATCTGTAGAAGTTTGTGAGTGCTTTTGGTGACAAGCCGAATTTCTTCAGCCTCCAGAGGTTGAACAACGCTGTCTGTGTCACAACGCTGTCTGTGTGGGTGGACCAATTCAGTTTGTCCGTGATGTGTACACAGAGGAACTTAAAACTTACTACCCTCTCCACTACTGTCCCGTCGATGTGGATAGGGGGGTGCATCCTCTGCTGTTTCCTTAAGTCCACAATCATCTCCTTTGTTTTGTTGACGTTGAGTGTGAGTGTGAGGTTATTTTCCTGACACCACACTCCGAGGGCCCTCACCTCCTCCCTGTAGGCCGTCTCGTTGTTGTTGGTAATCAAGCCTACCACTGTAGTTTCGTCCGCAAACTTGATGATTGAGTTGGAGGCGTGCATGGCCACGCAGTCGTGGGTGAACAGGGAGTACAGGAGAGGGCTCAGAACGCACCCTTGTGGGGCCCCAGTGTTGAGGATCAGCGGGGTGGAGATATTGTTACCTACCCTCACCACCTGGGGGCGGCCCGTCAGGAAGTCCAGTACCCAGTTGCACAGGGCGGGGTCGAGACCCAGGGTCTCGAGCTTGATGACGAGTTTGGAGGGTACTATGGTGTTAAATGCTGAGCTGTAGTCAATGAACAGCATTCTCACATAGGTATTCCTCTTGTGGTTGCGATTGCGTCGTCTGTTTACCTATTGGGTCGGTAAGCAAATTGGAGTGGGTCTAGGTTGTCAGGTAGGGTGGAGATGATATGGTCCTTGACTAGTCTCTCAAAGCACTTCATGATGACGGAAGTGAGTGCTACGGGGCGGTAGTCGTTTAGCTCAGTTACCTTAGCTTTCTTGGGAACAGGAACAATGGTGGCCCTCTTGAAGCATGTGGGAACAGCAGACTGGGATAAGGCTGATTGAATATGTCCGTAAACACACCAGCCAGCTGGTCTGCGCATGCTCTGAGGACGCGGCTGGAATGCCGGCTGGACCTGCAGCCCTGCGAGGGTTAACACGTTTAAATGTTTTACTCACCGCGGCTGCAGTGAAGCAGGTTTTGGTAGCGGGCCGTGTCAGTGGCACTGTATTGTCCTCAAAGCGAGCAAAAAAGTTATTTAGTCTGTCTGGGAGCAAGACATCCTGGTCCGCGACGGGGCTGGTTTTCTTTTTGTAATCCGTGATTGACTGTAGACCCTGCCACATACCTCTTGTGTCTG
Source organism: Salvelinus namaycush (assembly GCF_016432855.1). NCBI lineage: Eukaryota > Metazoa > Chordata > Actinopteri > Salmoniformes > Salmonidae > Salvelinus > Salvelinus namaycush. The sequence goes on from NC_052345.1 coordinate 2,379,897, forward strand.
AGCTGTTGAATTGCGACTCTACTTTGTCTCTATACTAGCACTTAGCTTGTTTGATTGCCTTGCGGAGGGAATAGCTACACTGTTTGTATTCGGTCATGTTTCCGATCACCTTGCCCTGGTTAAAAGCAGTGGTTCGCGCTTTCAGTTTCACGCGAATGCTGCCATCAATCCACGGTTTCTGGTTTGGAAATGTTTTAATCGTTGCTGTGGGTATTATGTCGCCGATGCACTTTCTAATGAACTCGCTGACCGATTCAGCGTATTCGTCAATGTTGTTGTTGGACGCAATGCGGAACATATCCCAATCCACGTGATCGAAGCAGTCTTGAAGCGTAGAGTCAGATTGGTCGGACCAGCGATGAAAAGACCTGAGCGCTGGAGCTTCTTGTTTTAGTTTCTGTTTGTAGGCTGGAAGCAACAAAATGGAGTCGTGGTCAGCTTTTCCAAAAGCAGGGCGGGGGAGGGCCTTATATGCGTCGCGGAAGTTAGAATAACAATGATCCAGGGTTTTACCAGCCCTGGTAGCACAATCGATATGCTGATAGAATTTAGGGAGATTTGTTTTCAGATTAGCCTTGTTAAAGGCTATGTGAAATTGTGATATTGGATATGTTAAAGGATATGTGATATTTTGACTACACAGAGAACCATTTAAACAACGTGTCGACTATAGAGGACTTGGTGTTGTTGCTAGGTGATTTCTGACACAACTGCAAGACCTCTTCACTATTTATAACGTTAACAATTTCTTAGAATGTGTTGCATTGTCCTTCTGAGTTCTGTATTCAGGTCAAAGTTCCATGATGTCATTCAATTAGAACCCATTCCATTTAAACACCCATGACCATCACTCCTCATCAGCAGCATCCAAAGTAACACTGAAGGTTCCAGTGTTCTAGACTAGAGTTCTCCCTACTGGCATCTCAACATTACTGCACCATCCTAATAATAATGTCCTCATTAATGTTGGGTTAATAACAACATAACAAACTGGAAATACATCAGATAACCTAGTGAAAAACTAAACTGTTTACTTGACAAAGTCACATTTAAGCACACACACACTATTGTCTATTGTAGTAAAATATGCCACTATCGTATTCTGTTACACTGTTGGACCTTGTGTACAACAGAGGAGGCTGGTGTGTAGATATATAGGAGGAGAGGCTCATTGTAATGGTAGCTGGAATATAATTAATCAAAACTGTGACGTGTGATGGTTAAATACTGACTGACTGACTGACTGACTGATCTACAAATCACCTTGCATGATTGTCACGCCCTGACCTTAGTATTCTTTGTTTTCTTTATTATTTTGGTTAGGTCAGGGTGTGACGAGGGTGGTATGTGTGTTTTTGTCTTGTCTAGGGTTTTGGTATGTCTAGGTGTGTGTGTGTAGTCTAGGCATTATGTAGGTCTATGGTGGCCTAGATTGGTTCCCAATCAGAGGCAGCTGTTTATTGTTGTCTCTGATTGGGGATCCTATTTAGGTTGCCATTTTCCAGTTTGGTTTGTGGGTTATTGTCTATGTGAAGTTGCATGTCTGCACTCATTGTTTATAGTGTTAATTTTGTTAGTTTGTTTAGTCTTCTTCGTGTTTATTCGTCTTCCATTAAAAATATGTCTTCACGCTGCGCTTTGGTCTCCTCACTACGACGTTCGTGACAATGATAAATAACTACTTCATATTATTTGAAGATCAGTCAGTCTCCACTCACCTTTAATGTCGGCTGCAATGTCAAACATGGCCACATTTTCATGCTCGACAACCAATGATGTGATACAATATTCCATTTTTCTTCTTCGGTTTTTCAAGTTAACAGACGATAAAGAATGACAGGCAAAGCTGCAATATTTAGAATAAATAACATTTTGTACGTATTGTCTTAAACTTTTAGCTTATTTACAACATGATGCATAAATTAAACCGAATCACACTTCATCTAAAGTAGATAATGAATAATTTCACAATAAAACAAGAGTAATTATACTATTAATATTCCTTCTCATAAATGCCATAGCTCAATGTCTGACAGCAATACAAAAGTAAAATCATTTGACCACATCAACATAATCTATCCAATTTATCATGAATATACATAATTATCATTACAAGGAAAGAGAATTAAACTCCACATGTACTTAAAAGTTAAAGCTATGTAAAACATTCTGGACATGATAGCAATATGATAGCAGGAGAATAGGTCAAATCAAATTAAATTGTATTCGTCACATTCGCCGAATACACAGGTGTGAATCTTACAGTGAAATGCTTACTTACAAGCCCTTAACCAACAATGCTTTAAGAAGTTTTGAGAAAAAAATAAAATAATAAGTGTGTTACGATCCCCAGTTTCTGTGTTGTGGTTTGTGTATTTGTATGTGTGTATTTTAGGAAATGGTTTCCTGGATTCCCCTAAGCAGCTGATTGGTCAGCCCCATTGCAGATTGGAGCTGACCCCGCCCTCTCGTCAGGAGATACCGCTGTCTGCAATTACCGACTCCTCCTGCAGCTATAAAAGCCAGTGTTCCTTTGTTTGGAGGAGAGAGCTGATGGTTATGTCCTGTATTTTGGTTAGTGTTGCTGAAAGAGAGCTGATTGGTTATGTCCTGTATTTTGGTTAGTGTTGCTGAAAGAGAGCTGATTGGTTATGTTCTGTTATTTGTTGCTGGGAGCAGCTTTGGTATGTTCTGTGTTAGTTTGTTGCTCAGTCAGATAGAGCTTATTTGATGTTCTGTGTTTCTCAGAGTTTTTTTGTGAAATTGTTTGTAATATTCTGTTTAATTTCTTCCCAGTGGGGAAGGGGAAGGCACCTAGGGAGTGCTTAGGCAAGAGGCCTGCGGGCATACATAACCCGTAGTATTACTCTTTATACACACTAGCCAAGACAAGCTAAGACCTGTGCAGACCACCCCCTGTATTTTTGTTAGCGCACCAGGTGGTGCTAAGTTAGATAAGTAGTTGGTAGGCAGGTAAGGTAGGAGAGGGGGCTTTGACATTTACTTTCTTTGCTTTGGCCCTGTCCAGACCCTTTTCCCCAAATTTACCACGTGAAGGAATAAATTCACTGTAAACTATAAATTGTCTGCTTTTGTCATCCCTACTCGCACCTACAGTCCCATACCTCTTTCACTCCACTGGGAGTTTAGTTGTGGCAGGGTGTTGCGTTCCCTCTTCCGAGAGGCGTATGTAACAAGGTGTTAAGTAATAAATAGATAAGTGGAGAAACGACAGTCCATCATTACTTTAAGACATGAAGGTCAGTCAATACGTAACATTTCAAAAACTTTGAAAGTTTCTTCAAGTGCAGTCGCTAAAACAATCCAGCGCTATAATGAAATTGGCTCTCATGAGGACCGCCACAGGAAAGGAAGACCCAGAGTTACCAGCCTCAGAAATTGCAGCCCAAATAAACGCTTCAGAGTTCAAGTTTCAGACACATCTCAACATCAACTGTTCAGAGGAGACTGTGTGATTCAGGCTTTCATGGTCGAATTGCTGCAAAAAAAACACTACTGAAGGACACCAATAATATGAAGAGACTTGCTGGGGCCAAGAAACATGAGCAATGGATATTAGACTGGTGTAAATCTGTCCTTTGGTCTGATGACTCCAAATAGGAGATTTTTGGTTACAACCGCCGTGTCTTTGTGAGAAGCAGAGTAGTTGAACTGATGATCTCTGCATGTGTGGTTCCCACCGTGAAGCATGGAGGTGTGATGGTGTGGGCGTACTTTGCTGGTAACATTAGTGGTGATTTATTTAGAATTCAAGGCACACTTAACCAGCATGGCTTCAACAGCATTCCGCAGTGATACGCCATCTCGTCTGGTTTGTGCTTAGTTGGACTATCATTTGCTTTTCAACAGGACAATGACCCAACACACCTCCAGGCTGTGTAAGGGTGATTTGACCAAGGAGAGTGATGGAATGCTGCATCAGATGACTTGGCCTCCACAATCACCCGACCTCAACCCAATTGAGATGGTTTGGGATGAGTTAGACCGCAGAGTGAAGGAAAAGCAGCCAGCAAGTGCTTAGCATATGTGGGAACTCCTTCAAGACAGTTGGAAAAACATTCCAAGTGAAGCTGGTTGAGAGAATGCCAAGAGTGTGCAAAGCTGTCATCAAGGGAAAGCGTGGCTACTTTGAAGAATCAAAAATTTGAAATATATTTTGATTTGTTTAACACTTTTTTTGGATGCTACATGATTCCATATGTTTTATTTCATGGTTTTGATATCTTCACTATTCTACAATGTAGAAAATAGTAAAAATAAAGAAAAATACTGGAATGATTAGTTGTACTTTCAGACATACAGTATTCACATACAGTAGGAGTGTCCAAACGTGTTTTTATGTGTTTGACATGTTGCATGTCTGTCTACATCTGTGTATTTAAGATGACATGTTGTATGATGCAATAAATAATTTCCTAATGGATAAAATAAAGTCAACACAATCATCATCAACAACAAAACAAACAACAACAGCAATAACAATCACTTATTGAACATATATGTTGTACTGTAAACACATGTGTGACTCCTTTCAGGAAACTAGGCATTTGTCGTGCATCACTACTTCACAGGAGAGCCATTTGAACATAAAGAATTTTTTATCAAAATGCATTTTTTGGGCAGAAATGCCTTCTGCAACATGTGAACTTTTGTGTGCCTTAATAACAAACTTGTATACCATCTGTAAATACGAATAGAATTGTTAACCTTTCTGCGCACAGTTGAGAAAACTACAGCCTCGTTCCGTTCGACGAAAATTCGTAGAATGGTCGTAGAAACATGTCAAATGTTTTTTATAATCAATCCTCAGGTTGTTTTTAACAAACATAATCGATAATATTTCAACCGGACCGTAACCTATTCAATAAGAGAGAAAAGGAAAATGGAGAGCTCCCCTCGCACGCAGGAACTATTCAGAGGACACCTGACTACTTTTGAAAAATCTCGTTCATTTTTCTAAATAAAAGCTTGAAACTGTGTCTAAAGTCTGCTCACAGCCCGAGGAAGCCATTGGAAAAGGAATCTGGTTGATACCCCTTTAAATGGAAGAAAGACTGGCCAGGAAACACAGATAAAAAAATGTATATATATCACTTCCGGGTTATATTTTCTCAGGTTTTCGCCTGCAGAATCAGTTTTGTTATACTCACAGACAATATTTTGACAGTTTTGGAAACTTTGGAGTGTTTTCTATCCTACTCTGTAAATTATATGCATATTCTACGATCTGGACCTGAGAAATAGTCCGTTTACCTTGGGAACGTTATTTTAAAAATAAAAATAAATCTGACCCCTAGCGTCAAGAAGTTAAATCAGGAGCCTAGTTGGTTAAGCCACAGAGAAAGTCAGCAACCTTCCCCCTAGCCATGATTGTTTGAGATAATAAATGGACTGGACATGCCAAGAGATGAGTTCGGATTTGTCTGCCATGTAACATCCTTCTGTTTATTTGAGCTGGTCAGTATGTGTAGGTAATCCTTTCTCACGCTGCTTTAAAAAAATATATATCACGTAGTAGAACTGCATAAGTCTTGCGCTCCACTTTCTGGAGGACCGAGTTTTGAAATCAGTGGAATTTGAGTATGATTGCTAAGCGAGAAAACACCTGTCTCCGGATTACATCTGCAAACTAAGGGCAACCATGGCTTTCGTGACAGAGAGGGAGAAGTGTCCATCCATGTATCTAGCTAGCTACATTTTCAGATATTATATGTTTCTCATCAAGTTAAAGTGTACTTTTAGCAAGCTAACATTGAACCTGGTTGGTTAGCTACCTGCAGATTCATGCAGTGTAGTATTGTTATGAGTTGGCATTATGGTTAATTGTTTAGATAACTAGCTACATGTCTAAACAAAAGACTCCACTATGCAAGTAACTATTAGGATGTTTATGATGTCACTGCAACAGCTGTCAATGGTAGATAGCTCTGGCTATCTTTTCCGATTTCAGAGAACTCTTGTCTGAGTGTGCCAGAGTGCAAAATAACTAACAAATCTACGAACGTTCAAAACCCATTGAATATGGCCTGTGTCAGTATTAATTGGCAAAAAGCGTAATTAAATTGTTGCCAGCAGGATAACTTAAAAACAGCCTAACCAGCTCTGCTAGGGCGAGTAAAATGGTCAGAGTGAGCAGTTCTCTCATTTGTGTCTGGAAGTAGCTAGCAAGCTAGCCAACGTTAGCCAGTTAGCTTGGGTGCTTGACTGCTGTTGTTAGGTCAGAATGCTAAGATCAACCCTACTCCTCAGCCAGAGCGTCCAGTGTGCGCTCTGAACGCTCCGAGAACGAAATGCTCTGGTTTTACGAACGGACAATCTGACAACACTCTGAGTTTACAAACGCCCAGAGAACACTGGCATTCCAGACTAAATGTATTCTACCAACACACCTGTAGAATAAGCCAGCCCTTAGTCTTGAAATCTTTGCTTGTTTAAAATATATAACCTCACATGTGAAACCTTAAAGAGATGGGTGGGGCTAAAGCTTACAGGGTGTGCATGATGCTGAATGGGTGTAGACAAAGAAGACCTCTCAAGTAGGTACCAAATCATTCAACGGCCATTTTCTCAAAAGTGAGGTTACAAGTTTATCAACTTTCAAAGCAGAATTACTTTCCCATTGTTCCTCAACTGTAGTGTAAGATATACAATTTTTTAACTCTGAGTCTCTACTTTCATCCAAAGGTAAACACATGTTAATGTTAAATTGTAATTATTTCGCCTCTATGGCCTATTTATTGCCTTACCTCCCTAATCTTACTACATTAGCACACACTGTACATAGAATTTTATATTGTGTTATTGACTGTACGTTTGTTTATCCCATGTGTAACTCTGTGTTGTTGTTTTTGTCGCACTGCTTTGCTTTATCTTGGCCAGGTCGCAGTTGTAAATGAGAACTTGTTTTCAAATGGCCTACCTGGGATAGGGGGCAGCATTTTCACTTTGAATGAATAGCGTGCCCAAATTGAACTGCCTCCTACTCTGTCCCAGATGCTAATATATGCATGGAGGAAAACTCCATGCCTCCCTGCGGACCTGGCATCCTTTCACTCCCTCCTCTCTACATTCTCCTCTTCTGTCTCTGCTGCTAAAGCCACTTTCTACCACTCTAAATTCCAAGCATCTGCCTCTAACCCTAGGAAGCTCTTTGCCACCTTCTCCTCCCTCCTGAATCCTCCTCCCCCTCCTCCCCCCTCCTCCCTCTCTGCGGATGACTTCGTCAACCATTTTGAAAAGAAGGTCGACGACATCCGATCCTCGTTTGCTAAGTCAAACGACACCGCTGGTTCTGCTCACACTGCCCTACCCTGTGCTTTGACCTCTTTCTCCCCTCTCTCTCCAGATGAAATCTCGCGTCTTGTGACGGCCGGCCGCCCAACAACCTGCCCGCTTGACCCTATCCCCTCCTTTCTTCTCCAGACCATTTCCGGAGACCTTCTCCCTTACCTCACCTCGCTCATCAACTCATCCTTGATCGCTGGCTACGTCCCTTCCGTCTTCAAGAGAGCAAGAGTTGCACCCCTTCTGAAAAAACCTACACTCGATCCCTCCGATGTCAACAACTACAGACCAGTATCCCTTCTTTCTTTTCTCTCCAAAACTCTTGAACGTGCCGTCCTTGGCCAGCTCTCCTGCTATCTCTCTCAGAATGACCTTCTTGATCCAAATCAGTCAGGTTTCAAGACTAGTCATTCAACTGAGACTGCTCTTCTCTGTGTCACGGAGGCGCTCCGCACTGCTAAAGCTAACTCTCTCTCCTCTGCTCTCATCCTTCTAGACCTATCGGCTGCCTTTGATACTGTGAACCATCAGATCCTCCTCTCCACCCTCTCCGAGCTGGGCATCTCCGGCGCGGCCCACGCTTGGATTGCGTCCTACCTGACAGGTCGCTCCTACCAGGTGGCGTGGCGAGAATCTGTCTCCGCACCACGTGCTCTCACCACTGGTGTCCCCCAGGGCTCTGTTCTAGGCCCTCTCCTATTCTCGCTATACACCAAGTCACTTGGCTCTGTCATATCCTCACATGGCCTCTCCTATCATTGCTATGCAGATGACACACAATTAATCTTCTCCTTTCCCCCCTCTGATAACCAGGTGGCGAATCGCATCTCTGCATGTCTGGCAGACATATCAGTGTGGATGACGGACCACCACCTCAAGCTGAACCTCGGCAAGACGGAGCTGCTCTTCCTCCCGGGGAAGGACTGCCCGTTCCATGATCTCGCCATCACGGTTGACAACTCCATTGTGTCCTCCTCCCAGAGCGCTAAGAACCTTGGCGTGATCCTGGACAACACCCTGTCGTTCTCAACTCACATCAAGGCGGTGACCCGTTCCTGTAGGTTCATGCTCTACAACATTCGCAGAGTACGACCCTGCCTCACACAGGAAGCGGCGCAGGTCCTAATCCAGGCACTTGTCATCTCCCGTCTGGATTACTGCAACTCGCTGTTGGCTGGGCTCCCTGCCTGTGCCATTAAACCCCTACAACTCATCCAGAACGCCGCAGCCCGTCTGGTGTTCAACCTTCCCAAGTTCTCTCACGTCACCCCGCTCCTCCGCTCTCTCCACTGGCTTCCAGTTGAAGCTCGCATCCGCTACAAGACCATGGTGCTTGCCTACGGAGCTGTGAGGGGAACGGCACCTCCGTACCTTCAGGCTCTGATCAGGCCCTACACCCAAACAAGGGCACTGCGTTCATCCACCTCTGGCCTGCTCGCCTCCCTACCTCTGAGGAAGTACAGTTCCCGCTCAGCCCAGTCAAAACTGTTCGCTGCTCTGGCACCCCAATGGTGGAACAAACTCCCTCACGACGCCAGGTCAGCGGAGTCAATCACCACCTTCCGGAGACACCTGAAACCCCACCTCTTTAAGGAATACCTAGGATAGGATAAAGTAATCCTCCTAACCCCCCCCTCCCCCTTAAAAGAGTTAGATGCACTATTGTAAAGTGGTTGTTCCACTGGATATCATAAGGTGAATGCACCAATTTGTAAGTCGCTCTGGATAAGAGCGTCTGCTAAATGACTTAAATGTAAATGTAAATATTATTATTACTATTGGATAGAAAACACGCTGAAGTTTCTAAAACTGTTTGAATTATGTCTGTGAGTATAACAGAACTCATATGGCAGAAAAACTTCCAAACAGGAAGTGGAAATTCTGGGGCTGGTTGATTTTCAACTGATCGTCTATTCACATCCCAGTAAGATATGGATCTGGTCGCACTTCCTACGCCTTCCACTAGATGTCAACAGTTAGTAGAACGTTGAATGAAGCCTCTAGTGTGATGTGGGGCCGGATGGCAGCTATTTGAGTCAGTGGTCTGGCAGAATGCAAGTTCCTGGTCATGCGCATTACTCATGATATCACCATGCGTTCCATTACTCTGTAGACAAAAAGGAATGCTCCGGTTGGAACGTTATTGGATATATATGATAACAACATCCTGAAGATTGATTATTGTTACGCACGCCTCTGAGAAGAGGGAACGCAACTCCCTGCTGCAACTCAACTCCCTGTGAAGTGTAAGAGGTATGGACTGTAGGCGCGAGTAAGGACGACCAAGGCAGATTTTACCGTTACTAGGATTTATTTCCTTACGGTAATATGGGGAAAAGGGGCTGGACGGAACCAAAGCAAAGAAAGTAAATATCAAAACTTCCCCCTTTCCTATCTAACCTGCCTACCCACTACTTATCTATCTTAGCACCACCTGGTGCCCTAACCAAAATACAGGGGGTGGTCCGCCCAGGTCTTACCTAGTGTGCCTAGACAATGAATATACTACGGGTATATGTATGCCCGCGGGCCTCTTGCCTAAGCACTCCCAAAGTGCCTTCTCCTTCCCCCTGGGAACAAATGAAACAGAACAATTATTAACAAACAATTTCAATAATCAAAACAGTGCGTCCTATAACACATAAGACATAACCAATCAGCTCCCTCAGCAACAACTTATATAGTACATACCAAATCTCTAAGAAACAACCAACACTTTATCACAATCAAATTCTCAAGCAAGGATCTCTCTCTCCAATCTTTCCAAAATCTTCTCTCTCTAATGATTTCTCTCCCTCCAACTAAGATCTCTTTTCCTGAACAGAACACTGGCTTTTATATTCCTCAGGTGGCAAAGGTAATTAGTGTCAGCTGCTTCTTGACGAGGGGGCGTGGTCAGCTCTCCAATTATCAATTAGCCATGGAGAACTCAAGAAGCTATCTCCTGAAACACACACTCAAATACATACCACAACACAGAAAACTGGGGAACGTAACAATTATCTACTTAATTTGACCAGTTAATTCGACCTGGAATATAACTTTTTTAAGTTTTCGTCCGAGTTCGCATGGACTAGCGCCAGCGTTTGGACATGTGAACTAAACGTGCTAGCAAAAGTAGCTACTTGGACATAAATAATATGACATTATCGAACAAAACAACAATTTATTGTAGAACTAGGATTCCTGGGACTGCATTCTGATGAAGATAATCAAAGGTAAGGGAATATTTATGATGTAATTTCGTATTTCTGTTGACTCCAACATGGCGGAGAAATGTTATTGATATCTGAGCGCCGTCTCAGATTATTGCATTATTGCTTTTTCCGTAATTTTCTTTTTGAAATCTGACACAGCGGTTGCATTAAGAACAAGTGTATCTTTAATTCTATGTAAAACATGTATCTTTCATCAAAGTGTATGATGAGTATTTCTGTTATTAGATGTGGCTTTCTGCAATTTCTCTGGATATTTTGGAGGCATTTCTGAACATGGCGCCAATGTAAACTAAGATTTTGGGATATAAATATGCACATTATCGAACAAAAAATACATGTATTGTGTAACATGATGTCCTATGAGTGTCATCTGATGAAGATCATCAAAGGTTAGTGATTCATTTTATCTCTATTTCTGCTTTTTGTGACTCCTATCTTTGGCTGGGAAAATGGCTGTTTTTTTTTTTACTTGGTGGTGATCTAACATAATCATATGTTGTGTTTTCGCTGTAAACATTTTTTAAATCGGACACGATGGGTAGATTAACAAGATGTTATCTTTCATTTGCTGTATTGGACTTGTTAATGTGTGAAAGTTAAATATTTCCCCAAAATATTTGTGAATTTCCCGCGCTGCCTTTTCAGCGAAATGTTGTGGGTGGGTTCCGCTAGCGGAACCTGTGTCCTAGAAAGGTTAAGTCTTATGACTGGTGACTTCATTTTGGATCCTTCTAAAGAACTGTTATTTGACCGGATTATATGGTGGGGGCGCTATATTAAGAGGAAGAGGAGAAGCTGAAATCTTTGCCAGGGAACAGGGAACTGGATGAGGGATTCACATTTTACAATAAAGTATTTCATCAATGGGGAGAGGGGGGGAAGGGGTCATTGCAGGTCAGACCCTACAATGACCCCCTTTAGTGTCTACAACATGGTCGTCGTAGAGGCAGGGTGGTCAAGCTTGTCAGGGTGGTCAGAGTTGTCAGGGTGTTCAGGGTGGTCAGGATTGTCAGTGGTCAGGGTTGCCCTGGTTTCCTGTATCTTCCTCTCTGGTCAGGCTTATGTTTGAAGAAAGAGAGAGAGCGAGAGAAAGAGAAGAGGGGGAGAAAGAGAGAGAGAGATATAATTACTACACTGTATATAGACATAATATGACATTTGAAATGTCTATATTCCTTTGGAGCTTTTGTGAGTGTAATGTTTACTGTATTTTTTTTGTTTATTTCACTTTTGTTTATTATCTATTTCACTTGCTTTGGAAATGTAAACATATGTTTCCCATGCAAATAAATCCCTATGAATTGATTTGAGAGAGAGAGAGAGAGAAAGACAGAAACTTGAAAGTGACAGTTCTCAATGGTGCTGCCCATGCTAAAACTAGATTTTGGGCACTAGTCCTCTATCCATCTCTATGAACATATGACATATGAACATAACAGCACCCGCATGGATGCCTGTTCTCCCGCCTGCACAATCCGGAATTTGTGTCAAAAGTTATGATATTGGTTGATTTGTAAAACTTGCTTATATATGTTTATAAATGATAGCTGATGTTTTGACAAAGACAGATGTCCTTACCCTGTGGAGGCATACTGGGAGGCTGAGGAGGTGATGAGGCCTATAGGGTTGGTCCTCTGAGGAGAGGGAGGGGTTCTCTGTATCTAGCGGTCTGGGAACCTGATTACTAGCCTGGTGCTCTCCAGCTCCACCCCCTGGACAGGAGTACAAACAGCAGCAACACTGACAAACAGCAACACTGTTGAACTGACGACCGAAATCAGCTTGCAGGCTTCGTATTTTCCGCTGGCAGCCCCACCACCACAGAAAGCACTGAGCTAGGCTAACACCTGCATTTTCCTACCTTACTCAAGAAAGTAAAAAAGAGACCATGTTTGTATGCGACTTTATTAACTCAATGCATTATTTATGTTTTACAATGTATGCAAATTGATATGTGTCATGTATTAATGCCAAAATAACATGAAAAAAAGCAACAAAAAAAGCTAAACAGGTGGGGCTCAAAACAGGTGGAGCTCTGCCACACCTGCCAGGAATGACGTGTCGCTAATGCATGTATCTAGAAATTATAGACAAGTTGACTAACAAATAGCCCACCAAAATGTCTGAAATTATAAGCAGAAACATATCTAAATCAAGCAACAACAAAAAAATCCTGCACTCCCTGTCTTTGACTGTAGCCTATAGCACATATTCTATATTTGCGGGTTAGTGTTGGGTGGTGAGGGCCTCAGATTTTCACTTTATCACTTACAGTACAGTCGGGCGGTTGAAGATGGGTTATTAGCAGTTATTATGTCCATCATGTGTCCAATAGGCAGAAATACAAGAAACGACAGCAGAGTGGATATAGTTATGATTCAATGTATTAATAGTCAACTAATCAGTGTACTTCTTATCTTGAACTTTGAGCTCATTTACAACATGGCGCCTATACTGTATTTACATTGAACAACACTGTAAAATCTCCAAATGTGAGCATGTATTTAATGCATCTAAAATAGGTCATAATTAATCATTTGATAATGAAACAAGTGACATGACACTGAACAATATGATATTACTTAATATAAAAAGCGCAATAATGTCTGACAGCAAAACAAAGTAAGTCATTATTAAACACATCAGGAGAAACCTGGTTCAAGAGCTAGAAATATTAAAATGCTGTTATCAATATTATCCACATTAGTCACTGAGAAATGTAGGTCTATATTTGTTATTAAAATCTGGAAATGGCAAAATCCCATAGAGAAAGACAGAAACATAATATTAATCTACAGAGAGCAAACAGAAAAGTGGGCTTTTTGTGTTACAGAAAATCTACAAATGGTCAAATCCCATAGAAAAAGAGCAGAAACATAATCTATCTTATTGATCATCAATATACACAATTATCATTACAAGGAAAGATAATTCAACTCCAGCATTTACTGGAAGTTAAAGCTTAGGAAAAACGTCTAGATATGACACCAATAAGCATCATTATAAAAATCTGTCGTTCTGCCCCTGAACAAGGCAGTTAACCCACTGTTCATCGGGCGCTGAAGACATGGATGTCGATTATGGCAGCCCCCCGCACCTCTCTGATTCAGAGGGGTTAAATGTAGAAGACACATTTCAGTTGAATGCATTCAGTTGTACAACTGACTAGGTATTCCCCTTTCCCTTTCCTTAACTTTACAAGAAAAGAAAATAATCACAGAATTTTCTAAAAGTTAGAGCTCATTGTCTGGAAAGCCTTCTAGATATGATAGCAGGAGAATAGAGGTGTAAATCCTAGCTTTGGTTTGGTGCTGAAGCTCTTCATCCAGGTTCTGTGGTGGTTCTCTTCAGTCCAGGTTCTGTGGTGGTTCTCTTCAGTCCAGGATCTGTGGTGGTTCCCTTCAGTCCAGGTTCTGTGGTGGTTCTCTCCAGTTCTCATAATCTGAGGGCTCAGCATCTATCTGAGGGACTGTGTCACTAGGGGAATCCCTTACATTCTGAAAGAAAACAAAGTGAACACATTACACACTACTCTATAACATTTTTATGGACACACACACACACACACACACACACACACACACACACACACACACACACACACACACACACACACACACACACACACACACACACACACACACACACACACAAACTCACTGCCAGGGTGTCATAGTCTGGTGACCTGGTCTTCATGTTCAGAGATGTGTAGGTGTCACTGTTAGGATCAGGATGGGCAATCTGTGGAGAGAGAGAGAGAGAGAGAGAGTTGTCACGGTAACAGTGAAAATAGTATGAGAGAGACTGTCGTGACATAGAAAATTCATGTCATCAGGTGTGAAGGTGGAGGTGTAACTGATAGAATCACCTGTGTGTCTGTTGTGGCATCACTTCCTCCTGTGGATCTCCTGTAAAGAGGAACAGAGAGAATTATGCTCTCTAGTGACCTCTAGTGGAAGTTGTTATGTTACAAATAAAGTTTTGCAAATTAATGAATAAATTAATATATTAATGCATTCATAACAAATCAGAGTGCGAGGGGTGAAAAAAATAAAAGTATGTCACCTGAACCACATGAGTCCAGAGAAACAGAGTATGAGAACCAGAACAACCACTATGATTCCTACAGCTGCAGTCAGAACTGAGGTCTGTTTCCCTACAATAAAATATGGATGATATGAGTACATGGCATGTTCTAATAAATTAAAAACAAATATAATATGGTAAAACCTGTCTCCTCCCCTTCATCCACACTGATTGATGTGGATTTAACAAGTGATAGGGGATCAAAGCTTCACCTGGATTCACCTGGTCAGTCTGTCTATGTCATGGAAAGAACAGGTGTTCTTAATGTTTTGTACACTCAATGTTTAATTAAAACCCAAGTAAAATAAGCAAATCCAAAATATTAACATGAGATTGAATCATGTAGTTTTGCATTGAAGTTTTGAAGATGTAACTTTACCTGCTACAATGATCATCTGAGCTGCAGAGTTCATAGATCCTATTGTATTCTCAGCCTCACAGTAGTATTCTCCTCTGTCCTCAGAGATGATGTTAGTGATGCTGTAACTCTGTCCTGATGCTTTTGGTGAGGTTACATTCTTCTTGTACCAGGTGTATTTGTCCACAGGTGGGTTGGCATCACTGCTGCAGGTCAGAGTTACTGAACTGCCCTCCACTATTCCACCAGAGGGACTGACTGACACTGAGGTGTTCTTTGGGCCATCTGGTGGACAATATGTAACACATTGTTCATACATAGAGCTTTACATGAGAAGCATCATGGAACTTGGACTAGTGATTGAAATAAATGAAATATTAATATAAATATGTATAACTTAGACAATAATGTAACAATACAGTGTTTGTGAAGTACTTGTAGTTAACTACAGTAACGAGATTAGTACATTCATACTTATTCATATTAGTACATACTTGGTCATAGATTGAAATAATAGATAGAATAGATGAGAGAAGATGTTACTAAAAGGATACAACTGGAGATGTATCACCCATACTCACATGTGACAGTGAGAGTCTCTTCAGCAGAGTAGAGATCCTCATGGCCTTCACTCACTGCTGACTGGGTTTAGGAACAGACTGTTAGATTGGGTGGTTACATGTCCATTCTTGTACCAGATGTAGGTGGGGTTGGGGTTGTCAGTCAGAGTACAGGTGGTGCTACAGGTCAGTGTCACCTTCTGTCCCTCTGACACAGTGGCAGGAGTCACCTTCACCTGCAGAACTAAATGAAAGAGGATTAAAACACTGAGTATATCATTAAAAACTTCTTGTCGATATAGGGGGTGCTGTTTCAACTTTGTAAAATATCGTTCCCAAATTAAACTGCCTCGTACTCAATTCTTGCTCGTACAATATGCATATTATTATTACTATTGGATAGAAAACACTCTCTAGTTTCTAAAACCGTTTGAATTTTGTCTGTGGGTAAAACAGAACTCATTTGGCAGCACACTTTGTGACCAGGAAGTGGAAAGTCTGAAATCTATGTTCTGTTCAAGTGACTGCCTATAAATGGGCATGATACGTATGACTATACGTGCACGTCATACACCTTCACCCGGATGTCAAGAGGAAGTGAGAGGAAAAATGAGTTGATTATCTCTGTCTGACGTTGAATAAGCCCTCTTGGAACAACGTGTCCCCCATTTTCTGTTTTCTGCAAGGCGCGTGTTGGGACCTGTTATTGCCTACTGAAAAGCTGTCGTTATGGGCGAATATGATCTCCGGATTTGATTTTATTTGATACATGTTACAATATCATCCTAAAGTATGTTTTTTCAATATAGTTTCATTAGATTATTGAAATTTATTCGGGACTTTAGGCGTGTTGCGTTGTTTGACTTTGTTGACGTTGGAGAGCTTAGCGCCGCATGGCCAGTGTGCTTGCTAATTCAAGAGGGAAAAAGAACGTTCTGAATCCAAAACAACGATGGTTCTGGACAAAGGACCCCTTGTACAACATTCTGATAGAAGATCAGCAAAAGTAGGAACCATTTTGTGATGCTATTTCATATATATCTGTCGAACTGTGTACTAGTAGCTTTGCGCTCAGGTTTTGGTTATTCCCTTACCATAACTTGTTATGGCTGCAGGGGGCGTATTGAAAAACTGGAAAATATGTGCCCATTTTCAAACGGCCTCTTAATCAATTTTTGCTCTTACAATATGCATATTATTATTACTATTGGATAGAAAACAGTCTCTAGTTTCTAAAACCGTTTGAATTATTTCTCTAAGTGGAACAGAACTCTTTTTACAGCCCATTTCCTATCCGGAAGTGAGATTTCCAAAATCGATGTCTCTCTTCAAGACCTTGTCTATAAAAGGGCATGTCACTTAGGACTGTAGAAACACGTCATACGCCTTACCCTGGGTGTCATGCGGAAGTGAGAGCAGAAATTACTTGATTATCTCGTCCTGGGATTGAACACAACCTCTTGGAGTGAGACTTGCGCACTTTATGTTTTTTTCTGGGCGCGAAGTAGGACCTGGACTCGGCTCCTGGAAAACACTCGTTAAAGGTGAATATGATCTCTGGCTTCGATTTTATTTGATACATGTCACAATATCATCCTAAAGTATGTTTTTTCAATATAGTTTAATTATATTATTGAAATTTATTCTGGACTTTAGACGTGATGCGTCGCAAGAATTGGTTCAAGAACGAGAGGTTAGCAACGCACGGCCAGTGTGCTTGCTAATTCAAGAGGGAAATCGTTCGTTCTGGATCTAAATAAAGACGGTTCTGAACAAAGGACCCCTTGGAGAACATTCTGATGGAAGATCAACGAAGATAAGGACCCAATTTGGGATGCTTTTTCATATATCTGTCGAACTGTGCTATGCTACCGTTTGACTAGAATCAACGCTGCTGTGTGCTCGATATTGTAGTAAGCTAATATAACGATATATTGTGTTTTCGCTGTAAAACACTTCAAAAATCTGAAATATTGGCTCTATTCACAAGATCTTTGTCTTTCATTAGCTATCCACCATATATTGTTCTGAAATGTTTTATGATGTGTAATTAGTAGTTGACGTTGGTGTCTGTATTTTCTCTGGCTACTCCCGTGCGATTTCTGACTGTAGCTATGATGGTAGCAGTAATGTAAAACTGATTTATAGCTAAAATATGCACATTTTTTGAACAAAACATAGATTTATTGTGTAACATGTTATAGGACTGTCATCTGAGGTAGTTTTTTCTAGGTTATTTAGGTTGGTTCTAGGTTAGTTAGGTTGGCTTGTGCATGCTACTTGCATCCTACTTGTGCTGTGAAAAATGTCTGTCCTCTTTTTTATTTGGTGGTGAGCTAACATAAATATATGTGGTGTTTTCTCTGTAAAACATTTAAAAAATCGGACATGTTGGCTGGATTGACAAGATGTTTATCTTTCAAATGCTGTATTGGACTTGTTAATGTGTGAAAGTTAAATATAAAAAAAAAAATAGATTTTGAATTTCGCGCCCTGCACTTGAGATGGATGTTGTCATAGGTGTACCGGCGTCGGGCTGCAGCCATAACAGGATAACTAAGTCTTATGTCGTAATGAAGATATTTTTAGAATTCTAACACTGCGATTGCATTAAGAACTAATGGATCTATCGTTTCCTATACAACATGTATTTTTTTGTAATGTTTATGAATAGCTATTTGGTCAGAATAGGTGAGAGTCTAATAGAAATATCCGCACATTCTGGGAAACTCCGCACACTCTCAAAATCTCCAAATGTGAGCATGTATTTAATGCATCTAAAATAGGTCATAATTAATCATTTGATAATGAAACAAGTGACATGACACTGAACAATATGATATTACTTAATATAAAAAGCGCAATAATGTCTGACAGCAAAACAAAGTAAGTCATTATTAAACACATCAGGAGAAACCTGGTTCAAGAGCTAGAAATATTAAAATGCTGTTATCAATATTATCCACATTAGTCACTGAGAAATGTAGGTCTATATTTGTTATTAAAATCTGGAAATGGCAAAATCCCATAGAGAAAGACAGAAACATAATATTAATCTACAGAGAGCAAACAGAAAAGTGGGCTTTTTGTGTTACAGAAAATCTACAAATGGTCAAATCCCATAGAAAAAGAGCAGAAACATAATCTATCTTATTGATCATCAATATACACAATTATCATTACAAGGAAAGATAATTCAACTCCAGCATTTACTGGAAGTTAAAGCTTAGGAAAAACGTCTAGATATGACACCAATAAGCATCATTATAAAAATCTGTCGTTCTGCCCCTGAACAAGGCAGTTAACCCACTGTTCATCGGGCGCTGAAGACATGGATGTCGATTATGGCAGCCCCCCGCACCTCTCTGATTCAGAGGGGTTAAATGTAGAAGACACATTTCAGTTGAATGCATTCAGTTGTACAACTGACTAGGTATTCCCCTTTCCCTTTCCTTAACTTTACAAGAAAAGAAAATAATCACAGAATTTTCTAAAAGTTAGAGCTCATTGTCTGGAAAGCCTTCTAGATATGATAGCAGGAGAATAGAGGTGTAAATCCTAGCTTTGGTTTGGTGCTGAAGCTCTTCATCCAGGTTCTGTGGTGGTTCTCTTCAGTCCAGGTTCTGTGGTGGTTCTCTTCAGTCCAGGATCTGTGGTGGTTCCCTTCAGTCCAGGTTCTGTGGTGGTTCTCTCCAGTTCTCATAATCTGAGGGCTCAGCATCTATCTGAGGGACTGTGTCACTAGGGGAATCCCTTACATTCTGAAAGAAAACAAAGTGAACACATTACACACTACTCTATAACATTTTTATGGACACACACACACACACACACACACACACACACACACACACACACACACACACACACACACACACACACACACACACACACACACACACACACACACACAAACTCACTGCCAGGGTGTCATAGTCTGGTGACCTGGTCTTCATGTTCAGAGATGTGTAGGTGTCACTGTTAGGATCAGGATGGGCAATCTGTGGAGAGAGAGAGAGAGAGAGAGAGTTGTCACGGTAACAGTGAAAATAGTATGAGAGAGACTGTCGTGACATAGAAAATTCATGTCATCAGGTGTGAAGGTGGAGGTGTAACTGATAGAATCACCTGTGTGTCTGTTGTGGCATCACTTCCTCCTGTGGATCTCCTGTAAAGAGGAACAGAGAGAATTATGCTCTCTAGTGACCTCTAGTGGAAGTTGTTATGTTACAAATAAAGTTTTGCAAATTAATGAATAAATTAATATATTAATGCATTCATAACAAATCAGAGTGCGAGGGGTGAAAAAAATAAAAGTATGTCACCTGAACCACATGAGTCCAGAGAAACAGAGTATGAGAACCAGAACAACCACTATGATTCCTACAGCTGCAGTCAGAACTGAGGTCTGTTTCCCTACAATAAAATATGGATGATATGAGTACATGGCATGTTCTAATAAATTAAAAACAAATATAATATGGTAAAACCTGTCTCCTCCCCTTCATCCACACTGATTGATGTGGATTTAACAAGTGATAGGGGATCAAAGCTTCACCTGGATTCACCTGGTCAGTCTGTCTATGTCATGGAAAGAACAGGTGTTCTTAATGTTTTGTACACTCAATGTTTAATTAAAACCCAAGTAAAATAAGCAAATCCAAAATATTAACATGAGATTGAATCATGTAGTTTTGCATTGAAGTTTTGAAGATGTAACTTTACCTGCTACAATGATCATCTGAGCTGCAGAGTTCATAGATCCTATTGTATTCTCAGCCTCACAGTAGTATTCTCCTCTGTCCTCAGAGATGATGTTAGTGATGCTGTAACTCTGTCCTGATGCTTTTGGTGAGGTTACATTCTTCTTGTACCAGGTGTATTTGTCCACAGGTGGGTTGGCATCACTGCTGCAGGTCAGAGTTACTGAACTGCCCTCCACTATTCCACCAGAGGGACTGACTGACACTGAGGTGTTCTTTGGGCCATCTGGTGGACAATATGTAACACATTGTTCATACATAGAGCTTTACATGAGAAGCATCATGGAACTTGGACTAGTGATTGAAATAAATGAAATATTAATATAAATATGTATAACTTAGACAATAATGTAACAATACAGTGTTTGTGAAGTACTTGTAGTTAACTACAGTAACGAGATTAGTACATTCATACTTATTCATATTAGTACATACTTGGTCATAGATTGAAATAATAGATAGAATAGATGAGAGAAGATGTTACTAAAAGGATACAACTGGAGATGTATCACCCATACTCACATGTGACAGTGAGAGTCTCTTCAGCAGAGTAGAGATCCTCATGGCCTTCACTCACTGCTGACTGGGTTTAGGAACAGACTGTTAGATTGGGTGGTTACATGTCCATTCTTGTACCAGATGTAGGTGGGGTTGGGGTTGTCAGTCAGAGTACAGGTGGTGCTACAGGTCAGTGTCACCTTCTGTCCCTCTGACACAGTGGCAGGAGTCACCTTCACCTGCAGAACTAAATGAAAGAGGATTAAAACACTGAGTATATCATTAAAAACTTCTTGTCGATATAGGGGGTGCTGTTTCAACTTTGTAAAATATCGTTCCCAAATTAAACTGCCTCGTACTCAATTCTTGCTCGTACAATATGCATATTATTATTACTATTGGATAGAAAACACTCTCTAGTTTCTAAAACCGTTTGAATTTTGTCTGTGGGTAAAACAGAACTCATTTGGCAGCACACTTTGTGACCAGGAAGTGGAAAGTCTGAAATCTATGTTCTGTTCAAGTGACTGCCTATAAATGGGCATGATACGTCTGACTATACGTGCACGTCATACACCTTCACCCGGATGTCAAGAGGAAGTGAGAGGAAAAATGAGTTGATTATCTCTGTCTGACGTTGAATAAGCCCTCTTGGAACAACGTGTCCCCCATTTTCTGTTTTCTGCAAGGCGCGTGTTGGGACCTGTTATTGCCTACTGAAAAGCTGTCGTTATGGGCGAATATGATCTCCGGATTTGATTTTATTTGATACATGTTACAATATCATCCTAAAGTATGTTTTTTCAATATAGTTTCATTAGATTATTGAAATTTATTCGGGACTTTAGGCGTGTTGCGTTGTTTGACTTTGTTGACGTTGGAGAGCTTAGCGCCGCATGGCCAGTGTGCTTGCTAATTCAAGAGGGAAAAAGAACGTTCTGAATCCAAAACAACGATGGTTCTGGACAAAGGACCCCTTGTACAACATTCTGATAGAAGATCAGCAAAAGTAGGAACCATTTTGTGATGCTATTTCATATATATCTGTCGAACTGTGTACTAGTAGCTTTGCGCTCAGGTTTTGGTTATTCCCTTACCATAACTTGTTATGGCTGCAGGGGGCGTATTGAAAAACTGGAAAATATGTGCCCATTTTCAAACGGCCTCTTAATCAATTTTTGCTCTTACAATATGCATATTATTATTACTATTGGATAGAAAACAGTCTCTAGTTTCTAAAACCGTTTGAATTATTTCTCTAAGTGGAACAGAACTCTTTTTACAGCCCATTTCCTATCCGGAAGTGAGATTTCCAAAATCGATGTCTCTCTTCAAGACCTTGTCTATAAAAGGGCATGTCACTTAGGACTGTAGAAACACGTCATACGCCTTACCCTGGGTGTCATGCGGAAGTGAGAGCAGAAATTACTTGATTATCTCGTCCTGGGATTGAACACAACCTCTTGGAGTGAGACTTGCGCACTTTATGTTTTTTTCTGGGCGCGAAGTAGGACCTGGACTCGGCTCCTGGAAAACACTCGTTAAAGGTGAATATGATCTCTGGCTTCGATTTTATTTGATACATGTCACAATATCATCCTAAAGTATGTTTTTTCAATATAGTTTAATTATATTATTGAAATTTATTCTGGACTTTAGACGTGATGCGTCGCAAGAATTGGTTCAAGAACGAGAGGTTAGCAACGCACGGCCAGTGTGCTTGCTAATTCAAGAGGGAAATCGTTCGTTCTGGATCTAAATAAAGACGGTTCTGAACAAAGGACCCCTTGGAGAACATTCTGATGGAAGATCAACGAAGATAAGGACCCAATTTGTGATGCTTTTTCATATATCTGTCGAACTGTGCTATGCTACCGTTTGACTAGAATCAACGCTGCTGTGTGCTCGATATTGTAGTAAGCTAATATAACGATATATTGTGTTTTCGCTGTAAAACACTTCAAAAATCTGAAATATTGGCTCTATTCACAAGATCTTTGTCTTTCATTAGCTATCCACCATATATTGTTCTGAAATGTTTTATGATGTGTAATTAGTAGTTGACGTTGGTGTCTGTATTTTCTCTGGCTACTCCCGTGCGATTTCTGACTGTAGCTATGATGGTAGCAGTAATGTAAAACTGATTTATAGCTAAAATATGCACATTTTTTGAACAAAACATAGATTTATTGTGTAACATGTTATAGGACTGTCATCTGAGGTAGTTTTTTCTAGGTTATTTAGGTTGGTTCTAGGTTAGTTAGGTTGGCTTGTGCATGCTACTTGCATCCTACTTGTGCTGTGAAAAATGTCTGTCCTCTTTTTTATTTGGTGGTGAGCTAACATAAATATATGTGGTGTTTTCTCTGTAAAACATTTAAAAAATCGGACATGTTGGCTGGATTGACAAGATGTTTATCTTTCAAATGCTGTATTGGACTTGTTAATGTGTGAAAGTTAAATATAAAAAAAAAAATAGATTTTGAATTTCGCGCCCTGCACTTGAGATGGATGTTGTCATAGGTGTACCGGCGTCGGGCTGCAGCCATAACAGGATAACTAAGTCTTATGTCGTAATGAAGATATTTTTAGAATTCTAACACTGCGATTGCATTAAGAACTAATGGATCTATCGTTTCCTATACAACATGTATTTTTTTGTAATGTTTATGAATAGCTATTTGGTCAGAATAGGTGAGAGTCTAATAGAAATATCCGCACATTCTGGGAAAAAGATGCTACGTTAGCACGTTATGCTACGTTATGCTACGTTGTATAACCATGGATTTCAGCTCTAAATATGCACATTTTTGAACAAAACATAAGTGTATGTATAACCTGATGTTATAGGACTGTCATCTGAGGAAGGTTTATGAAGGTTTGTGAAATTTAATATCTTTTGCTGGTTTATTCGCTAACGCTAACGTGCCTATTGCTATCGCTAACGTGCCTTGATGAATGAATGCGGTAGTGTGGTAGGCTATTGTAGTAAGCTAATATAATGCTATATTGTGTTTTCGCTGTAAAACACTTAAAAAATCGGAAATATTGGCTGTATTCACAAGATTTTTGTCTTTCATTTGCTATACACCATGTATTTTTCAGAAATGTTTTATGATGAGTATTTCGGTATGTCACGTTGGTGTCTGTAATTATTCTGGCTGCTTTCGGTGCAATTTCTGATTGTAGCCGCAATGTAAACTATGATTTATACCTGAAATATGCACATTTTTCGAACAAAACATATATTTATTGTATAACATGTTATAAGACTGTCATCTGATTAAGTTGTTTCTTGGTTTCTTTGGTTTGTTCTAGGTTAGTTTGGTTGATTTTGTGCATGCTACCTGTGCTGTGAAAAATGTCTGTGCTTTTTTTCTATTTGTTGGTGAGCTAACATAAATATATATTGTGTTTTCCCTGTAAAACATTTAAAAAATCCGACATGTTGGCTGGATTCACAAGATGTGTATCTTTCATTAGCTGTATTGGACTTGTTAATGTGTGAAAGTTAAATATTTCTAAAAAAATATTTTTTGAATTTCGCGCTCTGCCTTTTCAGTGGAATGTGGGAGGAGTTCCGCTAGCGGAACGGGGGGGGGCGAGACAGGTTAAGCCATGAGTGCATGTTTCAGTGCCCAACAGGTAGTATATTAGATTTTTTCAGACGTCCAGGAGGAACAAGAGAACAATGATTTAGAAGAGGATGAGGTATTAGAAGAAGAAGATGGGAAACAATACAACCCAGAGCACAATGCATCATTTTCAGATGAAGAAGAAATCCCCCATTTTTGTCAAAGAACAGAAAAATAGCATGGTCCTTGTCACCATATGACAACCAGGGCAGGATGTCAACACAAAATGTCATAAGGATGACCCCAGGGCCAACAAGACATGCAGTTGCCCAGGACGTTGCCTCAACATTCTACATGTTCATCACACCAGCCATCGAAAAAATCATCCTGGAGATGACAACTTTTGTGGGTTTCCATAAATATGGAGACAACTGAAAAGGATGGATGAGATTGACCTGCGTGCCTACATAAGGCTGCTAATCTTAATGGGATGTGTATAGGTCCCGAGGCGAGGCTACATGTAGTCTCTGGAATGCAGAGAGTGGAAGGGCGATTTTCCGTTCTCACACGTTCTCAAGAATGCTACGATTTGATAACCATGAGTCAAGACCTGCAAGACGTGTGAGAGACAAACTGGCGGCCATGAGAGAGGTCTGGGAGAAGTGGGTGGAGCATCTGCCATACCTTTACAACCCTGGGCCTGAAGTAACAGTGGATGAGCAACTGGTTCCATTCAGAGGTACATTTTTATTTTCATATCTGTTACGTAAGTGATTTTTGCTGTTAATTTTATTATTTATTGCTGTAATATCATTGATTTATGTGATTGTTTTCTGTGACACTGATAGTACTTAATGATAGTAATCTCTTTTGTCAAAAAAAGGCAGTTAATGCTCAGCAAGCCAGCAAAGAATGGCATCAAGATATGGATGGCCTGTGACACACAAACCAGCTACGCTTGGAAGAGTCTATCCAGGGAAGCCGACCAGTGGAGGCCCGGAGAAGAACCAGGGGATGTGTGTTGTGCTTGATGTGACAGAGGGGGTACAATGTCACGTGTGACAATTTCTTCACCTCTTATGAACTCAACCAGCAGCTCCTGAAGAGGAAGATCACCATGGTTGGCACAGTTAGAAATAACAAGCCTGAGCTCCCCCTGCACTCCTCACAACAAGGGGGAGAAAGGCCTTCTCATCAAAGTTTGCCTCCACCCCCACCACCTCTCTATTTTCTTACCTCCCAAAGAGGAACAAGAATGTGGTCCTCCTGAGCACACTGCACAAAATGGCTGAGATCAGTGATCGTGAGGACAGGAAGCCAGCCTTCATCCTGGACTACAACCACAACACAGGAGGTGTGGACAACCTGGACAAGGTGATTGGAACTTACAGCTGCAGGAGGATGACTGCCCGCTGGCCCCTGGTCATCTTCCATAACATCATTGATGTGTCCTCATACAATGCCTTCGTGAAACAAGATCATGATCAACCCTACCTGATGCCTGATAAGCGGAAGAAGAGGAGGGTGTTCCTGGAGCAGCTGGGAAAGGCACTTGTAACCTCGCAACTTTCAAAGAAGGGAGCGCCTCCCCTGCACAGCAGCCTCTGCAGCGCTTGTGAAAGCTGTTCAGGGGGCTGAATCTTGTCCTGATCCACCTGAGGCTGCAGCTGAGTGTAACTCTGTGTTGTTGTTTTTGGCGCACTGCATTGCTTTATCTTGGCCAGGTCGCAGTTATAAATGAGAACTTGTTCTCAACTGGCCTACCTGGTTAAATAAAGGTGAAATAAAAACAAAATAAAAAATCAACTCTAATTAACACATGTAGGACAGTATGCAAGTGTGTGTGCATGGACTTTGCAGATGTATTTCTCACAAGTGCAGCACATACTATTTGATTTACACTCCTTCTTTGGGGGGCAGAATAGGCATCTCCTCTTCTTGCCTGCTCAGATATAAAATTAATCACTAACCTTTGATAATCTTCATCATATGACACTCATAGTACATCATGTTACACAATACATGTATGTTTTGTTCGATAATGTGCATATTTATATCCACAAATCTCGGTTTACATTGGCGCCATGTTCAGAAATGGCTCCAAAATATCCGGAGAAATTTTAGAGAGCCACGTCATCTAACAGAAATACTCATCATAAACTTTGATGAAAGATACATGTTTCACATATAATTAAAGATACACTGGTTCTTAATGCAACCACTGTGTCAGATTTTTTTTAAACTTTAGTAAAAAGCACACCATGCAATAATCTGAGACGGCGCTCAAATATAAATAACATTTCTCCGCCATGTTGGAGTCAACAGAAATACGAAATTACATCATAAATATTCCCTTACCTTTGATTATCTTCATCAGAATGCAATGCCAGGAATCCTATTTCCACAATAAATCGTTTTTTTGTTCGATAATGTCCATTACTTATGTCATATTAGCAACTTTAGCTAGCATGTGTAGTACACGTGTCCAAACACCGGCGCAAATGAAAGCAAACGTCGGACGAAAACTTCAAAAAGTTATATTACAAGTCGAATAAACTGGTCAAACTTTGTAGAGAATCAATCTTCAGGATGTTGTTATCATATACATCCAATAACGTCCCAACCGGAGCATTTCTTCATGTCTGTATAACTAATGGCACACATGCCAATCCCATGGCTAGCGTGCGTGGCCAGGAACTGGCAATCTGCCAGACCAGTGACTCAAATAGCTCCCATCCGGCCCCACATCACACTAGAGGCTTCATTCCACGTTCTACTGACTGTTGACATCTAGTGGAAGGTGTATGAAGTGCAAACAGATCCATAAATTACAGGGATTTGAATAGGCGACTTTCACATCGACCCTTTTCAGAATTTTCACTTCCTGTTTGGAAGTGTGCCTGCCATATGAGTTCTGTTACACTCAAATACATAATTCAAACGGAAACTTCAGAGTGTTTTCCATCCAATAGTAATAATAATATGCATATATTATCATCTGGGACAGAGTAGGAGGCCGTTCAATTTGGGCACCAATTCATCCAAAAATGAAAATGCTGCCTCCTATCCCAAAGAAGTTTAAAGGATCCGCCACTTTGTTTAAAAAATTTTAAGTTATTTGAATGTTTTTAAAAAACATTTATAGCATGTTCTCCGAATGTTGCATAACTTCTGATATGGTTCGTATAGAAAGTTCTCTCTTCAGAACAGAAGTTATCAAACAGATTTTCGAACTCATTACGGAATTATTTGTAAATTACATTTATAAAACACAATGTATCCAAAGCTTTTAATTTATTCTATCAGAATTGAATGTCTCCTTCTTTGATAGAGGAAGTAATCAAGACAGAAGAATTTTGTTGACACGCTGAGAATAGAATATAGGATATTGAGATTGTTAAATAACTTTCAGACCTGTTATCTAGTCACAACTATGCCTGTACCAGATGTGAGTACTATCTATTACAGTATCAAGGACCTACATAACTACACAAGCGCACAATTTGACAGTCTCCGGAATGATATTGACTGGACTGTATAATTTGTCAAGTACATTGATGTCATAGTGAAATTCAGCTACCTAACAGGCTTGCACTTTAAAGTTGAAAATGGAACAAAAACCCAAAGCCATTATTTAGCCGAGGTTGGATCCGGGTTTGAACAGGGCAAAACCTTCTATTCCAACCTCTACAAATACGATCTCATGATGATAGGTTCTGTGATAAAGCTAACATCCTGGACATTGTTTGGAATACACTGCTATTGCAGGAACAAGAAGATGAACCGACTGGATGCTCTAAAGGAAAAATTGAGGAATATACAGCATACATTGATGGATTAGATTATTTTGTACGCTACATGTTCACCCTTGAGAAGGAAGCCGTCTCACCATGGTTGAAGTAATTGCCGATCACTGGTGATACAAAGAACATAGACGTCGTCAGTGAAACATTCAAAAACTACATCACTGAACAGTGGATGTTGTGCAACAAAAATGGCTGTGGCCCACTTCAGACTGAGAAACTGTCTAATTGTTACTGCAAGAAGCCTTAGCACAACACTGACCAGCAGCAGGATAAAATAAATGTCCAGATGGCTACAAACCTTCCCCCAAACAACATCACCTGCTCTGAAGGAAGGTGGAGACACTTTCCTGTGTGTCACACTGACCTGAGTATTGGGGCTGGAACAATAAAATGCAAGACTGAAGGAACAGCAACAATCTGCACAGCATCATGTCCAAATGGACAGACCTTCAAGATGGCCGGACCGAGCAGCCTTGTAGTGTTTCCACTCTACCCAGCCGCTGTGACAGACAGGGGCACGACTGACAGTGTAAGGTTCTGCTTTTCTTTTCTTAGTCAACCTTGTGTTTTTTTCTTTGTTTTCTTGAACGTAGCCCTGTTTCTTTGTGTTCTGGAACGTAGCCCTGTTTCTTTGTGTTCTGGAACGTAGCCCTGTTTCTTTGTGTTCTGGAACGTAGCCCTGTTTCTTTGTGTTCTGGAACGTAGCCCTGTTTCTTTGTGTTCTGGAACGTAGCCCTGTTTCTTTGTGTTCTGGAACGTAGCCCTGTTTCTTTGTGTTCTGGAACGTAGCCCTGTTTCTTTGTGTTCTGGAACGTAGCCCGGTCTTTCATTTTTGTTCATTGATTTCACCTGTTTCTTTCTCACCTGGTCTCATCAGCTCCCTTTTCAGTTCAATTGTTTCTGTTTGTATGGTTGTGAGATATTGTTTGTTTTTGACTGCCTACCTGTGTTTGACCATTGCCTGACTAATAGAAGGCTTAATAAACATCTGCTGTGCTCTGTGTGTGAATCTACACCTTTTTCTCCCTGAGTATTCATTACAGACAGCTCTTGTAGGGATAACGAAGTCTGTAGGACCACAGGATCACATGGGATTCTTCATGGCTCCTTTCTAAAATGACTCATCTAGGATCAACCATATTGGCACAAACCCCCTCCAAAGTGGTAAGCCTTAGGTTACCCACTCATTTGAAAACCTCAACCCATTTATAAAATAGTTTTAAAACATGGCAACTAAAATAATTGAAAAGTGTCAAATGATTTCCTAAATGGCCATTTTGTTCCAGATGCTGTCACATCCCCAGAAGGAGCAGCTGTTTGTATGGCTAGAACCCCAGCTATCAGAGAGGAGCCATTGTCCACATGAATATATGTATGAATACGATTGGACCTTGTACGCTGCTAAATACTAGCAGGTAACACATTGAACATTATCCAGTTGAAATGCAAGTCTATCAAGCAATTCACAAATAATGTAAAGAAATTTGCAATATATTTTCTACAATTTACAGGTAGAGGGGAAAAGTTGAAGTGAAATCTTTCCTCCCGAACATGAATTTTAGCTACACTCAACTTCACATTGAGTTCCATGCTAGCCCCTGAGTACCAAACGTATTTCATGAGCAGGTGTCTGTCTCTGCAGGTTCTTGTGGACCCCTGTGGTGGCAATAGAGGAGTGGAATGGGCCTGGAAAGGGTCAATCAGCGAATCTGTGCAGATTGGATATTCAAACCGTTTTCCAGGTGTCCTGATGCAGGTGAGTTTTTTACAAGTCGTGCGTGTTTTTCTGTCCTCTAGTGACTGAATTAAATCATGGGAACCTGTTTCTAACTCAGTATGGCCTGATGTGTAACATTGCATACATTTACGAGAAGGGAGACAGGACTGGTGACTTCTACATTCTAAGTCAGTTTAATTGATGATAGAAGTTTAGTTTTTTTCATGTTCATGTTTTTTTCAATATTTCTGTAGTTGTGCTTTTCCTCATATTTAGTATTTTAGTGTTTATTAGGATCCCCATTAGCTGCTATTCTTCCTGGGGTCCAAACAGTGTTAAAGCAGTTACATCACAACACCCTACATCATAAATAAAACAATACATCATACAATACATTATTAGATCATTAATCTAATATTATACATTTACAATATAAAATCCACAATACCACAATAACCAGTCCCTCCAGGATTTCGCGCTAATTGGTGATTTCTGCGGCCAAAAATGCTTGATTTTGCAGCAGCTTTTCTGATATTCTGCGGTACATTTTGCAATGGGTTTTTTCACGTTAATTTCATATAAAGTCATGTGCTCAGTTTTAGGACGATTTTAAGCAGAATACATAATACAAAAACAGTTTAACATCTGAAGTGCTCAATTTTGTTTATTTTCCTGAACAAACAGATCTGTCATAATCCACTCACACATTTACTCACACACACACACCTCTCCATCAGGCTTTGATGCTTGCTATCAACACGAGATGCACCTCCCATTCCCACTCTCTCTCTAAAAAAACAACAACAAATAGATTAAAAGCTGTTCAATCGCTTTCCATTTGAGGATCGATATTTCTTTCGCGCAAATTGTCTACAAAATACTTGATTGTGATATTTATTTTTCTTCTGAAAGGGAGATTTTTAAAAAACAGAACGTAAAAATAGTATATTGTGGTTTATATGTACTTTTAAAACAGTATTAACATTTTAAAAAATCCAGAAAGATTGTGCTTTCGTGATCCGTATTAAGTTTTACAGAGTTTAAAACGGCAAAGCTGACAAATTGCACTCAGTGCTTTGAGCAGCGCTCTCCATAGACAGACTGGGGAGAGCAGAGTGTCGACCACCATACTAAAGCCAAGGTTAGACTGGGGAGAGCAGAGTGTCGACCACCATACTAAAGCCAAGGTTAGACTGGGGAGAGCAGAGTGTCGACCACCATACTAAAGCCAAGGTTAGACTGGGGAGAGCAGAGTGTCGACCACCATACTAAAGCCAAGGTTAGACTGGGGAGAGCAGAGTGTCGACCACCCTACTAAAGCCAAGGTTAGACTGGGGAGAGCAGAGTGCCGACCACCATACTAAAGCCAAGGTTAGACTGGGGAGAGCAGAGTGTCGACCACCATACTAAAGCCAAGGTTAGACTGGGGAGAGCAGAGTGCCGACCACCATACTAAAGCCAAGGTTAGACTGGGGAGAGCAGAGTGCCGACCACACTACTAAAGCCAAGGTTAGACTGGGGAGAGCAGAGGGCCGACCACACTACTAAAGCCAAGGTTAGACTGAGGAGAGCAGAGGGCCGACCACCATACTAAAGCCAAGGTTAGACTGGGGAGAGCAGAGTGCCGACCACCCTACTAAAGCCAAGGTTAGACTGGGGAGAGCAGAGGGCCGACCACCCTACTAAAGCCAAGGTTAGACTGGGGAGAGCAGAGTGTCGACCACCCTACTAAAGCCAAGGTTAGACTGGGGAGAGCAGAGTGTCGACCACCCTACTAAAGCCAAGGTTAGACTGGGGAGAGCAGAGGGCCGACCACCCTACTAAAGCCAAGGTTAGACTGGGGAGAGCAGAGTGTCGACCACACTACTAAAGCCAAGGTTAGACTGGGGAGAGCAGAATGCCGACCACACTACTAAAGCCAAGGTTAGACTGGGGAGAGCAGAGGGCCGACCACACTACTAAAGCCAAGGTTAGACTGGGGAGAGCAGAGGGCCGACCACCCTACTAAAGCCAAGGTTAGACTGGGGAGAGCAGAGTGTCGACCACCCTACTAAAGCCAAGGTTAGACTGGGGAGAGCAGAGTGTCGACCACCATACTAAAGCCAAGGTTAGACTGGGGAGAGCAGAGTGTCGACCACCCTACTAAAGCCAAGGTTAGACTGGGGAGAGCAGAGTGTCGACCACCCTACTAAAGCCAAGGTTAGACTGGGGAGAGCAGAATGCCGACCACCATACTAAAGCCAAGGTTAGACTGGGGAGAGCAGAGTGCCGACCACCATACTAAAGCCAAGGTTAGACTGGGGAGAGCAGAGTTTCGACCACCCTACTAAAGCCAAGGTTAGACTGGGGAGAGCAGAGTGTCGACCACCCTACTAAAGCCAAGGTTAGCGGAGTAAAAGTTGAGTAAAACGCCACTCACCTTGATTCTTTCAGAACTTCCCACTATCTTCCCTGCTACCTCTTCAGTTATGGTGATCTGCCGCTGGTGGGAACTGTTCTGACATTCTCATATGCTTTGGTGATTCGAAGGAACTGTTTATTGTCGACTTTCTCTTGTTTCCAAAAACATTTGGAAATTGTTTCGCACGTTATTTTTGTTGGCAAATGAGATTGATTTCTATTCATTGTACTGCCTGTCAGCCATCAACAATCACCCATTTTCGCACGTGAATACGCTGACAGGCCAGGGGGGGAAATTTTGTTGATGTGTGGTTGGATTGGACCATTTTCCACGGTAACAGTGCAGTAATTGTTCAAAACTACAAACCCGCTTTCGATTGGACCCTTTTATGCGCTGAAAGTGCAGGGATTGGTCAACATTGCAAGCTCTCGCATAATATGCGCTGATTGGTTGATTTTTGTATTGAATTATGCAATCGCGGAATCCTTGAGGGACTGAATAACTTAACCTTACAGTGTGTGTCACGGAAACACAAAACCCCTGATTTTAGAGTGAAACGTTGGAAGAAGATCCATGAAATTATATAGTAGACTTTGTCATAGGGATGTCCTAAAATGTACACCGTACAGGAAGATAATTGCATGTCTATTGAAAAGGATCAGTGACATTATGTCAGAATTGGAAAGCATTCTCATTTGCATAATGCTGATTTATGTTTATGTTACATCATGTACTCTCAAATCAAACTGCTATTTCTTCTTTATTTAACTTATTTTAAAATAAACCCTAAAAGCATTACCTCTGTCATCGTTTTACTTTGTTAAAATATCAGTGCCTTATTGGAGGCCACATTCACTGTTTGACAAAATGGAAGAGCGTGAGAACCAATGGAGGATGAAAGCGTTTATTAACATTTGCTCATGGATAAACAAACACATGCCACTCATCACATTTGACAAGAAGTAAAAAACACATTTAGATAAGTGAATAAAAAAGCGTTATAGTATCATGCTTTACAGTCTCAATCTCAATGCCAAGTTAATGCCATACCTCGAGTAACAGTGTAGCTGTATAGTCTAGTGCAGAATTGTTTTTGCTACACTTAAGTCTAAAGAAATGACTAGAAATTGGCCCAAACCAATCACTTAAGAAACACTGGGTGAAAGGAAACAAAGGTAGTCCCCCCCTCCCGCCTACTCCCCCTGTCCCCAGGATAAAAGCATCTGCTAAATGGCATATATTATTGTATTGTTATATATCATTATATCACTTATTTTTTAAATACAGGTCCAGATATACAAGGTCTTCTTGAAACTGCAACCTGGCTAGCGGTCAATACCATTTCAATTCAGGAGCTAAACTAAAATTCCATCTTTTTTCAATGCTTTTCAATGAGGAACAATTGGAATTTTCCTAAATTGTAATGGAATTGACCCCAACCCTGAATGCAACTTTTCAAAATGTCCATTGTTACACCATATTATGAGTTCAAGGAAATGCACTTTGGCCTGAAGGATGGTCCTACAACTCTTTAGATCACAGGAGGTTGCTGAGGTGAGAACGGGTCCTAATAATGGGCAGAACAGCGCAAATGGAATGAAAACATGTGTTTGATGTATTTTATACTATTCCACCTTTTCCGCTCCAGCCTTTACCACAAGCCCATCCTCCCCAATGAAGGTGCCAAAATCCTCCTGTGCTTCCCCTATTGATGGAGGGACTTTTCAGGGAACAATGAGTTGTCACTAGGGGGTCAACCGTTTTGCTTATTGATGACATTGTCTACTCTTCCAATAAGCAGCAGCATATGAATGACCCTGATGCTGTCTGTGTTCAATGTTCTAGTATTGACTCTGTTGTTGTAATGGCAGAATACGCTCACCGGGTGGCAGCACTGGGACAGCTGAATTTCACATCAGTATACTGGACATCCTCCTGAATCTGGGGCTGAGGCAGCTGGACGGTGGAGTATAGAGGCACTTCCTGGTTTTTGGAGTGAGAGAAGTGGACGCTGGCATAGTGAACATCATCCTGGTCGTCTGTGGCTGCTGTCTGTGCTGCAGTAGAGGTCATGGTCATGTCTGAGATGTTGTCATACACTGGACTAGAGTCTCCCTGATGGAGAGAGAGGACAGACAACATGAGGAAGAAAATGTTCCACAAAGCATACACAGTCATCTTCTGATTCCAACAGACTCACCTGTCCATCATCTGCTGTGTCTCTTGTGTTGGAGGTGGATTTGGAGGCTTGTTTCCTGTTTGCACATGAATGAATGAATGAATGTTACTAAAGTTAAATAATAAAACAAAAAAAGCATTTTCACTTCACTCACCTGAACCACATGAAGCCGGAGACACAGAGGATGAGAACCAGAACAACCACTATGATTCCTACAGCTACAGTCATAACTGAGGTTTGTTTCCCTACAATAAAATATGGATGATATGAGTACATGTTATGATATAATAAACTTAAATATAGCACATTAATGCAATACTTGTATAATCCAATGTATAGTTATAAACGAAGGTGCAATAAACCCAAGTATAATGACTCAGATTAGCTTGAAACATGTATAAAAACATATTGTATTGAAAATGTAACTTTACCTGCTACAACAATCATCAGAACTGTAGAGTTCATAGATCCTTTTCTATTCTGGGCCTCACAGTAATATTCTCCTCTGTCCTCAGAGATGATGTTAGTGATGCTGTAACTCTGTCCTGATGCTTTTGCTGAGGTTACGTTCTTCTTGTACCAGGTGTATTTGTCCACAGGTGGGTTGGCATCACTGCTGCAGGTCAGAGTCACTGAACTGCCCTCCATTATTTCACCAGAGGGACTGACTGATACTGAGGTGTTCTTTGGGCCATCTGGTGGACAATATGTAACACATTGTTAATACATAGAGCTTTACATTAGGAGCATCATGGAACTTGGACTAGTGATTGAAATAAATGAAATATTAATATAAATATGTATAACTTAGACAATAATGTAACAATACAGTGTTTGTGAAGTACTTGTAGTTAACTACAGTAATGAGATGAGTACATTCATGGAACTTGGACAAAGATTGAAATAATAGATAGAATAGATAAGAGAAGATGTTACTAAAAGAATACAACTGGAGATGTATCACACAGACTCACATGTGACAGTGAGAGTCTCTTCAGCAGAGGGGAAATCCTCATGGCCTTCTACAGCACAGGAGTATCTGCCTGCATCCTCACTGCTGACTGGGTTTAGGAACAGACTGTTAGATTGGGTGGTTACATGTCCATTCTTGTACCAGATGTAGGTGGGGTTGTCAGTCAGAGTACAGGTGGTGCTACAGGTCAGTGTCACCTTCTGTCCCTCTGTCACAGTGGCAGGAGTCACCTTCACCTGCAGACCTAAATGAAAGGGTATTAAAACACTGAGTACATCATTAAGTAATCGTTTGCAGTATTGATAGGATGTGACATGCAGTGTTACCTGTGACAGTCAGAGTGGTTCCAGGGAAGGTGGGCTCCCAGGTTGTCTGATCTGTTCTGAATCTAAACTTATACTCAGCTGAATCCTCCTCTCTCAGGTCTGTGATTCTCAGGGTGGAGTCACTCTGCATATTTTCAAGGTACTCCACACGACCTCCAAACCCCGGGTTCAGGATTTGAGGCGCATCATCAAGTTTTCCTTTTGTGTACCATTTTGTTTCAGAGACTGAATGACCCCTGGGAAATGTATAAGAGCAGGGTATGTCCACTGATGACCCCTTCAAGGTACAGATCCTCTGATGGGTGTAAGTCACGTGGAAATAACTGTGACCCTCAACAGCTGAAACACAAGTACATTTTTCAAATGGTGTAAGTATTTAGAACTGTAAAATCAACAACCATTGATCTAAATGAAATAGTAGCCCTATTTCATGTCTGTTTCACTGCACATCAACACTGACCAATGATCTATTGGATGATTTTGACAGAATTTAAAAGTGTATTAGTCACACTCACACACTGCAGGAGAATTGATGCCTTTTACAGCACAGTAGAATCTGTCTTCAGTTTGAAAGTAGACTGAGTATGAGGGGGAGGAGTCCTCTTGTACAATCTTACTGTTCCTGTACCAGATGTAGGTGGGGTTACCAGTCAGAGTACAGGTGGTGCTACAGGTCAGTGTTGTTGACCACCATGTAGTGGTCACCTTCACCTGCAGGTCTGGAGTAGATAACAACATTAAAACCATCAATGACCTGTTGTCTAGTTCAAATGAGGCAGGAGTGGACGTTCTCAAACCATCAATTCAGACATTCCTATTTTACCATACATTCATTTTTATATTATTTCAATACAAATTTTCAGACAATTTTCCAGAACCAATTAAACAGATCAACACTATATATAATATCACTGTACCTGTAACAGACAGAGTGATTAAACAGATCAACACTATATATAATATCACTGTACCTGTAACAGACAGAGTGATTAAACAGATCAATACTATATATAATATCACTGTACCTGTAACAGACAGAGTGATTAAACAGATCAACACTATATATAATATCACTGTACCTGTAACAGACAGAGTGATTAAACAGATCAATACTATATATAATATCACTGTACCTGTAACAGACAAGGTGACTCCAGGATCACCAGTATACTTCCCTCCAGTCTGATCTGTTATAACTTTGAACTTGTACTCAGCTGAGTCACTCTCTCTCAGGTCTGTGATTTTCAGGGTGTGGCCATTCATCCTATCGCTACGGTACGTCACACGATCTTTGTAGTCTGGGTCGTCTCTCAGATTTACAATTTTAGTGAACCAGAGGGTTGTTGTGACTGTATAACCACTGGGATATGTGTAAGAGCAGAACAGATCCACTGATGACCCCTTCAAGGTACAGATACTCTGAGTGGTGTATTTCACTCTCCAGCCATACTGACCCAGTACCACTGAAACACAGTCACAAAACACAATGGTATCAGAATTAGGACAAGGTCTTTTGGTTGCCACTGACAGTAGGGTTTGTCTCCACTTTGTTGCTATAGTTGCTGAGTTGAGTGTGAATGGAAACCACAGAAAACTATTTAAAGTGAAGTGGAGACACCTAACAGAACACACCAGAATAACATTATGATTCTAATCCTTTTAGAAATGTCTGTAGATTGACAAACAGAGCAACTGAAAGATAAGAATGAGACCATACCTGCTACAGACCAGAGAAAGATCACCAACACACTTCCTGCTGTTCTCAAGGACATTGTTGCATCTCCCACCCTGCAGTCTTAGAAACATAAACAACAACTCACTCTATAGCTGGTGAATAACTCCACCTGATACATTGAAGTATAAACTGTAAATGGGGTACAGGGCCTCATCACTGAAAATGAACCAGGCTCATATTGTGTACTGTATTGTGCTACAGACGTGGATCTTAATTTGATCACTCTTTTGTTGTAGAGAATTTTCCTGCTTCCTTGAAATGCAAACTTGTAGTGTATTCAAGGTTTAAAAAGGCTTCTAACTGTCCTGGATCCCTCTGGTACTGCTGCTCATTCCGTGCACCAGTTCTGGAAGTCTACGTCACCGGTTTTCTAGGCATCACTGAACTGTCTAATTACACCTGGTTCCCATCTCCCCTGATTAGCAATTGCATAAATGTGCTCTCTGTTCACCATTGTCTTGGTCAGTTATTGTTTCCATGTCCGTTGGTCTTGTGAGTACCTGTGCTTTGTTGCTTTGGATTTTGTGCAACGTGTACTTGTTATTACGTGTCTCGCCCCGTGTATTATTACGGGTCTAGTCCCGTGTATTATTACGTGTTTTGTCCCGTGTATTACGTGTTTTGTCCTGTGTATTTATTAGAGCTTTAACATGGCTGTTTTGTTTGGATTTCATCCCTGTGTTTTGAGCTTCGTCCCCAATGCCTTTCTATGGCAGGTTGTATTGTTTGGTGGACTATTAAAACCTATTACGTATTCCTGCGCCTGTCTCTTGTCATTTATACAATGTGACACTAACGATTGAAATTTAAAATGTTAGACTTGATTTTCCCTAACAAACTGTCAACCACCACATTAATTATAATCCACATAATAATTCACTTTTCCTGTTGCTGCAGGAATATTAAGATCCTACTTCTGTATATGGTTCTGTGAATACTGTCTACTGCACTGTAAACACATTTCTACATTGATTGTTGTGAAGCTGTTTTATTCTCAGAACCCCAAATATAGGAGGATAAATGTTCAATCCTCTACGGTCCGTCAAGCTGTACAGCAGCCTAAAGACTGACCACCAGGTTCAATGAAAGCTCCTATCACCAAGCTGTGAGGCTGAACAGCAGTGGCTCACACACACACACACACACACACACACACACACACACACACACACACACACACACACACACACACACACACACACACACACACACACACACACACACACACACTGCAGTGCTACAATGTTTGTCTGCATGTCTTTTTTACCCTGGTTAATCATCTCATCACTATGTAGATCAACACTCCTACACTGAGACACTTTATGAATACTGGCCCTGATGTAACAACCAAAACACAGATCAAAACATAACAAGTCAAATGATACATTACCCTCAAGAATATGACTTCACTAAAAACAAATAACCAGAAACTATATTTCAAGATATTAAGAGTACTTACAGAGTGAAGTGAAAGGGAGAGGTATTGTACAGTGAGTCAACATACTGGCAGTTAGTGTGAATTCTGTGGTTGACACACATTTAACTCTCCTCTCCTTCCTCTTTAAGACATTAACATGCATGATGACCAGACCAGCATCTCAGAAAAAGGGATGTTCCTGTATTTCAATAGAAATTGTGCAACAGATTACATATCTACTTGCCTTTCTTCATTTGAGGAGTGGAACTACATTTTTTAAATTATCTAAATGTTTCATATTTTCAATGTGAAATTTTGACTACACAGAGAACCATTCAAACAATGTGTCGACTACAGAGGGCTTGGTGTGGTTGCTAGGTGATTTGTGACACACCTGCAAGCCCTCTATACTATTTAGAATGTTAACCATTTCTTATAATGTGTTGTCTTGTCCTTCTGAGTTCTGTATATACAGGTCGAAGTTCCATGATGTCATTCAATTAGAACCCATTCCATTTAAAACCCATGTCCGTCAATCCTCATCAGCTGTATCAAATTAATATTGAAGGTTCCAGTGTTCTAGACTAGAGTTCTCCCTACTGGCATCTCAACATTACTGCAGTGTTCTTGACTAGAGTTCTCCCTACTGGCATCTCAACATTACTGCACCATCCTAATAATAATGTCCTCAATAATGTTGGGCTAATAACAACATTACAAACTGACAATACATCAGATAGAATGGTGAAACACAACACTGTCTACTTGACAAAGTCACAGTTAAGCAAACACACTGTTCTAGTACAATATGCCACTATCATATTCTGTTACACTGTTGGCCCTTCTGTACAATAGAGGAGGATGGTGGGCAGAGACATAGGAGGAGAGGCTCATTGTAATTGCTGGATTAGAATTATGGGATATCATTCCATTTATTCCATTCCAGCCATTACAATGAGCCCGTCCTTCTATATATCTGCTCACCAGCCTCCTCCGTTGTACAGTACCGGTAGTAGCAGAGGGATTAGTACCATCATCACCATTGTGATTCTGTGTTGACTGTATAGGCTAATGTAGCCTGTTACCATATATAGGCTACTGTAGCCTGTTGTCCATGTGTAGGTTAATGTAGCCTGTTGTCCATGTGTAGGCTTATGTAGCCTGTTATCAATATATAGTCTAATGTAGCCTGTTATCCATATATAGTCTAATGTAGCCTGTTATCCATATATAGTCTAATGTAGCCTGTTATCCATATATAGTCTAATGTAGCCTGTTGTCCATATATGGTCTAATGTAGCCTGTTATCCATATATAGTCTAATGTAGCCTGTTATCCATATATAGTCTAATGTAGCCTGTTATCCATATATAGTCTAATGTAGCCTGTTGTCCATATATGGTCTAATGTAGCCTGTTGTCCATATATACAGTTGAAGTCGGAAGTTTACATACGGCTTAGCCAAATACATTTAAACTCAGTTTTTAACAATTCCTGACATTTATTCCTAGTAAAAAATACCCTGTCAGGTCAGTTAGGATCACAACTTTATTTTAAGAATGTGAAATGTCAGAATAATAGTTGAGAGAATGATTTATTTCAGCTTTTATTTATTTCATCACATTCCCAGTGGCTCAGAAGTTTACATACACTCAATTAGTATTTGGTAGCATTGCCTTTAAATTGTTTAACTTGGGTAAAACGTTTTGGGTAGCCTTCCTCAAGCTTCCCACAATAAGTTGGGTGAATTTTGGCCCATTCCTCCTGACAGAGCTGGTGTAACTGAGTCAGGTTTGTAGGCCTCCTTGCTCGCACATGCTTTTTCAGTTCTGCCCACAAATGCTCTATAGGATTGAGGTCACGGCTTTGTGATTGCCACTCCAAAACCTTGACTTTGTTGTCCATAAGCCATTTTGCCACAACTTTGGAAGTATGCTTGGGGTCAATGTCCATTTGGAAGACCCATTTGCGATCAAACTTTAACTTTCTGACTGTCTTGATGTTGCTTCAATATATCCACATTTTCCTTCCTCATGATGCCATTTATTTTATGAAGTGCACGAGTCCCTCCTGCACCAAATCAACCCCACAATATGATGCTGCCACCCCTGTGCTTCACGGTTTGAATGGTGGTCTTCAGCTTGCAAGCCTCCCCCTTTATCCTCCAAACATAACAATGGTCATAATGGCCAAATTGCTCACAAGGATGAACCAGACTTGTGGAGGTCTACAATTTTTTTTCTGAGGTCTTGGCTGATTTCTTTTGATTTTTCTATGAAAAATCTATCAAACAAAAAGGCACTGAGTTTGAAGGTAAGCCTTGAAATACATCCACAGGTACACCTCCAATTGACCTAAATGATGTCAATTAGCCTATCAGAAGCTTCTAAAGCCATGACATAATTTTCTGGATTTTTCCAAGCTGTTTAAAGGCACAGTCAATTTAGTGTATGTAAACGTCTGACCCACTGGAAATGTGATACAGTGAAATAATCTGCCTTTAAACAATTGTTGAAAAAATTACTTGTCATGCACAAAGTAGATGTCCTAACCGACTTGCTAAAACTATATTTGTTAAGTGAATGTAAACTTCCGACTTCAACTGTAGTCTAATGTAGCCGGTTGTCCATATATAGTATCATGTAGCATTTTACTATATATAGGCTACAGTAGCCTGTTATACATATCGTCTAATGTAGCCTGTTGTCCAGATACTGGAATGTCCATATAAAGAAGCATAGAATTACATATTAGAACTAATAACTAGTAATTTAATAGGATCTCTGTGTAAAGAACTCTGATATGATTCAGAAGGCCTGTAACAGGTCTATATAGGACAGGAAGGTAGAACAGGAAAGTGACGCAGATTGTGCTCTAAACCACAACCCACCATCACTGTGTCTCATGTTAATACTACTCCTAAACACAACCTACCATCACTGTGTCTCATGTTAATACTACTCCTAAACACAACCCACCATCACTGTGTCTCATGTTAATACTACTCCTAAACACAACCCACCATCACTGTCTCATGGTAATACTACTCATAAACACAACCCACCATCACTGTGTCTCATGTTAATACTACTCCTAAACACAACCTACCATCACTGTGTCTCATGTTAATACTACTCCTAAACACAACCCACCATCACTGTGTCTCATGTTAATACTACTCCTAAACACAACCCACCATCACTGTCTCATGGTAATACTACTCATAAACACAACCCACCATCACTGTGTCTCATGTTAATACTACTCCTAAACACAACCTACCATCACTGTGTCTCATGTTAATACTACTCCTAAACACAACCCACCATCACTGTCTCATGTTAATACTACTCCTAAACACAACCCACCATCACTGTCTCATGTTAATACTACTCCTAAAGCTCTCACATAGGATCTAATCAATCACTCTTACTGTCACGCTAGGCCATTTTCAAAACAAGTCATATTGCTCTGAGACTCAAAATAGCACGCACAAGTATTATATTTGAAAACGCATGTACAGTATATTTCTCAGAATCAGATTAATAAAATACATCTCAAGATTATGCTGTACATAACAGCAAAACATCATATTGAATAGCATCGCCATGATCATAACAGAGGTATGTGGCTACAAAGAAACCATAAAAGATGCATATTTAAAAATATTGTCAAGCTCTCTTACAGAGTTAAGGGGAGAGAGGTATTGTAAGATAACTTACTGGCAGTCTAAGGAAATAGACACTGAGTTTGAGGTTCTGTTGTTAACACAACTTTGAAGTATTCAGGCACCATAGAGTTGAATAGAGGGCACACTTGCCACAGAGTCTGTTTAAGCATGGCGAGTGATTGTATGCACCCTGTCAGTTTGTTTAGACTGTCATTAAACTCAATTCAACTCAGTCAGAAACCAAGAAGCTGATGGAGAGATGCTTCCTTTCTCACTAGCACAGGTCGTGTTCGAGAGCATCAAAACCCTGATGTATCATGGGTAAATTGACTGACTGACTTATCTACAATTAATATTTGGTAGTTATTTATCATGCAAGGTGATTTATAGATTATTAAATCTCGACTAGCCTTTGAAGTTGGCTTCAATGCCTAACACCCCTACATTTACATGCTTGACAACCAATTACATAGTTCAATATTATAATAACTGTCTACTGTACTGTGGAATACATGTATAAATTAACAGATTATAAAGAATGACAGGCTAACCAGTAATATTTCATACAAAAAAATATTGTATCGTCATAAACTGTGAGCTTATTTACAACCGATAGTGTGATTCGCTGTAATTTATGTATCTAAAATGGCTAATAATGAATAATTTGACAATAAAACCAGCTTGATTATGGTATTAATGTTCTTTTTCAAGAATGCAATTGCGCAATAATGTCTCATAGCAATTCAATGTATAACATTTGTACATATCAAGAGCACCTTGGTCCAAGAGCAATACACATTTAAAAGCTGATATCAATATTATCCATATTAGTCACTAAGAAAAGTACATTAGGTAATCAGAATCTGGAAATGGCAAAATCCAATCGAAAGAAATCTGGAACATAATCTTAAACTACAAATTTGTACACAAGCTATTTATATAGAAATCTCATAGAAAGTTATCTATCCCATTTATTATCAATCTACATAATTATAATTTCAAGGAATGAGAATTCAACTCCAGCATTTACTTAATTTCTAATGGTCTAGAAAACCTTCTAGATATGACAGCAGGAGACTGGAGGTGTAAGGCCTCGCTTTGGTTTGGTACAGTCCAGGTTCTGTGGTGGTTCTTTTTAGTCCATGTTCTGTGATGGTTCTCTTCAGTCCAGTTTCTGTGGTGGTTCTCTTCAGTACAGATTTTGTGGTTGTTCTCTTCAGTCCTGGTTCTCTGGGAGTCTTTCACATTCTGAAATAAGACACACTGAATGAGCGCTATACAAAATGTCTATGGACACCCAGCCACACACACAAACAAACTCACTGCCAGGGTGTCAAAAAAAGTGGAGTCAAATTTGACCCCAATAACCACAGTGGGATATGAGTCAACAGCAACCTTGGGAAAATCCTCTGGATTATCATACATTTCCTCGGCAAATACAATGTACTGAGCAAATGTCAAATTGGCTTTTTACCAAATTACCGAACGACAGACCACGTATTCACCCTGCACACATTAATTGACAAACAAATCAGAACAAAGGCAAAGTCTTCTCATGCTTTGTTTATTTCAAAAAGCTTTAGACGCAATTTGGCACAAGGGTCTGCTTTACAAACGGATGGAAAGTGATGTTGGGGGGAAAAACATATAACATTATAAAATCCACGTACACAAACAACAAGTGGGCGGTTAAAAATAGAAGAAAAACCCAATTTATTTCCACGGGGCCGGGGGGTGAGACGGGGATACAGCTTAAGCTCGAACCTCTTCAACATTTTCAACACACCACTCACTCTATAATGTTCTCTAAACACATTCAGATACTGTGTAAAA
This sequence comes from Salvelinus namaycush, assembly GCF_016432855.1. Taxonomy (NCBI): domain Eukaryota; kingdom Metazoa; phylum Chordata; class Actinopteri; order Salmoniformes; family Salmonidae; genus Salvelinus; species Salvelinus namaycush. The sequence goes on from NC_052345.1 coordinate 2,424,317, forward strand.
CACAATACTTACTGCCAGAGTGTCGTAGTCAGTGCATATGGTGCTCATGTTCAGACCTGTGTACAAGCCACTGTTAGGGTCAGGATGGACACTGTAGAGAGAGAGAGTGGTGTCAAGGTAACAGTTAAAGTAGAATGAAAGTGACTGTCTTGACACAGTAAATGAATGTCAGAGGTTGAGATGTAACTGATCCCCTGTGTGTCTGCTGTGGCATCACTTCCTCCTGTGGATCTCCTGTAAAGAGGGACAGAGTGAGTTCTGCTCTCTATTGACTTATACGTTACAAATACAATGTTGAGGTTAAGAGCGTTGCGCCAGTAACCAAAATGTCAATTGTTCGACTCCCCCAGCTGACTAGGTAACAAAATCGGTCGATGTGTCAAGGCACTTAACCCTAATTGCGCCTGTAAGTTGCTCTGGATATAAATGACTCCAATGTAAATGTTGAATAACAGGTTGAATAATTAATAACAAATCAGAGTGCTAAGGTGTAATCATAATAATCATAAAAATATGCATTTTAACTCACCTGAACCTCATAGAGACAGAGGATGACAACCAGAACAACTGTGATTCCTACAGCTGCAGTCACAACATGTTTGTTTCCCTAAAATAAAATATGCATGATATGAGTACATGGCATGTTCTAATAAACAAACAATAATGTAAATACAGGACATTAATGCAATATTTGTTAAGGGACTTCATATGTCATCGTATAATTATAATCCAAAGTATAATTACTGAAAATTGTAATTTTGTAATTAAACTTTACCTGCAACAATGATCTTCAGCTTCAGAGCTATAGAGTTATTAGAAGCTAGTGAATTCTGGGCCTCACAGTAGTACTCTCCAGTGTCAGATGACTGGATTTGATTGAAGACATGCTGTGGTCCTGTCATACTCTGATAGTCACCTCCATTCTTCTTGCACCACCAGGTGTAACTCTGCACAGGTGGGTTGGCATCACTGCTGCAGGTCAGAGTCACTGAACTGCCCTCCACTATTTCACCAGAGGGACTGACTGACACTGAGGTCTTTGGTTTATCTGATGTAAAATACCAGATATTTTGTCAAAGTAATATTAACAGTGAGTAAAATTCTCAGGGTGAAGGGACCTTTGTATGTTCCAGTGTACTCAACACGACCTGCAGACCCTGGGTCTCTGGTTAGGTCTTCAGGGGTCGACTTATCACTTCTAAACCAGAATGATGATGTGGTGTAATAATAACCAACATAAGTACAGGATATGTCCACTGTTGACCCCTTCAAGACACAGATTGTGCTCTTGGTGTAAGTCACTCTGCTGCAGCTCTGACCCTGAACACCTGAAACATGATGACAAGAGGACATTATTTACACAGTGGAATCGTGAGCTGCAGTAAAACAGAGTAGTTCTACCATCCTGTGTTCCTGTTATGTTAACACATGAGGAGAAGAAAATGATATAGGTGGACTGTTTCCTGTCAGTTAGATATGACTGTACCCAATTCAATGCTACCTCCTTATAACCATAATGCATTAATTTTGTCAAAATTATTTAATGATCCACTAAATCAAATGCTGCACTAAAATCTAAAAATAGTACACCCACAAACTTGCCATTATCCATAGCATTGAGCCACTTGTCAGTCATGTCAACCAATGTAGTGGTAGTGGAATGTTTTTTGCGATAAGCATGCTGATTGGCTGTAATCAGATCATTCTTTTCCATGTACTCCCATATTTGTCTACTCACAATACCCTCCAATATCTTACTGAGTGTAGGGAGTAGACTAATTGGTTGACTATTGGTAGGAGTAATGGGTTCTTTGCAGTCTTCGGAATAGGACACAGTTTCGCATGCTTCCATACATTTGCAAACATCCCCTTTTCCAGTGACCAATTAAATATGTATCTCAGTGGAACTGCAATCTGTGGAGCAGCACAGCGAAGCAAAAAATTGTCTATAAGACCATAACCTGTAGATTTACCATCAGGTAATGACTTCAATAGGTTTAACACCTCCTCCACTGACACCAGTTGCAGACTAAAAGAGCAGATCTTGTTGCTCATAATATGATCATCAATCCATTGGGCAATAGCTTGTTTGGAAGAATGTATGTTTACATTGATGCTCAGTAAACTAATTTTCTTTTTCAACCTCCACACTAGATGGGCATGATGAGATAGATGTACCAAGTAAGCCCTTAACTGTGTTCCATACCTTTTTTAGAATCATTTTTACAATCAATAAAAGCATTTAACTGCATAATTACGTAATGTTCTATAAGTCTGTTCATCAATTTCTAATTTTGACTTGGCTGCTAAGACTTTTGCCATATTTCTTTGAGAAAAAGCCTCACCCAGTTCATCATCAATCCATGGAGATGGACGAGCACCAACTGTACTCTTTCTTATAGGGGCATGATGGTCCATTACCTCAGTGAGCAAATCAATAAAACATTCTGTAGCATGATTTAAATCATCCTCTAGATAAATCAGCTCCCAGGGTACAGCAGCCAAATCATTTAGAAATAGCTCATGGTTAAATGTTTAAAAATGTATCTTAACCACAATCCTAGGGGGTTTCTTTGGAACCTTGGTGTTCATGGTTATGGTCACAATATTATGGTCTGTCCAGCCCACTGGCATTGATCTGGCTTTTAAGCATTGCAATGGTATATTACAGAAAATCAGATCAATGTATGTGTCTGAACGATGACCCAACTTAATTGATGATCTAGTAGTATCATTAACCATTTGTTTCAAACCACAGTTCTTGGCATATCTCATCAATTTTGTTCTATTTTAATTATTATGATCCTTCCAATTTATATTAAAATCACCCAAGATAAATACATCTCTGTTGCTATCTGTGGCCTGGTCAAACCCAGTGCATAAGTTATCCAGATAGGACACCTTAGAGCTAGGAGGTCTATACACACATCCTACCAATATGGCTGCCTGGTGAGGCAGATGTACCTGAGCCCATAGTGCCTCTATTTGACAAACATTAAGGTCATCCCTCCTCTTAAAAGGTATATGATTCTGAATGTACAGTGCTACACCCCCACCATTCCTATTCCTATCTTTTCTCAGTAGACTATATCCATGAATGTTCATTTGCCCATCATTTACAGATGCATCTAAATGTGTTTCGGTCAAAGCCAAAATATGAATATTATTTATGTTGACCAAGTTAAAAACCTCATGTATTTTGTTGGGAAGGCTACATACATTAACCTGAGCCATATGCAACCCTTTCCTTATCAAGTGGAGATCAATAGAGCATGTATTTGTTATAGTTGAAGTTGTCATGATACACTACAACACACAAACTCACATTTGAACATTAAATTAAAATAGCCAGGGAGTTACTCCAGTTTCTACAGTGTGGTTTACTGTCAATACAGTATAAGCATCATGTTGTAAATGAGATCAACATGTTAGACAATAAATACAATGATTATTTGATCAACTGTTAATAAACTCAGCAACAACAAAAAAAGTTACTTAACATGTGTAAATATTTGTATGAACATGACAAGATTCAACAACTGAGAGATAAACTGAACAAGTTCCACAGACATGTGACTAATGGAAAAATGTGTCCCTGAACAAAGGGAGTGGGTCAAAATCAAAAGTAACTGTCAGTATCTGGTGTGGCCACCAGCTGCATTAAGTACTGCAGTGCATCTCCTCCTCATGGACTGCACCAGACTGCACTGTTGGTTTGTGCCAATAGGCAACGTTGTTGCCGGTGATGTCTGGTGTGGACCTGCCTTACAACAGGCCTACAAGCCCTCAGTCCAGCCTCTCTCAGCCTATTGCGGACAGTCTGAGCACTGATGGAGGGATTTTTATTGTTTTATTCATTTCACCTTCATTTAACCAGGTAGGCCAGTCGAGAACAAGTTCTCATTTACAACTGCGACCTAGCCAAGATAAAGCAAAGCAGTGCGACACAAAGAACAACACAGAGTTACACAAGGAATAAGCAAACGTACAGTCAATAACACAATATAAAAAAATCTATATACGGTGTGTGCAAATGAGGTAAGATTAGGGAGGTAAGCCAATAAATAGGCCGTAGTGGCGAAGTAATTACAATTTAGCAATTAAACACTGGAGTGATAGATGTGCTGAATATGAATGTGCAAGTAGAGATACTGGGGTGCAAAGGAGCAAAAACAATAACAAAATGAGGATGAGGTAGTTGGATGGGCTATTTACAGATGGGCTATGTACAGGTGAAATGATCTGTGAGCTCCATGCACCGTCCGGATATGACAGAGGGAGGAAGAGGAGAACAATGAATACAAAGATTAAAGAAGTGGGTGAGGGACTGTCTCCCTACTTTAAAAGGGAACAGGAGGCTTGGATAGAATGGGGTGTTGGGGGGTGTCGCCCCTTTTGTAGTCCTCTGGCACACAGCACAGACAGCATACTGGACACACAGTATGAGTGTGTGAAGTGTCAATCAGTGAAGAGTGAAGAGGAGTGCTCCTCTGATTTCCTTCCCCTCTCTCTCGGCCTGAGCTGTGAAGCATGTCATCATTGATGTCATATGATGGAGATGATGTCATCATTAGAATCTTGAGGGGGGGGGCGTTTCCCCGGCAACTGCCTCTACGACAACCATGTTGTAGACACTAATGGGGGTCATTGCAGGGTTTGTCCCCCCCTTTCATGCGGCTGATGATGAGTGAATAGAATGAATGACACCATGGAACTGACAAAATGTAAATGGAACTTTGACTTGTTCCATGTAGAACTCAGAGAGACAAGGCAACACATTATAATATATTATAAACATTCCATATAGAATAGTCAACATATTGTTAACATGGTTCTGTATTTAAATAAAAGTGGAAATGGGGGACTTTTTATGGACATGCAAACAAACATTGTAACATTGCAGTGTGTGTGTGTGTGTGTGTGTGTGTGTGTGTGTGTGTGTGTGTGTGTGTGTGTGTGTGTGTGTGTGTGTGTGTGTGTGTGTGTGTGTGTGTGTGTGTGTGTGTGTGTGTGTATGTGTGTGTGGGGGGGGGGGGGGGGGGGTTGTACATTGCTAGTCATGACCACCTTGTTGACCTGATAGCCAGCGAAGTGAGACAAGAAGTCTCACCAACAGCACACATGGGGGACCCCTTGAAATGTTACATTTGATTGGTGGATTCAAATAAAGTATTTAAAATGTGTAACACAGTGGATTTATCTGAGGGCCCTTCAGGACCAGACTGATAGGGAGTAGGGTTGACATCTATACTGTGTAGGATGTGTGTTTTAACTTTTCTACATCCATAACAACCAGCTCTCTAGACTTTGATACAGACTCCATGGGCCTTATGGGCCTTCACTACAGATGGTGCCTGTGTGTGTGTGTTTGTGTTTGTGTGTGTGTGTGTGTGTTGTAGTGGAAATTTCAATCAAGTGTGGGAGACTTTGTTGTTTCTTCAAACAATGAATCTTTATTTATTATTGCAATAAGGAGTGGTTAACAGACACATCAAGTGTATAGGTTAAGAGACCAACGAAGAAGAGTTGGGTGTCAGTTTATATTAGAAAAGTACAGCCCCCCTTTGGGTGGTGTGACAAACAGAACAACAGCAGTGAGGAAGTACTGGTTGGTTACCTTAAAGGACTATGGAACTGAGAAACTATCATTGGCTTGTGCTGAGGTGCTTGTTGAGAAATGTTGTGCCCTTTCTCAATGCTCATTGTCTCTACACTGTTCTGAAAGAAACCGAAACCATTTGTCCTGCTCGTCTCTTACAGCTTAATTCAGTCTACTGCTAAATATGGAATAACAGCACTTTGTAAGTCCAAAACCAAAGGTCAGTCACGTAGACAAGAGGAAGTGTTCTAGCAGAGGGAGCAAGTCTCATCAGTACATCATATGACTTTAGTTAAAGGGGAATGGAAACACTAGGATTTAGAATGCCAGCTAACTGGAACTGTAAATCGCCATATTGGCATTGTTGCGTCACTGGCAGGAGAGAACATGATGGAACTCCCAAAAATGGCTGAATTTACAGAATAGCTCCGAGTCTGAGAATGAGTTTATTACAGAGAATGAAATAATGTTAGTTAGGGAGCCAATAAACCTACTGGAGCCGTTCATGATTTAGCCGCTCGTTGCCCCCGATCAAAGAGTGTGTTATAGTAACAGTAACAACACAGATATGCCGCCTGAAATACCTCAGCTAGAGGGTCGGCGTAGCGGTGAGAGATGCTGGGTTCCGGTGGAGGACGTGTCGGACCCTTCTATGCTGCGGGAGTTCCACCGTCTCCTTCCGGATCGCCCTGCACCTCGCCCTCCGGGTCGTCCTCGAGGCCGGTGTCGGCGCGCTGCTGGAGCCGCGCGTCAAGGGGGGTACTGTCACGACTTCCACCGAAGTTGGTTCCTCTCCTTGTTCGGGCAGCATCCGGCGGTCGGTGTCGCAGGTCTTCTAGCCATCGTCAATCCACTTTTCTTTTTCCATTTGTTTAATCTTGTTTTCCTACACACCTGATTCTCATTTCCCTCATTACGTGTTCTGTATTTAACCCTCTGTTCCTCCCATGTCTTTGTGTGGTATTGTTTGTTGTAAGTGCACATGGTTACTGGTGCGCGTTGGGTTTTGTACCCATGTTGGTTTATTCTTTATGCCATTGGTTTTGAAATTAAACTGCTCCGGCTATTACCGAGTTCTGTTCTCCTGCATCTGACTTCACTGTCACCTGTGACGCACCCCTTACAGTAGCTTATAGCTTAGTCATTGGCCCCGCCCCAAGTGAACACAGACATTGGGTGGGAATGATGAAACGTCCCCTTTTCTACTCCAGTATAAAAAACCTGCGACAAAATGTACAAGACCAGAGAGCATGGAGCAGTAGCTTCATGTTGAAAAGGTTGGCAATTTAAATAAAGACCAGTTACGTGCAGCGCCAGCTGAATACGTTACAAATGAAGAAGAAATCTACCACTCTATAGACCAGAGGACCATTCAGTCTGCAGCTGTTTAAGTACTTTCGTCTGGTAAACGCGACCGATCGAACAAATTAATGGTACTCTGAAAGATTCATTCTGGAGAACATTTCACTATCAAACGACCATTGGTACGTCTGACGTATCGATTATAACAAGCTACAACTATGAAAGACTTTGATCTCTGGTGGACAAACCAGAGACTTTCTATCGACTGATTCTCCAGCAGACGGACTGGCGATCACAGAGAGAGACAACAAAGGCCTACACTCGTAAATATATAAATTGCAATTACTTTTCGAATGAGCGACTGATCATGTGAAAATTGTTAGCATTACCATGAGCCTAGTTATCAGATGTCTGTACACTGTCTTTCCCGCTCTTTATCTGTCCCCACCCCTTTCCAGTGTCTACCAAGCCATCATATCGGGCTTAGTCCACTAGGGACTTTTCATTGCATTATGTAGTAACCAATGTATAACCTATCCTGTGTGTCTGTTTGTAATTCCGTGTGATTATTTAGTTAGTTAGTAAATAAGCCAATTTGTATATCGCTGATTCATAATTTATGCTAGGGTTCGTGCAGATATCCAAGGGTTTGCGACATTCAGAATATGACTGATGAGGTAATAATACATTAATAAGTGACTGTAATCGATAAGATATGAAAATATCTGAAGAGAGTTAAATTCGGGAAATAGTAAATTGTTAAACAACATTTTCCCGTGGTGCCCCGACTTCCTAGTTAATTACTGTTTACGTGATTAGTTTAATCAGATAACAATTACACCTAGAGAATTTATTTGATCATATAACAGTCTTCACATTAATGAATAGTCACGTTGCGACACATGCTTATTTATAACTGAGATAAGCAATTTCATAAATGTGTCAAGTACATCATCTGGATGCTCTTCATTACACACCACGGACCAACAAATATTCTTATATCAACAACATTGGAATCACTACAAAACTTATTGTATGACCTCTTATGCAGTATATTAGGCCCAGCCTTTGGAACTTTGGTTTTAATAGATATGGCTACTATATTGTGATCACTACATCCTATTTGGATCCTGCTTTAAAGCACATTTCTGCATCATTAGTAAAGATATAATCAATACATGTTCATGATTTAATTCCTGTGCTGTGTGTAACTAACCTGGTAGTTTGACTAACAACCTGAACCAGGTTGCAGCCACTAGTTACAGTTTGAAGCTTTCTCTTGAGTGGACAGCCTGATGAAAGCCAGTCAATATTTAAATTACCCAGAAAATGTACCTCTCTGTTGATGTCACATAACTCATCAAGCATTTCACACATGTTGTCCAGATACTGACTATTAGCACTTGGTGGTCTATAGCAGCGTCCCACAAGAATGGGCTTTAGGTGAGGCAGTTGAACCTGTAGCCATATTTCTTCATCAGAATTTAACATGATATCCTCTCTAAGTTTTACAGGAATGTGGTTCTGAATATAAATGGCCACACCTCCACCTTTGACAGTTCTGTCCTTTATGTAGATCTTATATGCAAGTATTGATTCCGCTATATCATCAAAGGTATTATCTGAGTTTCAGAGATTGTAAAATATGAATGTCATTTGTTACTAGCAAATTATTGATTTCATGAACCTTGTTTTAAGCTACATATGTTAACGTGGGCTATTTTTTAGCACTTTTCTGGGATGATTGTTTTTATTGCTTTCCTGGGAAGCTTAGCAGATGTAGACATGCTCATGTTATTTATGTTAATACAGCGTGAGCTGCACACAGTGGACTTCCTACTAGGGCACACAAACTCATTGCTAACAGTATCACTCTGGTTTACAGGCACATTATTACTGCATACAATAGCTGTGGGATCAGCAGTCCATCGCAATCTCTCTCTAGCTTTCTGTGGATATAAGATTTTACAATTCTTACAGTAGTGAGTGGATACATGTTCACACCAAACTGAACCAACAACCCTGGTGTTACAAACAACATTCTCCTCCAACTGATTCACACAGGACCACAGGATCACATGGGATTCTTCATGGCTCCTTTCTAAAATGACTTTCATCTAGGACCAGCCATATAGGCACAAAACCCCTCCAAAGTGGTAAGCCTTAGGTTACCCACTCATTTGAAAAGCTCAACCCATTTATAAAATAGTTTTAAAACACGGCAACTAAAATAATTGAAAAGTGTCAAATGATTTCCTAAATGGCCATTTTGTTCCAGATGCTGTCACATCCCCAGAAGGAGCAGCTGTTTGTATGGCTAGAACCCCAGCTATCAGAGAGGAGCCATTGTCCACATTAATATATGTATGAATACGATTGGACAGTGCACTTTGCTAAATACTAGCAGGTAACACATTGAACATTATCCAGTTGAAATGCAAGTCTATCAAGCAATTCACAAATAATGTAAAGAATTTTGCAATATATTTTCTACAATTTACAGGTAGAGGGGAAAAGTTGAAGTGAAATCTTTCCTCCCGAACATAAATTTTAGCTACACTCAACTTCACATTGAATTCCATGCTAGTACTAAACTTATTTCATGAGCAGGTGTCTGTCTCTGCAGGTTCTTGTGGACCCCTGTGGAGGCAATAGAGGAGTGGAATGGGCCTGGAAAGGGTCAATCAGTGAATCTGTGCAGATTGGATATTCAAACCGTTTTCCAGGTGTCCTGATGCAGGTGAGTTTTTTACAAGTCGTGCGTGTTTTTCTGTCCTCTAGTGACTGAATTAAATCATGGGAACCTGTTTCTAACTCAATATGGCCTGATGTGTAACATTGCATACATTTACGAGAAGGGAGACAGGACTGGTGACTTCTACATTCTAAGTCAGCCTAATTGATGATAGAAGTTTTTTTTTGTTCATGTAATATTTCTGTAGTTGTGCTTTTCCTCATATTTAGTATTTTAGTGTTTATTAGGATCTCCATTAGCTGCTACTCTTCCTGGGGTCCAAACAGTGTTAAAGCAGTTACATCACTGTAACGTTCATTCTCCTCCTGGTCTGAGGAGGAGCAAGGATCGGACCAATATGCAGCGAGGTATGAAGACATAATGATTTATTTAAAGAAAAAACGAACACGAAAAACACTTGAGGAATTACAAAACAACAAAACGACGTAAACAGACCTGAACATGAGAACTTACAGACAACGAAGAACGCACGAACAGGAACAAACTCACAAACGAAACAGTCCCGTGTGGCATAAACACTAACACAGGAACAATCACCCACAAACAAACGGTGTGAACAGCCTACCTTAATATGGTTCTCAATCAGAGGAAACGTAAAACACCTGCCCCTGATTGAGAACCATATCAGGCTAATTAACAATGAACCTAAACATAGAAACACATAACATAGAATGCCCACCCAGCTCACGTCCTGACCAACTAAACAAAGACAAAATAAAGGAAATAAGGAACGTGACAATCACAACACCCTACATCATAAATAAAACAATACATCATACAATACATTATTAGATCATTGATCTAATATTATACATTTACAATATAAAATCCACAATAACCAGTCCCTCCAGGATTTCGCGCTAATTGGTGATTCTGCGGCCAAAAATGCTTGATTTTACGGCAGCTTTTCTGATATTCTGCGATACATTTTGCAATGGTTTTTTTCACGTTCATTTCATATAAAGTCATATGTGCTCAGTTTTAGGACGATTTTAAGCAGAATACATAATACAAAAACAGTTTAACATCTGAAGTGCTCAATTTTGTTTATTTTCCTGAACAAAAAGATCTGTCATAATCCACTCACACATTCACTCACACACACACCTCTCCATCAGGCTTTGATGCTTGCTATCAACACGAGATGCACCTCCCATTCCCACTCTCTCTCTAAAAAAACAACAACAAATAGATTAAAAGCTGTTCAATCGCTTTCCATTTGAGGATCGATATTTCTTTCGCGCAAATTGTCTACAAAATACTTGATTGTGATTTTTTTTTTTTCTGAAAGGGAGATTTAAAAAAAAAAACAGAACGTAAAAATAGTATATTGTGGTTTATATGTACTTTTAAAACAGTATTACCATTTTTAAAAATCCAGAAAGATTGTGCTTTCGTGATCCGTATTAAGTTTTACAGAGTTTAAAACGGCAAAGCTGACAAATTGCACTCAGTGCTTTGAGCAGCGCTCTCCATAGACAGACTCGGGAGAGTAGAATGCCGACCACACTACTAAAGCCAAGGTTAGACTGGGGAGAGCAGAGTGCCGACCACACTACTAAAGCCAAGGTTAGACTGGGGAGAGCAGAGGGCCGACCACACTACTAAAGCCAAGGTTAGACTGGGGAGAGCAGAGGGCCGACCACACTACTAAAGCCAAGGTTAGACTGGGGAGAGCAGAGGGCCGACCACACTACTAAAGCCAAGGTTAGACTGGGGAGAGCAGAGGGCCGACCACACTACTAAAGCCAAGGTTAGACTGGGGAGAGCAGAGGGCCGACCACACTACTAAAGCCAAGGTTAGACTGGGGAGAGCAGAGTGTCGACCACACTACTAAAGCCAAGGTTAGACTGGGGAGAGCAGAGTGCCGACCACCCTACTAAAGCCAGGGTTAGACTGGGGAGAGCAGAGTGCCGACCACCCTACTAAAGCCAAGGTTAGACTGGGGAGAGCAGAGTGTCGACCACCATACTAAAGCCAAGGTTAGACTGGGGAGAGCAGAGTGTCGACCACCCTACTAAAGCCAAGGTTAGACTGGGGAGAGCAGAGTGCCGACCACCATACTAAAGCCAAGGTTAGACTGGGGAGAGCAGAGTGTCGACCACCCTATTAAAGCCAGGGTTAGACTGGGGAGAGCAGAGTGTCGACCACCCTACTAAAGCCAAGGTTAGACTGGGGAGAGCAGAGTGTCGACCACCCTACTAAAGACAAGGTTAGACTGGGGAGAGCAGAGTGTCGACCACCCTACTAAAGCCAAGGTTAGACTGGGGAGAGCAGAGTGTCGACCACCCTTCTAAAGCCAAGGTTAGACTGGGGAGAGCAGAGTGTCGACCACCATACTAAAGCCAAGGTTAGACTGGGGAGAGCAGAGGGCCGACCACCATACTAAAGCCAAGGTTAGACTGGGGAGAGCAGAGGGCCGACCACCATACTAAAGCCAAGGTTAGACTGGGGAGAGCAGAGGGCCGACCACCCTACTAAAGCCAAGGTTAGACTGGGGAGAGCAGAGGGCCGACCACCCTACTAAAGCCAAGGTTAGACTGGGGAGAGCAGAGTGTCGACCACCATACTAAAGCCAAGGTTAGACTGGGGAGAGCAGAGGGCCGACCACCCTACTAAAGCCAAGGTTAGACTGGGGAGAGCAGAGTGTCGACCACCCTACTAAAGCCAAGGTTAGCGGAGTAAAAGTTGAGTAAAACGCCACTCACCTTGATTCTTTCAGCGCTTGCCACTGTCTTCCCTGCTACCTCTTCAGTCATGGTGATCTGCTGCTGGTGGGAACTGTTCTGACATTCTCATATGCTTTGGTGATTCGAAGGCACTGTTTATTGTCGACTTTCTCTTGTTTCCAAAAACATTTGGAAATTGTTTCGCACGTTATTTTTGTTGGCAAATGAGATTGATTTCTATTCATTGTACTGCCTGTCAGCCATCAACAATCACCCATTTTCGTACGTGAATACGCTGACAGGCCATGGGGGGGGGGGATTTTGTTGATGTGTGGTTGGATTGGGCCATTTTCCACGGTAACAGTGCAGTAATTGTTCAAAACTACAAACCCGCTTTCGATTGGACCCTTTTATGCGCTAAAAGTGCGGGGATTGGTCAACATTGCAAGCTCTCGCATAATATGCACTGATTGGTTGATTTTTGTATTGAATTATGCATTCGCGGAATCCTGGAGGGACTGAATAATTTAACATTACAGTGTGTGTCACGGAAACACAAATCCCCTGATTTTAGAGTGAAACGTTGGAAGAAGATCCATGAAATTATATAGTAGACTTTGTCATAGGGATGTCCTAAAATGTACACCGTACAGGAAGATAATTGCATGTCTATTGAAAAGGATCAGTGACATTATGTTAGAATTGGAAAGCATTCTCATTTGCACAATGCTGATTTATGTTTATGTTACATCATGTACTCTCAAATCAACAAACTGCTATTTCTTCTTTATTTAACTTATTTTAAAATAAACCCTAAAAGCATTACCTCTGTCATCGTATTACTTTGTGAAAATATCAGTGCATTATTGGAGGCCACATTCACTGTTTGACAAAATGGAAGAGCGTGAGAACTAATGGAAGAAGATGAAAGCATTTATTAACATTTGCTCATGGATAAACAAACACATGCCACTCATCACATTTGACAAGAAGTAAGAAACACATTTAGATAAGTGAATTAAAAACCGTTATAGTATCATGCTTTACAGTGTCAATCTCAATGCCAAGTTAATGCCATACCTCGAGTAACAGTGTAGCTGTATAGTCTTGTGCAGAATTGTTTTTGATACACTTAAGTCTAAAGAAATGACTAGAAATTGGCCCAAACCAATCACTTAAGAAACACTGGGTGAAAGGAAACAAAGGTAGTCCCCCCCTCCCGCCTACTCCCCCTGTCCCCAGGATAAAAGCATCTGCTAAATGGCATTTATTATTGTATTGTTATATATCATTATATCAATTATTTTTTAAATACAGGTCCAGAAATACAAGGTCTTCTTGAAACTGCAACCAGGCTAGGGGTCAATACCATTTCAATTCAGGAGCTAAACTGAAATTCCATCTTTTTTCAATGCTTTTCAATGAGGAACAATTGGAATTTTCCTAAATTGAAATGGAATTGACCCCAACCCTGAGTGCAACTTTTCAAAATGTCCATTGTTACACCATATTATGAGTTCAAGGAAATGCACTTTGGCCTGAAGGATGGTCCTACAACTCTTTAGATCACAGGAGGTTGCTGAGGGGAGAACGGGTCATAATAATGGGCAGAACGGCGCAAATGGAATGAAAACATGTGTTTGATGTATTTTATACCATTCCACCTTTTCCGCTCCAGGCATTACCACAAGCCCATCCTCCCCAATGAAGGTGCCACCATCCTCCTGTGCTTCACCTATTGATGGAGGGACTTTTCAGGGAACAATGAGTTGTCACTAGGGGGTCAACCGTTTTGCTTATTGATGACATTGTCTACTCTTCCAATAAGCAGCAGCATATGAATGACCCTGATGCTGTCTGTGTTCAATGTTCTAGTATTGACTCTGTTGTTGTAATGGCAGAATACGTTCACCGGGTGGAAGCACTGGGACAGCTGAATTTCACAGCAGCATACTGGACATCCTCCTGAATCTGGGGCTGAGGCAGCTGGACGGTGGAGTATAGAGGCACTTCCTGGTTTTTGGAGCCAGAGAAGTGGACGCTGGCATAGTAAACATAATCCTGGTTGTCTGTGTCCGCTGTCTGTGCTGCAGTAGGGGTCATGGCCATGCTTGAGACATTGTCATACACTGGACTAGAGTTTCCCTGATGGAGAAAGAGAGGACAGACAAAATGAGGAAGAAAATGTTCCACAAAGCAATACACAGTCATCTTCTGATTCCAACAAACTCACCTGTCCATCGTCTGCTGTGTCTCTTGTGTTGGAGGTGGATTTGGAGGCTTGTTTCCTGTTTTGCACATGAATGAATGAATCAATCAATGTTACTAAAGTTAAATAATAAAACAAAAAAAGCATCTTCACTTCACTCACCTGAACCACATGAAGCCAGAGAGACAGAGGATGAGAACCAGAACAACCACTGTGATTCCTACAGTTACAGTCATAACTGAGGTTTGTTTCCCTACAATAAAATATGGATGATATGAGTACATGTTATGATATAATAAACTTAAATACAGCACATTAATGCAATACTTGTATAATCCAATGTATAGTTATAAACCAAGGTGCAATAAACCCAAGTATAATGATTCAGATTAGCTTGAAACATGTATAAAAACATATTGTATTGAAAATGTAACTTTACCTGCTACAACAATCATCAGAACTGTAGAGTTCATAGATCCTTTTTTATTCTGGGCCTCACAGTAATATTCTCCTCTGTCCTCAGAGATGATGTTAGTGATGCTGTAACTCTGTCCTGATGCTTTTGGTGAGGTTACGTTCTTCTTGTACCAGGTGTATGTGTCCACAGGTGGGTTGGCATCACTGCTGCAGGTCAGAGTCACTGAACTGCCCTCCACTATTTCACCAGAGGGACTGACTGACACTGAGGTGTTCTTTGGGCCATCTGGTGGACAATATGTAACAACATTGTTCATACATAGAGCTGTACATGAGGAGCATCATGGAACTTGGACTTGTGATTGAAATAAATGAAATATTAATATAAATATATGTAACTTAGACAATAATGTAACAATAGAGTGTTTATGAAGTACTTGTAGTCACTACAGTAGTGAGATTAGTACATTCATGGAACTTGGACATAGATTGAAATAACAGATAGAATAGATGAGAGAAGATGTTACTAAAAGAATATAACTGGAGATGTATCACACATACTTACATGTGACAGTGAGAGTCTCTTCAGCAGAGTGGAGATCCTCATGGCCTTCTACAGCACAGGAGTATCTGCCTGCATCCTCACTGCTGACTGGGTTTAGGAACAGACTGTTAGATTGGGTGGTTACATGTCCATTCTTGTACCAGATGTAGGTGGGGTTGGGGTTCTCAGTCAGAGTACAGGTGGTGCTACAGGTCAGTGTCACCTTCTGTCCCTCTGACACAGTGGCAGGAGTCACCTTCACCTGCAGACCTAAATGAAAGAGGATTAAAACACTGAGTATATCATTAAGTAATTGTTCGCAGTATTGATGTGACATGCAGTGTTACCTGTGACAGTCAGAGTTGTTCCAGGGAAGGTGGGCTCCCAGGTTGTCTGATCTGTTCTGAATCTAAACTTATACTCAGCTGAATCCTCCTCTCTCAGGTCTGTGATTCTCAGGGTGGAGTCACTCTGCATATTTCCAAGGTACTCCACACGACCTCCAAACCCCGGGTTCAGGATTTGAGGCACCTCATCAAGTTTTCCTTTTGTATACCATTTTGTTTCAGAGACTGTATGACCCCTGGGAAATGTATAAGAGCAGGATATGTCCACTGATGACCCATTCAAGGTACAGACACTCTGATGGGTGTAAGTCACGTGGAAATAACTGTGACCCTCAAAAGCTGAAACACAAGTACATTTTTCAAATGGTGTAAGTATTTAGAACTGTAAAATCAACATCCATTACTCTAAATTAAATAGTAGCCCTATTTCATGTCTGTTTCACTGCACATTAACACTGACCAATGATGTATTGGATGATTTTGACAGACTTTAAAAGGTGTATTAGTCACACTCACACACTGGATGAGAATTGATGCCGTTTACATCACAGTAGAAGCTGTCTTCAGTTTTAAAGTAGACTGAGTATGAGGGGGAGGAGTTCTCTTGTACAATCTTACTGTTCCTGTACCAGATGTAGGTGGGGTTGTCAGTCAGAGTACAGGTGGTGTTACAGGTCAGTGTCGTTAACCACCATGTAGTGGTCACCTTCACCTGCAGGTCTGGAGTAGATAACAACATTAAAACCATCAATGACCTGTTGTCTAGTTCAAATGAGGCAGGAGTGGACGTTCTCAAATCATCAACTCAGACATTCCAATTATACCATACATTCATTTTTGTATTATTTCTGTACAAATCAAGACAATTTTCCTGAACCAATGAAACAGATCAACACTATATATAATACCACTGTACCTGTAACAGACAGAGTGATTAAACAGATCAAAACTATATATAATATCACTGTACCTGTAACAGACAGAGTGATTAAACAGATCAACACTATATATATAATATCACTGTACCTGTAACAGACAGAGTGATTAAACAGATCAATACTATATATAATATCACTGTACCTGTAACAGACAGAGTGATTAAACAGATCAATACTATATATAATATCACTGTACCTGTAACAGACAGAGTGATTAAACAGATCAAAACTATATATAATATCACTGTACCTGTAACAGACAGAGTGATTAAACAGATCAATACTATATATAATATCACTGTACCTGTAACAGACAGAGTGATTAAACAGATCAATACTATATATAATATCACTGTACCTGTAACAGACAGAGTGATTAAACAGATCAACACTATATATAATATCACTGTACCTGTAACAGACAAGGTGACTCCAGGATAGCCAGAATATCTCCCTCCAGTCTGATCTGTTATAAATCTGAACATGTACTCAGCTGAGTCCCTCTCTCTCAGGTTTGTGATTCTCAGGGTGTGGCCATTCATCCTATCGCTATTGTACGTCGCATGACCTTTGAAGACTGGTTCATCTCTCAGATTTACATAATTCTCCACAACATACTTTTTGGTGAACCAGAAGGTTGTTTTGACTGTATGACCTCTGGGATATGTGTAAGTGCAGGACAGATCCACTGTTGACCCCTTCAAGGTACAGATACTCTGAGTGGTGTATGTAACACTCCAGACATTCTGACTCAGTACCACTGAAACACAGTTAGACATCACAAGGACGTTACATTAAGTTCAAGGTCTTTTGACTCACACTAACACTTTGTTCCATAGTTTATGAGTTGAGACATAGATACTCTTTGGTTGAGTGTGAATGGAAACCACAGATAAGCTTCACTCAGTGAGGTGTGAAAAGCAACTGTTTAAAGTGAAGTGGAGACGCCAAATGTGTCGCCAGTAGAACATAAAAATGGTTTTGCTTTTAGAAATATCTGCAGTTTGACAAACCGGGCAACTAAAATATAAGAATGAGACCATACCTGCTACAGACCAGAGAAAGACCACCAACACACTTCCTGCTGTTCTCAAGGCCATTGTTTCATCTCCCACCCTGCAGTCTTAGAAACATAAACAACAACTCACTCTATAGCTGGTGAATAACTCCACCTGATACATTGAAGTAGAAACTGTAAATGGGGTACAGGGCCTCATTACTGAAAATGAACCAGGCTCATATTGTGTTGTGTTGTATTGTGCTATTTGGTTGTCTATGTGAATACTGTCTGTCTGTAAGTCTATTGCACTATGTATGTAATGTGTGTGATGTGTTGCATGTCTGTCTACATCTGTCTATTTAAGATGACATGTAGTATGATGCAAAAACTATTTCCTAATGGATACAGTAAAGTCATCACCATCATCATCATCACCATTATTATAAACAACAACATCAACAACTTATTGAACAGATCTGTAGAACTGTAAACACATATTTCTGAATGTTCTGAAGCTATTTTATTGTCAGAACCCCAAATATAGGAGGATAAATGTTCAATCCTCTACGGTCCGTCAAGCTGTACAGCAGCCTAAATACTGACCACCAGTTTCAATGATAGCTCCTATCCCCAAGCTGTGAGGCTAAACAGAAGTGACTCACAAACACACACACACACACTGCAATGTTACAATGTTTGTTCGCATGTCTTTTTACCCTGGTTAATCATCTCATCACTATGTAGATCAACACTCCTACACTGAGACACTGTATGAATACTGACCCTGATGTAACAACCAAAACACAGATCAAAATATAACAAGAAGTAAAATGATACATTACCCTCAAGAATATGACTTATGACTAAAAACAAATAACCAGAAACTATATATTTCAAGATATTGTCAAGAGTACTTACAGAGTGAAGTAAAGGGGAGAGGTCTTGTACAGTGAGTCAACTGACTGGTAGTGAGTGGGAACTGCTAGTAAGTGTCAGTTCTGTGGTTGATACATATTTATAGTAGAACACAAGTAGCTGATGCAGAACTGTCCTCTCCTTCCTCTTAAAGACATTAACATGCATGAGGACCAGAACAGCATGTCAGAGAAGGGAGGTTACTGTATTAGAATGGGCCCTACATTTCTAAAATGGACACAATGTCCCCCATTTCCACTTTTATTTAAATACAGAACCATGTTAACAATATGTTGACTATTCTATATGGAATGTTTATAATATCTCAGAATGTGTTGCCTTGTCCCTCTGAGTTCTACATGGAACAGGTCAAAGTTCCATTTACATTTGGTCAGTTCCATGATGTCATTCTATTCATTCTATTCTACTAACCCATTTAATGTACACTCCTCATCAGCTGCATCAAAGACCCTGCAATGACCCCCTTTAGTGTCTACAACATGGTTGTTGTAGAGGTGTTGGCCTGGGCAACAACCCCCTCAAGATTCTAATGATGACATCTTCTCCATCATCTAACATCAATGATCAAACATGTTTCACAGCTCAGGCCGAGGGGGCGGGGGAAGGAAATCAGAGGAGCACTCCTCTTCACGTTGATTGACACTTACTCCTACTGTGTGTCCAGTGTGCTGTCTGTGCTGTGTGTCAGAGGACTACAAAAGCGGTGACACCCCCCAAAAGCCCCATTCTATCCAAGCTTCCTGTTCCCTTTAAGGTAGCTACACGGTCCCTCCTCTTCCTCAATCTTCATATTCATTATTCTGTTATTCCTTCTCTTCTTCCTTACTCTATCATATCCGGACGGTACGTGGTGTTCATGCTTGTAAGGGTTGTCAGGGTTGCCATGGTTTCCTGTCTCTCCCTCTCTGGTCAGGCTTGTGTTTGAAGCGACACTTGTCACCATAGAAACAGCCGGTGGTCCTCCAGAAGAAACACTCGTCACCATTGATGGGAGCCATCCTCCTGGTCCTGGGAGAGAGAGAGACAAACAGTATGAAAACACAAACACCTGCACCTGTGCTCCTGCTTCCTCCTTCCATCACTTTGTACATTTCAAAAGTTTATATGAGTTGATTGGTAACACTTTAGAATAACTCATAATTATTCATTATAAATGCTTATATATATGTTTATAAATCGTAGATGATGTTTTGACAGACAGATGGGTGTCCTTACCCTGTGGCAGGCGTACTGTGAGGCTGAGGAGGTGTTGAGGCCTATAGGGTTGGTCCTCTGAGGAGAGGGAGGGGTTCTCTGCATCCAGCGGTCTGGGTACCTGATCACCAGCCTGGTGCTCTCCAGCTCCACACCCTGGACAGGAGGACAAACAGCAGGCACAGTCCAAATACATGCAATGGGACCAATAGCATAGTCCCACAAGTACAATGGAACCAATAACAAAGCTTGTTTTTCCTTTGCTGCCAGAAAGGAGTTGAATCGTTGTACTTTTCTCTCTGTGTTGAACGATGGTGATACTATTTAAAGCTCTAAACTGAAGCTCTAAACTGAAGGCTCTTGACTCTGTGTATCATGCAGGGACGTCTAACTCAACATTGAGATCTCTACTGTGCTGTCAGGTGGACATCAGTAGCAACACGCAGCCTCAAACCCTGGTCCATTCCTATTCAGAAGGCCATTTAAGGAAAACTGAGGGGAGGGGAGGGGAGGTAGAGGAGATGAAGTGAGAGAGTGAAGGGAGGAAAGGATGGGGAGATAGAAGGAGTGGGGAGAGGGAGAAGACAGACTGACACACACACACACACACAATCAGCAATGTCCACATTCACAGTAGAAAGCTCAGACACTGACCTTCAACCCCTTCAGTGCACTCCCCTTGAAAAAGTATCCCTTTGGCCAATCAGGGTTGAGCTGGATGGACTTCTGAGCGTCTGATAGGGCAGAGGGGTAGAGCTCCAGACACCAGTAGCAGTATGAACCACATTCCCAAAGAACCAAATCAATGTAGAAATAGTCCATCCAGACCTTTACCACCTAGTAAATCTGTTGGACCACTTACACTAGAGTTCTCCTGCAGTAGTCTAGGGAGCAACATACCCATACCACACACACACACACACACACACACCCACGCAAAAACACACACACATATAAACACACATATAAACACACACACACACACACACACACACACAAGCAAAAACACACACGCACACACACATATAAACACGCACACACACACACACGCAGGCACACACACACACACCCATACAACGTCTGAACTACCGGGAAAGACTCTGGCAAGTTCCAGACTCAGTGTGTGTGTGCGTGCATGTTCGTGTGTGTGTTTGTTGATGAACAGTGCTGATTGTTGATCTATTACAGTTTATCTCCTGACAGTAATGGAGTATCCCTGGCTGACCTATAGGCTAGCCACCCATGCATTATGTTGCTTAATGGCGCCATCATGTGTACAATAGGCAGAAATACAAGAAACATAATTTATGTATTTGTTGTCTATTTATTGTCTAACTTTGAGCTTATTTACAACATGATACTTGTACTGTATTCAATGTAAAAAAAAAAAAAAAAAATGTAATGTATCTAAAATAGGTAATAATTCATAATTTGATAATAAAACAAGCAATATTATGACACTGAACAATATGGTATAACATAATATAAAATATAAAATGCCCAATAATATCTGACACCAATACAAAGTAAAACGTATTTAAACAAATCAGGAGCAACTCCAGAGCTAAAATTATTTAAAAGCTCTTATCAATATTATTCATTTCGTGTCACTAAAACAAGCCTATACTTTATCTATTATAAAAAATCTGGGATTGGCAAAATCCCATAGAAAAAAATCAAAAACAGATAAGTACAACGGAAGTACACAAGAAAAGTAGTCTATTTAATAAACGGAGCTAGTTCAGAAAGGAAACCCGAGTGCCTGCCTCAACTGAGATTGCACCAATTAGAGGCTAGTATCATTCAACGACTTCCTTATTGACCGGGTCTGCTCTTACATCCTTCTGCCGCTTGCTGCTACTAAGCGCTGGCTTCTTTTTCTCCATTGACTCTGCTGCTGTAACTAGCTGTTTCTCGCTATGCTGCTGATTTCTGATATAATGTTTTCTTTGTAAGTGCTCGCTAGCTGTGTTTGAACCTCGCCCGCATCGTTCAATATGCTCATGTTGCAATGTTTGGCTGCTGCGGGGATGTTATTGATTGCGAGGATCAACCATGTTGCTGCTCTGTTTTCAGTTAATAGTCGGCGACATGTAGAATTAGCTAAGTAGAATTAGCCTCAGGAGTAGTCTATCATATAGCCTACCTGTTTGTTCCCAATACCAGCTTTCGAGCTGAGTCAGTGCGCTCCGTGAACCATCATGGAGAATACTCCTTCATCCATACAAGGAGGAATAAGCCTGTGCTAGATTAGCATACAGGCTATGTGTTGCTATACAGTGAGTGAGAAGCAATGTTTTCTGATCATGAGCAGAAGATGGTGTTTATCACAGTGATTCAGTAGTATTTCAGTCAGTGAATGTTAACTAGTTTAGTACAGCATGTCGCCAGCTCACGAAACCGCTGCAATCAATGCACACTATCAGCCATAGCTTACATTTTACAGGTCATCCCAGTCACATTAGTCGGTGTGACTTTCGCCGACAGTCACTATTCAAATGTTGTACAAAATATTTCTGGTTATTATTCTTGGAACCCTATTCCCTTACACAGTTTAAACTAGAAGCCTTCAACTGAACTTGCTGACTGGTCTGGACTAGTGCATTTGTATAGTTACACTTTAGCTGCACTTCTACTCTGATTTGCTCAGAGCGTCTGCTAGCTCATTAGTGCAGGGGTTCTTAAACCTTTTATACATAAATGTCAGTACATCTCATTGCCCTTATGCCTAAAACAAATGCAATATAGACAAAAACAAATAACAATTAAATTCAATATCCATATAAGTATGTATTAATGTTTATTTTCCTCCATTAAAAACACATATCTGTCTAGGTTGGAACTGTTGCTGTTAAAATACAATAAATCATTTTAATTCTGAATTGGAATAAAAGGATTGATCACATCACACAGATGAATAACAGAACACACACACAGGCTTTTTGATAGTGCAACCCTAAGTAACAGTACAGATGAAAAATGATCAGGCCTACTGTACATCTTACTGTAGAAATGATTGTTGAAAGTCTAGGTTGGAACTGTTGCTGTTAAACTACAATACATCCTTTTTTATTCTGAAGTGGAATAAACTGATTGATCACATCTGTAGACCAGAAAACCCCAACACAGTCCTAATGAGAGCATGTCTATTCTGGGCTCTGTTTTTGACAGTGCAACACTGAGGTTATGCTCAGCCTTGACACTGTTTCTGTACTTGTTTTTTAAGTGTTTTTTAAGAGTTGAGAACCCTGACTCACATATGTATGTGGTGCCAAACTGGACCAGAACATCTACTGCTTTCTCAGTCAGGCAGGAGACCGCTTCCTACTGTAGATGAGCAACCCAGAACTGTGAGTGTGTTTGCCTCAAAAAGCATCTTGCTTCAATCAGTTCATTCCAGTTAAGAATAACAATTATTATTGTATTTTAACAGCAACAGTTCCAACCTAGACTAGTTTTCGACAATCATTTCTACAGTAATATGTAAAGTAGGCCTGATCATTTTTCATCTTCATCTGTTCTGTTACTTGGGGTTGCACTATCAGTAGCTAGCTTGCTTTGGCGAATGTTAGCTATTAGCCGTGTACAAGGCCAGGGGATTGAAAGAGAAACTCACATCTACTACCATGAGAGTTAGTTAGTACTCCCTTATTACTGCTTATCACCTGTTATAAAATGCCAACAATCTGAACGACAGCGCTGCGTCGTGTGTAGCGGAGTGATCTTCAAGAAAACCGCAGAAAAAGAGATCCGGTACACAACTCCGATGCACACAGGCATCTCCCTCTCACACTCGCGCAGCTGCGAAACTGAGCAGAGACCGCAGCTTAAGCAGAAAGCACATTGAACAGAGAGCGCAGATGCACTTGGCCAAATCAATTCCAGTAATTAATGAAACAATTATGTATTTACACTGACACGTTGCGACCCACCATTAATAGGTCCGTGACCCAACTTTAAGAAAGGCTGCATTAGTGCATACTGACTGGTTGCATCACCGACTGTTATGGCAACTGCTCGGCCTCCGACCAAAAGGCGCGTATGGCCCAGTACATCACTGGGGCCAAGCTTCCTGCCATCCAGGACCTCTAACCTGGCGGTGTCAGAGGAAGGCCATAAAAATTGTCAGACTCCAGCCACCCCAGTCATAGGCTGTTCTCTTTGCTACCACACGGCAAGCGGTTCCGGACCGCCATGTCTAGGTCCAAAAGGCTTCTTAACAGCTTCTACCCCCAAGCCATAAGACTCCTGAACATCTGATTAAAGGGCTACCAAGACACTGCTGCAACACTCTGTTTATTATCTCTGCATAGTCCCTTTAACTCTACCTACATGTACATATTACCTCAACTAACCGGTGCCCCCCAAATTGACTCTGTACGATACCCCCTGTAGAGGGGTTGGGTTAAATGCAGAAGACAAATTTCAGTTGAAAGCATTCAGTTGTACAACTGACTACAACTGACCCCTTTCCCTTTATATAGCATCTCTAATGTTATTTTAGTGCTGTTGTTTAATTATTTGTTACTTTTATTTTCTATTTTTTACTTAACACTTATTTTTTCGTAACTTATTTTTTTGTAACTTCTGAAAGCATAGTTGGTTAAGGGGCTTGTAAGTAAGCATTTCCCTGTAAGATCTACACCTGTTGTATTCAGCGTTTCCCTGTAAGATCTACACCTGTTGTATTCAGCATTTCCCTGTAAGATCTACACCTGTTGTATTCAGCATTTCCCTGTAAGATCTACATCTGTTGTATTCAGCATTTCCTTGTAAGATCTACACCTGTTGTATTCTGCATTTCCCTGTAAGATCTACACCTGTTGTATTAAGCATTTCCTTGTAAGATCTACACCTGTTGTATTCCGCATTTCCCTGTAAGATCTACACCTGTTGTATTCTGCATTTCCCTGTAAGATCTACACCTGTTGTATTCTGCATTTCCCTGTAAGATCTACACCTGTTGTATTCTGCATTTCCCTGTAAGATCTACATCTGTTGTATTCTGCATTTCCCTGTAAGAGCTACACCTGTTGTATTCCGCATTTCCCTGTAAGATCTACACCTGTTGTATTCTGCATTTCCCTGTAAGAGCTACACCTGTTGTATTAAGCATTTCCTTGTAAGATCTACACCTGTTGTATTCCGCATTTCCCTGTAAGAGCTACACCTGTTGTATTCAGCGTTTCCCTGTAAGATCTACACCTGTTGTATTCTGCATTTCCCTGTAAGATCTACACCTGTTGTATTCAGCATTTCCCTGTAAGATCTACACCTGTTGTATTCTGCACATGTGACAAATACAATTTGATACTGTTGCATGAGTCACATTATTAGTTTCCATTTTATGGTATAATTTGTGTCACTCTAATATTTACTTCATCCTTATCTGCAACAGTAGGTTCAGGTTCTGATTTATTAGCCATGTTCTAATCCTGTTATGTATTTTACATAGGTAGTCCTCCCTGTCGGTCCATCTTTACATTGTATGCTACTGTAGCGATCACTTCATTCTAGTCATCATGTATTAGCTACTGTTATTCATTCTTATTCATCTTCTGCTAGTAATACATTTACGCGTGTTATCATGTATGCTTGTACATAGTGAGTATGCAGGCATCTTATACCCTGATGAGACTCACTCTGCTACAGTAGTTTTAGTGAGAGTGGGTCATATCTACCACCATCGGGCTGGCCCAAATGCTGTTGGCCGCTATATGCGCTGTTCAGCAGTCGAGCATTACTGGGTCTTTTTATCATTAGGCATATATTCATAGATGTACAGCATCATTTAAAATGTCATACTACTTCTTAAACCGAACTTTCTTCCTCAGATTTCAAGTTATCACATTGGACCTTAGTCCAAAGCTGACGCTGTGATTACTAATCAAGGCTAGCTATAATTTCAGCTGTGTTGGATGGGATGTTGATACTAGCATTACCTAGCATGTGGTGTTCTTACTATAGTTTCAGCTGTGTTGGATGGGATGTTGATACTAGCATTACCTCGCATGTGGTGGTCTTACTATAGTGTCAGCTGTGTTGGATGGGATGTTGATACTAGCATTACCTAGCATGTGGTGGTCTTACTATAGTTTCAGCTGTGTTGGATGGGATGTTGATACTAGCATTACCTAGCATGTGGTGGTCTTACTATAGTTTCAGCTGTGTTGGATGGGATGTTGATACTAGCATTACCTAGCATGTGTTGGTCTTACTATAGTTTCAGCTGTGTTGGATGGGATGTTGATACTAGCATTACCTAGCATGTGGTGGTCTTACTATAGTTTCAGCTGTGTTGGATGGGATGTTGATACTAGCATTACCTAGCATGTGTTGGTCTTACTATAGTTTCAGCTGTGTTGGATGGCATGTTGATACTAGCATTACCTAGCATGTGTTGGTCTTACTATAGTTTCAGCTGTGTTGGATGGGATGTTGATACTAGCATTACCTAGCATGTGTTGGTCTTACTATAGTTTCAGCTGTGTTGGATGGGATGTTGATACTAGCATTACCTAGCATGTGGTGGTCTTACTATAGTTTCAGCTGTGTTGGATGGGATGTTGATACTAGCATTACCTAGCATGTGTTGGTCTTACTATAGTTTCAGCTGTGTTGGATGGCATGTTGATACTAGCATTACCTAGCATGTGGTGGGCTTACTATAGTTTCAGCTGTGTTGGATGGGGTGTTGATACTAGCATTACCTAGCATGTGGTGGTCTTACTATAGTTTCAGCTGTGTTGGATGGGATGTTGATACTAGCATTACCTCGCATGTGGTGGTCTTACTATAGTTTCAGCTGTGTTGGATGGGGTGTTGATACTAGCATTACCTAGCATGTGGTGGTCTTACTGTAGTTTCAGCTGTGTTGAATGGGATGTTGATACTAGCATGACCTAGCATGTGGTGGTCTTACTATAGTTTCAGCTGTGTTGGATGGGATGTTGATACTAGCATTACCTAGCATGTGTTGGTCTTACTATAGTTTCAGCTGTGTTGGATGGGATGTTGATACTAGCATTACCTAGCATGTGGTGGTCTTACTGTAGTTTCAGCGGTGTTGAAGGGGATGTTGATACTAGCATTACCTAGCATGTGGTGGTCTCACTATAGTTTCAGCTGTGTTGGGTGGGATGTTGATACTAGCATTACCTAGCATGTGGTGGTCTTACTATAGTTTCAGCTGTGTTGGATGGGATGTTGATACTAGCATTACCTAGCATGTGGTGGTCTTACTATAGTTTCAGCTGTGTTGGATGGGATGTTGATACTAGCATTACCTAGCATGTGGTGGTCTTACTGTAGGTTCAGCTGTGTTGGATGGGATGTTGATACTAGCATTACCTAGCATGTGTTGGTCTTACTATAGTTTCAGCTGTGTTGGATGGGATGTTGATACTAGCATTACCTAGCATGTGGTGTTCTTACTATAGTTTCAGCTGTGTTGGATGGCATGTTGATACTAGCATTACCTAGCATGTGGTGGGCTTACTATAGTTTCAGCTGTGTTGGATGGGGTGTTGATACTAGCATTACCTAGCATGTGGTGGTCTTACTATAGTTTCAGCTGTGTTGGATGGGATGTTGATACTAGCATTACCTCGCATGTGGTGGTCTTACTATAGTTTCAGCTGTGTTGGATGGGGTGTTGATACTAGCATTACCTAGCATGTGGTGGTCTTACTATAGTTTCAGCTGTGTTGGATGGGATGTTGATACTAGCATTACCTAGCATGTGGTGGTCTTACTATAGTTTCAGCTGTGTTGAATGGGATGTTTATTCTAGCATGACCTAGCATGTGGTGGTCTTACTGTAGTTTCAGCTGTGTTGAATGGGATGTTGATACTAGCATGACCTAGCATGTGGTGGTCTTACTATAGTTTCAGCTGTGTTGGATGGGATGTTGATACTAGCATTACCTAGCATGTGTTGGTCTTACTATAGTTTCAGCTGTGTTGGATGGGATGTTGATACTAGCATTACCTAGCATGTGTTGGTCTTACTATAGTTTCAGCTGTGTTGGATGGGATGTTGATACTAGCATGACCTAGCATGTGGTGGTTTTTCTATAGTTTCAGCTGTGTTGAATGGGATGTTTATTCTAGCATGACCTAGCATGTGGTGGTCTTACTATAGTTTCAGCTAAGTTGGATGGGATGTTGATACTAGCATGACCTAGCATGTGGTGGTCTTACTATAGTTTCAGCTGTGTTGGATGGGATGTTGATACTAGCATGACCTAGCATGTGGTGGTCTTACTATAGTTTCAGCTGTGTTGGATGGCATGTTGATACTACCATTACCTAGCATGTGGTGGTCTTACTGTAGTTTCTGCTGTGTTGGATGGCATGTTGATACTACCATTATCTAGCATGTGTTGGTGTTCCTATAGTTTCAGCTGTGTTGGATGGGATGTTGATACTAGCATTACCTAGCATGTGGTGTTCTTTCTATAGTTTCAGCTGTGTTGGATGGGGTGTTGATACTAGCATGACCTAGCATGTGGTAGGCTTACTATAGTTTCAGCTGTGTTGCATGGCATGTTGATACTACCATTATCTAGCATGTGTTGTTCTTACTATAGTTTCAGCTGTGTTGGAAGGTGGTGTTGATACTAGCATTACCTAGCATGCGGTGGGCTTACTATAGTTTCAGCTGTGTTGGATGGGATGTTGATACTAGCATTACCTAGCATGTGCTGGTCTTACTATAGTTTCAGCTGTGTTGGATGGGATGTTGATACTAGCATTACCTAGCATGTGGTGTTCTTACTATAGTTTCAGCTGTGTTGGATGGCATGTTGATACTAGCATTACCTAGCATGTGTTGGTCTTACTATAGTTTCAGCTGTGTTGGATGGGATGTTGATACTAGCATTACCTAGCATGTGGTGGTCTTACTATAGTTTCAGCTGTGTTGAATGGGATGTTTATTCTAGCATGACCTAGCATGTGGTGGTCTTACTGTAGTTTCAGCTGTGTTGAATGGGATGTTGATACTAGCATGACCTAGCATGTGGTGGTCTTACTATAGTTTCAGCTGTGTTGAATGGGATGTTTATTCTAGCATGACCTAGCATGTGTTGGTCTTACTGTAGTTTCAGCTATGTTGAATGGGATGTTGATACTAGCATTACCTAGCATGTGGTGGTCTTACTATAGTTTCAGCTGTGTTGAATGGGATGTTGATACTAGCATGACCTAGCATGTGTTGGTCTTACTATAGTTTCAGCTGTGTTGGATGGGATGTTGATACTAGCATGACCTAGCATGTGGTGGTCTTACTGTAGTTTCAGCTGTGTTGAATGGGATGTTGATACTAGCATGACCTAGCATGTGGTGGTCTTACTATAGTTTCAGCTGTGTTGAATGGGATGTTTATTCTAGCATGACCTAGCATGTGGTGGTCTTACTATAGTTTCAGCTAAGTTGGATGGGATGTTGATACTAGCATGACCTAGCATGTGGTGGTCTTACTATAGTTTCAGCTGTGTTGGATGGGATGTTGATACTAGCATGACCTAGCATGTGGTGGTCTTACTATAGTTTCAACTGTGTTGAATGGGATGTTGATACTAGCATTACCTAGCATGTGGTGGTCTTACTATAGTTTCAGCTGTGTTGAATGGGATGTTTATTCTAGCATGACCTAGCATGTGTTGGTCTTAGTTCAACATATTTCTACATGAAATGTTATCAAATCTGGAAAAAGCAAAATCTTATAGAAAAATAGAAGAAGCCTAATGTAAGAAATTGTATAAGATACTGGTAACTTGTTTTAACCACTTCTCAACATAAGCTATTCTTGGCACAACATGCACCCATCCCCTCTACTTTGTCAGACCCACACACACATCCCCTCCCCCATGAATAGGGCCTGTGAAAACAAACGCACATGCAGGATGCCTTTGGATGTGACTAGGACAAAGGACTGTGGGAAGAACCAATGGAACGTCGACATCAGGCCGAACAGGACTACCCACGACCCAGATCGACCAATCGGAAGGCCAGACGACAAGATCAACCTACTTTGCTTGTTGCCTATATAATCTGTATGTACTGCTTAGAGGGGCCTCTTCTCCGACGATTCCATAAGAATTAGACAGAAAGGGGCCGTGCACGCTTTTGCCTGATATCTTTACACTTAAATAAAACGGCCTTATTATAAAATTATCCACCTCGTCCTATTGTCTCTACTTGATCTCCTGTCTCCTGTAAACGTTTTATCAACACTAATCTATCCCATTTATCATCTATATACAAACTGTATTTATCATTAGGATAACACTCTAAATTCCAGCATTCACTCAAAAGTTAAAGGTCATTGTCTGGAAAACCTAATAGATAAGAAAGCATAATGATAGTAAGAGAATAGCATTGTGAGGCCTAGCTTTGGTTTGATGCTGTTGCTCTTCAGTCCAGGTTCTGTTGTGGTTCTCTTCAGTCCAGGTTCTGTGGTGGTTCTCTTCAGTCAGGTTCTGTGGTGGTTCTCTACAGTCCAGGTTCTGTGGTGGTTCTCTTCAGTCAGGTTCTGTTGTGGTTCTCTTCAGTCCAGGTTCTGTGGTGGTACTCTTCAGTCAGGTTCTGTGGTGGTTCTCTTCAGTCAGGTTCTGTGGTGGTTCTCTTCAGTCCAGGTTCTGTGGTTGTACTCTTCAGTCAGGTTCTGTGGTGGTTCTCTTCAGTCCAGGTACTGTGGTGGTTCCTTTCAATCCAGGTTCTGTGGTGGTTCTCTTCAGTCCAGGTTCTGTGGTGGTTCGCTCCAGTTCTCATAATCGGAGGGCTCAGCATCTACCTGAGGGGCTGTGTCACTGTCCAGGTTCTGTGGTGGTTCGCTCCAGTTCTCATAATCGGAGGGTTCAGCATCTACCTGAGGGGCTGTGTCACTTTTCAGGTTCTGTGGTGGTTCGCTCCAGTTCTCATAATCGGAGGGCTCAGCATCTTTCTGAGGGGCTGTGTCACAGGGGAGTCCCTTAATCTGAAAGAAGACACTCTGAATTAGCACTTTACGAACCACTCCCTCTACATTTTCATGTAAATTAATTTGCTTACTGTCTGTGGTATTGGGATTGAAATAACTTTGGTTGTTGACATTATTACCTGTGTGTCTGCTGTTGCATCACTTCCTCCTGTGGATCTCCTGTAATGAGGGACAGAGTGTGTTCTGCTCTCTACTGACCTCTTGTGGAAGTTGATATGTTACTAATACAGTAGATGTAAATGGCTGGCTCACCTCTTCATATAGCAGTAGATGGTGAGTAGAAGAGCTCCAGCAGTCAGGACAGCCCCCACCCCCACCACAGGAACCCAGGGAAACACTGCTGCAGGGTCATGGGTTAATAAATGCATGATGTCAGAATGAAATCTGTAAAGTTACAGAGCACAAAAATAGACAGAATGTGTCATACTTACATATAACATTAATATGGACAGGGATAGTCTCTCTCCCAATAATGTTCAGGGCCTCGCAGTAGTATCCCTCTCTGTCCTCAGAGCTGATATTATGGATGGTGTATCTCTGTCCAGAATGTCTCATCGACATGTTCTTGTACCAGGTGTAATTCTGCACAGGTGGGTTGGCGTCACTGCTGCAGGTCAAAGTCACTGAACTGCCCTCCACTATTTCACCAGAGGGACTGACTGACACCGAGGTGTTCTTTGGGCCATCTGGTAAAGGACCATTAAAAAGACATTAACATCTTGGTTATGGTATATATTATCTTGGCTTTCTGAAGACATTAGATTTAGCAAATAAAGTACATCAGCGCATTTTACAAGATATATTAAAATAATTACATTGAGAAAAATGTAAAGCACATGCTCTGAGGTTCCAACATGATGTTACTTCATAAAGAATACAACTGGAGATAGATACAAAATATTTACAATGTTAATATTGCAAGCTAATGATTTAAACCCTATGTACTTACATCTGACGGTGAGAGTCTCTTCAGCAGAGGGGAGATCCTCATGGCCTTCTACAGCACAGGAGTATCTGCCTGCATCCTCACTGCTGACTGAGAATAGGATATAGACAGCAGAGTAGGTGTTGCTGTTTGGTATAGGCTGTCCATTCTTATACCAACTGTAGGCTGTGATGGGGTCCAGTGTACATTTGGTTCTACATGTCAGTGTGACTCTCTCCCTCTCTGACACAGATGTAGGATCCATCTCCAACACAACATCTGGAGTTAAAGGAAACAAATCATTAATATCCTCCTAAATACACAATATATTCAAAAGTATGTGGACACCCTTTCAAATGAGTGGATCCAGCTATTACAGCCACACCCGTTTCTGGCAGGTGTGTAAAATCGAGCACACAGCCATGCAATCCTCATAGACAAACATTGGCAGTAGAATGGCCTTACTGAAGAGCTCAGTGACTTTCAAGGTGTCACCGTCATAGGATGCCACCTTTCCAAGAAGTCAGTTCGTCGGATTTCTGCCCTGCTAGAGCAGCCCCGTTCAACTGTAAGTGCTGTTATTGTGAAGTGGAAACATCTAGGAGCAACAGCGGCGCAGCCACAAATTGGTAGGCCACACAAGTCAAGCTCATAGAACGGGCCCGCCGAGTGCTGAAGCGCTTAGCACTTTAAAATCGTCTGTCCTGGGGTGCAACACTCACTACCAAGTTCCAAACTGCCTTTGGAAGTAACTTCAGCGCAATAACTGTTCGTCGGGAGCTTCATGAAATGGGTTCCCATGGCCGAGCAGCTGCACACAAGCCTAAGATCACCATGAGCTATGCCAAGTCGACACAAGATGGCGCCAACAGAGATGGTCACCTCGCTTCAGGTCCTTAACGATGCAGTTCTTTGTTTTTTTATGTCTTATTTCTTACATTGTTAGCCCAGAAAATCTCAAGTGATATTTCATACAGCCGGGAAGAACTATTGGATATAAAAGCGACGTCAACTTACCAACATTACGACCAGGAATACGTCTTTCCCGAAGCGAATCCCTTGTTCGGAACTCCACCCTGACATCGGATCTTTTCCCAGAGGCCGACCCAAAACAATGCGGTCGCCGCAGGAGAGGCAGACGGAGCGGCCTACTGGTCAGACTCAGAAGGCGAGCACACCATCCACCGCTTCCGAGCATATTACTCGCCAATGTCCAATCTCTAGACAACAAGGTGGACGAAATTTGGGCACGAGTTGCCTTCCAGAGAGACATCAGAGGTTGTAACATTCTCTGTTTCACGGAAACATGGCTCACTATGGATACGTTGTCAGAGTCGGTATAGCAACCCGGTTTCTTCATGCATCGCGCCGACAGAAACAAACATGTCTCTGGTAAGAAGAAGGGAGGGGGTGTATGCCTTATGATTAAATACTTGTGGTGTAATAACAACATGCAGGAACTCAAGTCCTTCTGTTCACCTGACCTAGAATTCCTTACAATCAAATTCCGACAGCATTATCTTCCAAGATAATTCTCTTAGATTATAGTCACAGCCGTGTATATCCCCCCCAAGCAGATACCTCGTCGGCCCTGAAAGAACTTCAAACTGGAAACCATACATCTCAAGGCTGCATTTAATGTAGGTGGGGATTTTAGCAAATCTAACCTGATAACAAGCCTTCCTAAATTTTATCAGCATATCGACTGCGTGACTCGAGCTGGTAGCATTCTCGATCACTGCTACTCTAACTTCCGTGATGCATACGAAAACCCTCCCCCGCCCTGCCTTCGGCAAATCTGACCATGACTCTATTTTGTTGCTCACAGCCTATAGACAGAAACTAAACCCGGAAACGCTATTCAATGCTGGTCTGACCAATCGGATTCCACGCTTCAAGATTGCTTCGATCACGTGGACTGGGATATGTTCCGGATAGCATCAGACAATAACATTGATGTAGTGGCTGACTCTGTGAGCGAGTTTATTAGCAAGTGCATCAGAGATGTTGTACCCACTGTGACTATTAAAACGTTTCCTAACCAGAAACCGTGGATTGATGGCAGCATTCGTGCAACACTGAAAGCACGAACCAACGCTTTTAACCATGGCAAGGTGACCGGAAACATGACCGAATACAAACAGTGCAGCTATTCCCTCCGCAAGGCAATCAAACAAGCAAAGCGTCGGTATAGGGACAAAGTAGAGTCGCAATTCAACGGCTCAAACACGAGACGTATGTAGCAGGGTCTACAGTCAATCACGGATTACAAAAAGAAAACCAGCCCCGTCGTAGACACCGACGTCTTACTCCCAGACAAATTAAACAACTTCTTTGCTCGCTTTGAGGACAGTACAGTGCCACTGACATGGCCCGCTACCATAGACTGTGGGCTCTCCTTCTCCGTGGCTGACGTGAGTAAAGCATTTAAACGGGTTAACCCTCGCAAGGCTGCCGGCCCAGACGGCATCCCTAGCCGTGTCCTCAGAGCATGCGCAGACCAGCTGGCTGGTGTGTTTACGGACATATTCAATAAATCCCTATCCCAGTCTGCTGTCCCCACATGCTTCAAGAGGGCCACCATTATTCCTG
The DNA here is from genome assembly GCF_016432855.1 of Salvelinus namaycush. Taxonomy (NCBI): domain Eukaryota; kingdom Metazoa; phylum Chordata; class Actinopteri; order Salmoniformes; family Salmonidae; genus Salvelinus; species Salvelinus namaycush. The sequence goes on from NC_052345.1 coordinate 2,458,729, forward strand.
TTCCCAAGAAAGCTAAGGTAACTGAAATAACTGACTATCGCCCCCAGGGGGTGAAGATAGGAAACAATATCTCCAACCAGCTGGTCCTCAACACTGGGGCCCTACAAGGGTGCGTTCTCGGCCCTCTCCTGTACTCCCTGTTCACCTATGACTGCGTGGCCATGCACGGTTCCAACTCAATCATCAAGTTTGCAGACGACACTACAGTGGTAGGCTTGATGACCAACAACGACGAGACGGCCTACAGGGAGGCGGTGAGGGCCCCCGGAGTGTGGTGTCAGGAAAATAACTTCTCACTCAACGTCAACAAAACAAAGGAGATGATCGTGGACTTCAGGAAACAGCAGAGGGAGCACCCCTGATCCACATCGACAGGACAGTAGTGGAGAAGGTGGAAAGTTTTAAATTCTTCGGGAATGGTGTCCAACCTAAACTTCAACTGTATGTCCTCTGATGTGAAATACAAGATTTGTTATTTTTCTGTTACATACCACTACTAAGCCTGTATTACTGCCCTTAATAAGGTTATTAAAGTTATCTACAGTTGAAGTTGGAAGTTTACATACACTTAGGTTGGAGTCATAATTAAAACTCGTTTTTCAACCACTTCACAAATTTCTTGTTAACAAACTATAGTTTTGGCAAGTCGGTTAGGACATCTACTTCGTGCAAGACACAAGTAATTTTTCCAACAATTGTTGACAGACAGATTATTTCACTTATAATTCACTTTATCACAATTCCAGTGGGTCAGAAGTTTACATACACTAAGTTGACTGTGCCTTTAAACAGCTTGGAAATTCCAGAAAATGATGTCATGGCTTTAGAAGCTTCTGATAGGATAATTAACATAATTTGAGTCAATTGGAGGTGTACATGTGGATGTATTTCAAGGCCTACCTTCAAACTCGGTGCCTCTTTGCTTGACATCTTGGGAAAATCTTTAAAAAATCAGCCAAGACCTCAGAAACAAAATTGTAGACCTCCACAAGTCTGGTTCATCATTGGGAGCAATTTCCAAACGCCTGAAGGTACCACGTTCATCTGTACAATCAATAGTACGCAAGTATAAACAACATGCGACCACGCAGCCGTCATACCGCGCAGAACTGTTTGGCCATAATGACCATCTTATGTATGGAGGAAAAGGGGGAGGCTTGCAAGCCGAAGAACACCATCCCAACTGTGAAGCACGGGGGTGGCAGCATCATGTTGTGGTGGTGCTTTGCTGCAGAAGCGACTGGTGCACTTCACAAAACAGATGGCATCATGAGGCAGGAAAATTATGTGGATATATTGAAGCAACATCTCAAGACATCAGTCAGGAAGTTAAAGCTTGGTCGCAAATGGGTCTTCCAAATGGACAATGACCCCAAGCATACTTCCAAAGTTGTGGCAAAATGGCTAAAGGACAACAAAGTCAAGATATTGGAGTGGCCATCACAAAGCCCTGACCTCAACCCTCTAGAAAATGAGGGCAGATCTGAAAAAGCAAGGAGGCCTACTAACCTGATTCAGTTACACCAGCTCTTTCAGGAGGAATGTGCCAAAATTCACCCAACTTATTGTGGGAAGCTTTTGGAAGGCTACGTTTGACCCAAGTTAAACAATTTAAAGGCAATGCTACCAAATACTAATTGACTGTATGTAAACTTCTGACCTACTTGGAATGTGATGAAAGAATTCAAAGCTGAAATAAATCATTCTCTCTACTATTATTCTAACATTTCACATACTTAAAATAAAGTGGTGATCCTAACTGACCTAGAACAGGGAATTTTTACCAGGATTAAATGTCAGGAATTGTTAAAAACTGAGTTTAAATGTATTTGACTAAGGTGTATGTAAACTGCTGACTTCAACTGTATGTGAAATGTGTGACAGATTACCTGTGACAGTCAGGGAGACAGGTGAGCCAGCAAACTTTTCTCCAGATGTTATGAATCTGAACCTGTACACAGCAGAGTCACTTAATCTCAGGTCTGTGATTCTCAGGGTACAGTCACTCTTCTTATCCCCAAGGTACTCTATATGACCCTCATACCCTGGCACTGAGCTCAGATCTTCAGTGTCCATACCAGACCATTTAGTAAACCAGAAAGCTTGTTTGATCTCATGATAACTGGGATATGTGTAAGAGCAGGATATGTCCACTGTTGACCCCTTCAAGGCACAGATACTCTGATGGGTGTAAGTCACACTCCAACACTTCTGACCTGAAATTCAAGAAGACAATATAACACCTTATATAAATCTATAAATCTTAAATTACAATATCTACTACTATACACTGATGTTGTACAAGTAAAAAACAACATGTTGAATAGTTTACAGAACTGAGAAAAAATTGGAATTATTGAATAATGATCAATATTCAGTATCACAACTTTAAACAACATTGTATTCATAAGAAATTTGTATTAAAAAGTCCACACTCACACACTGCTGGAGCAGGGAGATTCTCATGGCCTTTTACAACACAGGAGTAACTGTCTGCATCACTAAAGGAGTCTGAGTTCAGGCTGGAAGTGTCCTCCTTTACTTTGTGTCCGTTCTTGTACCAGATGTAGGTGGGGTTGTCAGTCAGAGTACAGGTGGTGCTACAGGTCAGTGTCTTATCCTGATGTCCACCAGTCACCTTCACCTGAAGACCTGGAGAATAAACAATATCACTGTAAATCCCTTTATCACTGACTTATCACTCTAATACAAAGATGGAAGAAATCCTATATTATACAGACAAATACAAACCAAGACATTTTCCTGAACTAAATGAAATTCAACAGTTTAACTATATTGAATGTAACTGTACCTGTGACAGACAGAGTGACTCCAGGATCGCCAATATATTTCCCTCCGGTCTGATCTGTTTTAAATCTGAACTTATACTCAGCTGAGTCACTCTCTCTCAGGTCTGTGATTCTCAGCGTACTGTCATTCTTCTTAACCCCATGATACTCCAGACGACCTGCATACTCCGGGTCCAGACCCAGATATTCAGGTTCTACACCAGTCCCCCATTTAGTGAACCAAAGGGTTGTTGTGACTGTACCACTGGGATACGTGTAAGAGCAGGACAGGTCAACTGTTGACCCCTTCAAGGTACAGATACTCTGAGTGTTGTAAGTCACACTCCAGCCACCCTGACCCAGTACAACTGAAACAGTCATGCAACACAATGGTGTCAGAATTAAGCCAGACTAAGGGACAGATCGAGAGACAACAGATCAAGGTGTGCCATGCTACTATAGCCTGTGAAGCCTGGCCTACCGTAAATCTTCAATTAGGCTGGGTGTTTATTTGCCTACCGGTAAACCACTTAGAAACAACAGGCGCTTTATTACAGACAGGCTTCTATTTGAGCCAGGCTTCTATTTTCTTAATGCACACTGCTTTCACTCATTTGCATAGTTAATCGTTTAATTCCAGCGTTCATTTCCAACATTTTAATACATTTCTTCATTTCCTTCACTAATGTGATCCTACAGATCGCAATATACTAAGGGGCCCCAAAATAGCGGAGGGTTCTCAAACTTTTTGTTATTGATTTTTGAAGGGTTTTGTGTTTTTGTATTGGCCACAGGGGAGGGTAGTGCGTTGTTTCTCTGGTTTACATTTGCAGGTTTTACTCTAATTTCTTCCATGCTAGCTAAATGTCCTCAACTTCTTGCATGGCCTCCACTATATCAAGGTGTTTTGGTACTTCCATTATGCACTACGCTTTACCAGACGCAAACTTTTACTATACCACAGGTCAGTATAGTCTACCTACCACAGGTCAGTATAGTCTACCTACCACAGGTCAGTATAGTCTACCTACCACAGGTCAGTATAGTCTACCTACCACAGGTCAGTATAGTCTACCTACCACAGGTCAGTATAGTCTACCTACCACAGGTCAGTACAGTCTACCTACCACAGGTCAGTATAGTCTACCTACCACAGGTCAGTACAGTCTACCTACCACAGGTCAGTATAGTCTACCTACCACAGGTCAGTATAGTCTACCTACCACAGGTCAGTATAGTCTACCTACCACAGGTCAGTATAGTCTACCTACCACAGGTCAGTATAGTCTACCTACCACAGGTCAGTATAGTCTACCTACCACAGGTCAGTATAGTCTACCTACCACAGGTCAGTATAGTCTACCTACCACAGGTCAGTATAGTCTACCTACCACAGGTCAGTATAGTCTACCTACCACAGGTCAGTACAGTCTACCTACCACAGGTCAGTACAGTCTACCTACCACAGGTCAGTATAGTCTACCTACCACAGGTCAGTACAGTCTACCTACCACAGGTCAGTATAGTCTACCTACCACAGGTCAGTATAGTCTACCTACCACAGGTCAGTATAGTCTACCTACCACAGGTCAATAATGTCTACCTACCACAGGTCAGTATAGTCTACCTACCACAGGTCAGTATAGTCTACCTACCACATGTTAATATAGTCTACCTACCACAGGTCAGTATAGTCTACCTACCACAGGTCAGTATAGTCTACCTACCACGGGTCAGTATAGTCTACCTACCACGGGTCAATATAGTCTACCTACCACGGGTCAGTATAGTCTACCTACCACAGGTCAATATAGTCTACCTACCACAGGTCAGTATAGTCTACCTACCACAGGTCAATATAGTCTACCTACCACAGGTCAGTATAGTCTACCTACCACAGGTCAGTATAGTCTACCTACCACAGGTCAGTATAGTCTACCTACCACATGTTAATATAGTCTACCTACCACAGGCCAGTATAGTCTACCTACCACAGGTCAGTATAGTCTACCTACCACAGGTCAGTATAGTCTACCTACCACAGGTCAGTATAGTCTACCTACCACAGGTCAATATAGTCTACCTACCACAGGTCAGTATAGTCTACCTACCACAGGTCAGTATAGTCTACCTACCACAGGTCAGTACAGTCTACCTACCACAGGTCAGTATAGTCTACCTACCACAGGTCAGTACAGTCTACCTACCACAGGTCAGTATAGTCTACCTACCACAGGTCAGTATAGTCTACCTACCACAGGTCAGTACAGTCTACCTACCACAGGTCAGTATAGTCTACCTACCACAGGTCAGTATAGTCTACCTACCACAGGTCAGTATAGTCTACCTACCACAGGTCAATAATGTCTACCTACCACAGGTCAGTATAGTCTACCTACCACAGGTCAATATAGTCTACCTACCACAGGTCAGTATAGTCTACCTACCACAGGTCAATATAGTCTACCTACCACAGGTCAGTATAGTCTACCTACCACAGGTCAGTATAGTCTACCTACCACATGTCAGTATAGTCTACCTACCACATGTCAGTATAGTCTACCTACCACATGTCAGTATAGTCTACCTACCACAGGTCAATTTAGTCTACCTACCACAGGTCAGTATAGTCTACCTACCACAGGTCAGTATAGTCTACCTACCACATGTTAATATAGTCTACCTACCACAGGCCAGTATAGTCTACCTACCACAGGTCAGTATAGTCTACCTACCACAGGTCAGTATAGTCTACCTACCACAGGTCAATATAGTCTACCTACCACAGGTCAGTATAGTCTACCTACCACAGGTCAGTATAGTCTACCTACCACAGGTCAGTACAGTCTACCTACCACAGGTCAGTATAGTCTACCTACCACAGGTCAGTATAGTCTACCTACCACAGGTCAGTACAGTCTACCTACCACAGGTCAGTATAGTCTACCTACCACAGGTCAGTATAGTCTACCTACCACAGGTCAGTACAGTCTACCTACCACAGGTCAGTATAGTCTACCTACCACAGGTCAGTATAGTCTACCTACCACAGGTCAGTATAGTCTACCTACCACAGGTCAATAATGTCTACCTACCACAGGTCAGTATAGTCTACCTACCACAGGTCAATATAGTCTACCTACCACAGGTCAGTATAGTCTACCTACCACAGGTCAGTATAGTCTACCTACCACAGGTCAATATAGTCTACCTACCACAGGTCAGTATAGTCTACCTACCACAGGTCAGTATAGTCTACCTACCACATGTCAGTATAGTCTACCTACCACATGTCAGTATAGTCTACCTACCACATGTCAGTATAGTCTACCTACCACATGTCAGTATAGTCTACCTACCACAGGTCAATTTAGTCTACCTACCACAGGTCAGTATAGTCTACCTACCACAGGTCAGTATAGTCTACCTACCACAGGTCAATATAGTCTACCTACCACAGGTCAATATAGTCTACCTACCACAGGGCAGTATAGTCTACCTACCACAGGTCAATATAGTCTACCTACCACAGGTCAGTATAGTCTACCTACCACAGGTCAGTATAGTCTACCTACCACAGGTCAGTATAGTCTACCTACCACAGGTCAGTATAGTCTACCTACCACAGGTCAGTATAGTCTACCTACCACAGGTCAGTATAGTCTACCTACCACAGGTCAGTATAGTCTACCTACCACAGGTCAGTATAGTCTACCTACCACAGGTCAATATAGTCTACCTACAACAGGTCAGTATAGTCTACCTACCACAGGTCAGTATAGTCTACCTACCACAGGTCAGTATAGTCTACCTACCACAGGTCAATATAGTCTACCTACAACAGGTCAGTATAGTCTACCTACCACAGGTCAGTATAGTCTACCTACCACAGGTCAGTATAGTCTACCTACCACAGGTCAGTATAGTCTACCTACCACAGGTCAGTATAGTCTACCTACCACAGGTCAGTATAGTCTACCTACCACGGGTCAGTATAGTCTACCTACCACGGGTCAGTATAGTCTACCTACCACGGGTCAGTATAGTCTACCTACCACAGGTCAATATAGTCTACCTACCACAGGTCAGTATAGTCTACCTACCACAGGTCAATATAGTCTACCTACCACAGGTCAGTATAGTCTACCTACCACAGGTCAGTATAGTCTACCTACCACAGGTCAGTATAGTCTACCTACCACAGGTCAGTATAGTCTACCTACCACAGGTCCAAATAGTCTACCTACCACAGGTCAATATAGTCTACCTACCACAGGTCAATATAGTCTACCTACCACAGGTCAGTATAGTCTACCTACCACAGGTCAGTATAGTCTACCTACCACAGGTCAGTATAGTCTACCTACCACAGGTCAGTATAGTCTACCTACCACAGGTCAGTATAGTCTACCTACCACAGGTCAGTATAGTCTACCTACCACAGGTCAGTATAGTCTACCTACCACAGGTCAGTATAGTCTACCTACCACAGGTCAGTATAGTCTACCTACCACAGGTCAGTATAGTCTACCTACCACAGGTCAGTATAGTCTACCTACCACAGGTCAATATAGTCTACCTACACAGGTCAGTATAGTCTACCTACCACAGGTCAGTATAGTCTACCTACCACAGGTCAGTATAGTCTACCTACCACAGGTCAGTATAGTCTACCTACCACAGGTCAGTATAGTCTACCTACCACAGGTCAGTATAGTCTACCTACCACAGGTCAGTATAGTCAACCTACCACAGGTCAGTATAGTCTACCTACCACGGGTCAGTATAGTCTACCTACCACGGGTCAATATAGTCTACCTACCACGGGTCAGTATAGTCTACCTACCACAGGTCAATATAGTCTACCTACCACAGGTCAGTATAGTCTACCTACCACAGGTCAATATAGTCTACCTACCACAGGTCAGTATAGTCTACCTACCACAGGTCAGTATAGTCTACCTACCACAGGTCAGTATAGTCTACCTACCACAGGTCAGTATAGTCTACCTACCACAGGTCCAAATAGTCTACCTACCACAGGTCAATATAGTCTACCTACCACAGGTCAATATAGTCTACCTACCACAGGTCAGTATAGTCTACCTACCACAGGTCAGTATAGTCTACCTACCACAGGTCAGTATAGTCTACCTACCACGGGTCAGTATAGTCTACCTACCACGGGTCAATATAGTCTACCTACCACGGGTCAGTATAGTCTACCTACCACAGGTCAATATAGTCTACCTACCACAGGTCAGTATAGTCTACCTACCACAGGTCAATATAGTCTACCTACCACAGGTCAGTATAGTCTACCTACCACAGGTCAGTATAGTCTACCTACCACAGGTCAGTATAGTCTACCTACCACAGGTCCAAATAGTCTACCTACCACAGGTCAATATAGTCTACCTACCACAGGTCAATATAGTCTACCTACCACAGGTCAGTATAGTCTACCTACCACAGGTCAGTATAGTCTACCTACCACAGGTCAATATAGTCTACCTACCACAGGTCAGTATAGTCTACCTACCACAGGTAGACTATATTGTGTTTTTCGTTCGGATACTGAGATGCACTGTCTGTTTCAGAGCATCATTCTCCCAAGTTCTCCTATAATAATGTGGCCATATATTCTCCCGGCAGGCCCAGTTATTCAGGAAAGCTTAACAGGATCTGCCTCCTCTCCAATCCCGAGCCAGCTATTCCTCTCGTACATTAGACGTAAGGCTTCAATATAGCCTAAATAATCATTTAAAATGTATTACCTTTTATATGTGGCATTAACACAACCAGTCACAATGTTTTAATCTGATTAGGCAACTTCAAAAGTCTCTTTTAGTCATGAGCACGTTCGTACAAAATATAATTCCAGTATCCTGAAAAAGGCTTGACATTGGCTTCCATCCAACCTTTTTATGCGAATAAAGTATGTTGGATAAAAATGTTTATTAGGATACAGTTTATTAGGCTACAGATGAAATAAGTTATGATGAACTTCACAGGGAGGGGAAAGTGCACAGTGATGAGCTTGATGCTCCTTTCAATAAATATTGAGGGTCTTAATCTGGTGACACCATGATTGATGCTTGGCTGCAGTTTGACAAATAAAATTAATCTTACACTTTTGTCCATAATAATCTCATCATGTGGGCTACACCTGCACTGTCTCTGCAAGATGTTGGCTAGAGTGCACATGCCAATAACAGAGTTGGCACATTCACTATTGTTAGGAATTTTATGAATAATGACTAAACAATGACTACGTTTAGATGAAACTATAACTAATTGAACTCAACCCTGTATTATTATATCTGATTAATAATGTTAATTCATAAGGAAGGGATTATGTAGCATGAACAAGGAGTAATTAAAACATAATAAACACCATTCCAACTTAGTTAGAGAGGTATGTGGTGTGGGTTATAAAGTAAACAAAAAGGATCGTTAAACTATGGTTGAACGGACCCAACTTAGCCCTGAGATGTTTAGATAAGGCAGTGAGTAACTTCTTAGGTCTTCCATTATCTTGGGTTGTCTGCTAAAGTGGTAATAAAATATAGTGAGCCTTTAGGAGAATACATGATATTGTGTGTCATGTGTTTGCACTAGTGAGTTGGAATGAACTTTTGAACCTGTTTTATCTTGGTCAAGAGGAGGAGCTTTATTCTGTAACCAATGACGTCATATTTTGTATATAAACTGTTGTTTGTGGTTAAATGGGAGCGTGCTCCGAGAATAAATACTATTATCTATTTTAATAAGACTGTTCCCTGTCTATTTTATGTTAATAAGGATCTTACAAATTCTTAGAAACAGACAGAGTGATTTTAATTAATGAGCACATAAAGGAATTATTAAATTCCCCTAACAATTGGTCCTTCGAGCCGGATTTCCAAACTTTGCCTCTGTCGTCCGAAGATATTACGCCGAAATCCGTGCACGGGCGGGTTTGGACCCGTTATTTAAAGTCCTGGCCTCTGAATTGAGGTTTAAATAACAGGCCGGTATATATCTAAGGTCGACAGAGACGGTGACGGAATCCAACCTGCATTGCTTTCCCAGTCTGCAAGACGACGGTAAATAGTCTTTATTCTCGAATTTGGGGGGAATGATGTCAAATCTTTGATTTGAAGTTCTAAAGGTGTTTATAATTTATCAATAATAGGAGCTTCGCTATTCCAAACAGATTGTGGGTTACTTGTATGACCAAAATACAAGGAGTGGTGTGTTACAGGTACCGAAAAAGAAGAAAAAAAGTGAACTTAATGGATCCGGGCCTTGCAAGCCGTGAGGGTTATTAAGGGTGGGATATAGTAAGTGTTGTTAGATAGGACGGTCGTTTTGTACAAATAGGACAGCCATTATTTCAAAAGACATACCTAAATAAAGTCCTAAGCTAAATAGTCTATCGGTATATCAATTTTCAATCAATCAATTTTATTTTATATAGCCCTTCGTACATCAGCTAATATCTCGAAGTGCTGTACAGACACCCAGCCTAAAACCCCAAACAGCTAGTAATGCAGGTGTAGAAGCACGGTGGCTAGGAAAAACTCCCTAGAAAGGCCAAAACCTAGGAAGAAACCTAGAGAGGAACCAGGCTATGAGGGGTGGCCAGTCCTCTTCTGGCTGTGCCGGGTGGAGATTATAACAGAACTATGCCAAGATGTTCAAAAATGTTCATAAGTGACAAGCATGGTCAAATAATAATCATGAATAATTTTCAGTTGGCTTTTCATAGCCGATCATCAAGAGTTGAAAAACAACAGGTCTGGGACAGGTGGCGGTTCCATAACCGCAGGCAGAACAGCTGAAACTGGAATAGCAGCAAGGCCAGGCGGACTGGGGACAGCAAGGAGTCACCACGGGCGGCAGTCCCGACGCATGGTCCTAGGGCCCAGGTCCTCCGAGAGAAAGAAAGAGAGAAGGAGAAAATTAGAGAGAGCCAAGATTTTCAAAATGTTCATAAATGACAAGCATGGTCAAATAATAATCAGGAATAAATCTCAGTTGGCTTTTCATAGCCGATCATTAAGAGTTGAAAACAGCAGGTCTGGGACAGGTAGGGGTTCCATAACCGCAGGCAGAACAGTTGAAACTGGAATAGCAGCAAGGCCAGGCGGACTGGGGACAGCAAGGAGTCACCACGGCCGGTAGTCCCGACGTATGGTCCTAGGGCTCAGGTCCTCCGAGAGAAAGAAAGAGAGAAGGAGAAAATTAGAGAGCGCCAAGATTTTCAAAATGTTCATAAATGACAAGCATGGTCAAATAATAATCAGGAATAAATCTCAGTTGGCTTTTCATAGCCGATCATTAAGAGTTGAAAACAGCAGGTCTGGGACAGGTAGGGGTTCCGTAACCGCAGACAGAACAGTTGAAACTGGAATAGCAGCAAGGCCAGGCGGACTGGGGACAGCAAGGTGTCATCATGCCCGGTAGTCCTGACATATGGTCCTAGGGCTCAGGTTCTCAGAGAGAAAGAGAGAACGAGAGAATTAGAGAGAGCATACTTAAATTCACACAGGACACTGGATAAGACAGGAGAAGTACTCCAGGTAACCAACTGACCCTAGCCCCCCGACACATAAACTACTGCAGCATAAATACTGGAGGCTGAGACAGGAGCGGTCAGGAGACACTGTGGCCCCATCCGAAGAAACCCCCGGACAGGGCCAAACAGGAAGGATATAACCCCACCCACTTTGCCAAAGCACAGCCCCCGCACCACTAGAGGGAAATCCTCAACCACCAACATTACAATCCTGAGACAAGGCCGAGTATAACCCACAAAGGTCTCCACCACAGCACAAGCCAAGGGGGGGCGCCAACCCAGACAGGAAGATCACGTCAGTAACTCAACCCACTCAAGTGACGCACCCCTCCTAGGGACGGCATGAAAGAGCACCAGCAAGCCAGTGACTCATATGGGAAGTGGTCTGACTATGAAAAGTAGCGGTAGATATATTAAAACAGGTGAAGATATAAATTAGGCTTGGTGAGAAGGCAAGGTAATTCTAGGCGAACGGAATAACTGAACCTATTCAATACTGAAAGAAATAGTATCCAAAAAAGTAGGAGGGAAACTTAATGTAGCGGAGTGAGATGGGGTAGAACAACCCGAGTTTAACCAGGGATGTATGGCCCCTGGGTAATGACTGATAGATGTGCAAGTGAGATCTAAAGTCCAATCGATAACAACGCTATAGATAAAGTTTCCAGGGAAGAGAATCATATAAATCCATACACATAGAAGTACATGGTCACGGTAAAAAGCACATACATAGATCATAGAAATATATACACCTAGATTGTGAGAGCGGTAGGAAGTGGGAACACACACTTGAAGTCGAGTTTTTAGATAAGCCTCTGTTACGTGGGCTCTGAGTGTATTCCTTTGAAAGAGAGGGTACCTTGGAGGCGTAAACGAGGCCGAGTCAGAGGGGAGTAATCTGAAAGTTTGCGGACTCAAAGAATACTCTGCTAATGTTCGGTTGCGTGCGACTAGATCCGTTCTGAAACTGAATTGATCACAGTGGGGATTGGTGCTAGCCAGGTATGCCCTGGGTTACTCTGTGTGAGTATTTTGTTATTATCACTAGGTAATATTTGTATAACGTTCGGTGTGAGCGGGTTAGGTTGACTCTGTGTTGGTAACCTTTTAATTATGTTCTGTGTGAACATTGGACCAATCCTATGTGGATCTTTAAAGTTCTATGTGAGTACCTAAGCATTTCTTACGTTTTATATGGATTCTGTGAATATTTGAAAATATGATCAATTGTATGTGTGTATAATCGATTACTAGAGATTTGATAAAGTAATGCTGAGAATATAATTAGATACAATTTAAACCACCCATTTGTAGACGTACGGAGGGTTTTGGGTTGGTATCTTTAATGGATAATTTGATAAAGATAAGGTTTTAAGCACTGTTAATTAAACTAGTCTACAAAATCTGGGCAACTGAGCTTTAGAAACTGATTAAGAGAGTGTCCACTTTTGGTTATTTTACCCTAACGATGGAACTATAAAACGCTTATTGGATTATCTCCGTCTGGGTACAACATTTGAAATAAAACTGCCCTTAAGGTATGAAAATGTTTTGTTTTCTCTTGGGGTTTTTATTAAATAAACGGTGTTCAATAAAATAGAGCGAATTAAAATGGAATCTCGACGTAATTTATAATGTCGTACAAAGCCTAAGGTTTCCATCAAACTAATTATCATTGCGTGATAAATGTGATGTACTAAAGTAACGTTGCATGAGTAAACATAATCTACTTTTTTATTAAAATGCGCAAGATCTGTTTCCTAGTCTATAAATGTCGATTGTATTCTTTGACTACTAATCTATTAAATTGGCATGGGAGAATCATAGCTGGAATAACGCTTGGACCTTTAATTAAATCAGGGCTATTTTTCTGGAAAGTGTCTTGATTTTACGAATACAGACAATTGTAAAGTAAGTTTATATTGCTGAGAGTCTTAGTCATTGATATAGATTTGGTGGTTCAGTGGTAGAATTCTCGCCTGGAACGCGAGGGTCCCGGGTTCGGTTCCCGTTAAATGTTTTGACTGAAATCAGAGTTTTTGATTGTAATTAAACTATTTGTACGGTTTGCCTATAAAATACGGTCGCTAGAGTTTGTATAAGTTATAAATTGAACTTTTTTAATGGATTGTTTAGGTTAAATTGAGTGACTTATTTATAAAAATAAAAATAAATTATAATAAATAAATAAAATGAATAAAATGAAACTAATTTCGATGCAAGACGATGTCTGTTTCCTAAATGATTTGTTTGAATAATGTATTGGGAATGGAGTCGTAATTAAGATGCTGAATCAAGGAAGAGACAGTTACCATAATCTAATGAATTCTAAATAATAATGAAGGGACAATTACGATGGATTTGTGTCCATCGAAATGTTCTTATAAATTTAGCGAAGTACATGGTACGTTTAAATTTTGGAGTAGGGAAAGTTTGTTTTTACTTTAATAAGAGAATTAAAGCAAACTCGATCCAAATAGGGGATATATCTTGGCCAAGAGTTAGGTTGAATTGTGTTGTGATAACGTAAAACTGCGTCATTACGTTGGATACACAATAACGTTACTCAAATTGATTTGAAAGTTGTTCTGGGACAGACTCCCACACTTTTCTGTATTTCTGGCAGTACAATTTTGATTGGGAGATGTTGATTAATGTTGTAAGTTCTATACTAGTTCCAACATTTGTGATAAATTGGGTTTGGTTTATCGAACCCGTACTACTGCTGCTACAGTCAGCCAAACTATGATTTGCAATTCGTTGAAAGTCGCTGTGGCTTGGCCACGAGTTGAGCGCCTGTTAATGACATCACTCACAATGCACTTTTGTCGTCACGGCAATGATGTTGTGACTGAGGGTGACAGAGAAGATTGTTTGTGTCATTTAGAAGGAAAATGCGTGCATTATAGCTTTGAGTCACCTTTCAGAAGTTGATTCAAGTTCCAAATAACATTATTAAAAGTAGCTGAATATCGTAAGGGTATTCTGAAAAGATGCTAAAACTAGCAACAGGATTGCTAGGTGGCCATCACTGATTGGTGGCGTTCACTGGGCTATATTTGGCTATAAGAGAGGGAGATCTAAATAACTGAATCGTAAAACATTGTGATAATGTATTCTGACGGTTATTGATTTTTGGTTTGATTGTTTAGGTTACACCAGTGAATTTGAACAAGAAGTTGATGTATTCTAAACATTATTTAGAATTATTATTAACATTCTACACCTGCATTGCTTGCTGTTTGGGGTTTTAGGCTGGGTTTCTGTACAGCACTTCGAGATATCAGCTGATGTAAGAAGGGCTATATAAAATAAACTTGATTTGATTTGATTATTTGTTTTCATTACGGGGAACAATGAAAGGTCCGCAAAGTTATTGCTGGCTGAGTTTGTTTTATTTTAAAGGGATAGTACACGTTTATCACAGTTGGTTGTGTGGGTCTAATGGCATGTGTATTCTTAATAAAGTATTTAGAGAAAGACTAAATGAATTACATTAAACATTGAGGAAATCTTATGGGGGTACACTCACATATGGAATAGTAGGAGTTTTATTTTCTGAGTTTTAATTATACAAAGTGAATTTTTTTGAAAAAGGGTTCTTTAAAATGTCTAATATGGTGTGGAACATGACTATAAAAGAGTGGTATAAACTTTGACCTTTATCATGGCTATCTCTTGTGGTCTGATCAGCCTCAGGGGAGGGCCATTTTGAATAATGAATTTGTGGTCATTTGGGATACTAGTTTTAAGGTAAATTAATTATAATGGAGTTTATAGCTCTTGGACATAATTGTAGTTTGAACCACAGAGGAAAAAGTGGAATTGAGGTAGGACAAATTATGGGGAGCAGGGGAATAAACTCTAGGGAGAATGAGGAAGTGGTTCAGGATTCTGTTTTTAAACATTGGCTATGAAGGTTTTGAATTGGCTATTATTGATTTGGTATTACAACAGAAAAAAAATCCTATTTATCATCGATAATAAATAGGGGAAGATAAAATACATTGAGGTTTGGAAAGGAGATATTTTAAGCCAATAGGGCAGGAAAATACATGACCATTAAAATTATTAATGAAAATAAATAAGTTTCAGTTCTTAGGAGTGGTAGTTTACTGTAGATAAGGTATCCACACTATGCAACATATATTGAATTATTTATGAGACTGAGTTTAAGGTTAACCCATGTTATTGTTAAATAAAATACAGTGGACTCCTGGAGGAGAGAGCTTATTAGTAAAGAAAGGATTTGATATGGTTAGCATTTGTTTTGGCTGTATTTGATATGGTTAGCATTTGTTTTGATTTTGATTTAAATAGTATTAAAGTTGACAGGGATATATGACATCTGTGATGATTTAGGATTATTGATAGGATGGAGACAGGTTGATTAAGGCTATTTAAGGACTTTAGAGATTGACGCTATAGACATGTTTTTTCTAAAAATCCATGATTTTAGATAAAGCCAAAACAGTGAGACTGTTTGTATATAAACTGTTGTTTGTGGTTAAATGGGAGCCTGCTCCGAGAATAAATACTATTATCTATTTTAATAAGACTGTTCCCTGTCTATTTTATGTTAATAAGGATCTTACAAATTCTTAGAAACAGACAGAGTGATTTTACTTAATGAGCACATAAAGGAATTATGAAATTCCTCTAGCAACTATATAACACAACATTTATTTGTGACAAAACCATCAGAAGGCCTGTAAATATTTCGAGAGTTGAAAATGAGATGGACTTTTATCTGCAAAAATCTATTTGATGGAAACACGACTATGATGGGAAAATGTGCATACTATTTTTATGCAGATTTTAAAATATTTTCATGAAAATGTATTGCAAATTGAATGGAAACCTGACTATAGACACCTTATTGACTCTGGCAAATGCGCTAGTACAGTCTCACTTTGATTATACATCATGGTTCACCAGCAGCACCAAACATCT
The DNA here is from genome assembly GCF_016432855.1 of Salvelinus namaycush. NCBI lineage: Eukaryota > Metazoa > Chordata > Actinopteri > Salmoniformes > Salmonidae > Salvelinus > Salvelinus namaycush. Next base: position 2,475,034 of record NC_052345.1, read on the forward strand.
GAAGAATAAGTTACAGACCAGCCAAAGGCTTGTAAGAATTGTACTAAAACTTATTTGGAGGTTGAGCATTTTTTGTCTGTATCTCTGTAATGTGTCTGTATCTCTGTAATGTGTCTGTATCTCTGTAATGTGTCTGTATCTCTGTAATGTGTCTGTATCTCTGTAATGTGTCTGTATCTCTGTAATGTGTCTGTATCTCTGTAATGTGTCTGTATCTCTGTAATGTGTCTGTATCTCTGTAATGTGTCTGTATCTCTGTAATGTGTCTGTATCTATGTAATGTGTCTGTATCTATGTAGTGTGTCTGTATCTCTGTAATGTGTCTGTATCTCTGTAATGTGTCTGTATCTATGTAATGTGTCTGTATCTATGTAATGTGTCTGTATCTCTGTAATTGTAAATGTATATGTAAAACATAGGGACCACAATGTAAATAAGTCCCCGACTTTATTGTGCAATCCTTTAAAACAACAATCCTGGTCACTTTAAAAAACTGTGTGTACATGTATTTTTTTTAACTGACAAATAAAATCAATCAATCCAAATTGTGTAGCAGCCATTTGATGAATGGAAAGAGAAATCTGTCACAAAACACCAAAAAGTTGAATGACATTCAGAGATTGTCAAGCCTTCAATACTGGGTAAGACTACACGGTAAGGAGGGATGTTTTTTATGTTTGTCCAGACTGAGATTGAGTATTGATTGTGGTTTTAAAAATGCAAAACATGGTATTGAAGTGCTCGAAGTCATTATGGTTTTGTTTATTGGTTGTGTGTTGCATTGGCACAGAAACCTGTTGGTGGAAAATTTGTCGCATGCTATTTTATATACTGTACATACAAATGTGGCATCAAAATGTTGAAAATCAGATTTCCCCCTAGCTGATCATTGTCTGCAGCCGGCTCTGATCGTAGTGTAAAGAAACAGGCAGGGCGAGTGAGCTCGTCCGTGGTGGTCGGCGAACCCTCAACCTTCTGGCCAATAACTCCGCGTGGAATTAACTGTCCCACAAAAACATGCTGAAGTGGCGAAGTCAATTTTAACATTTATAAACACTCAGTCGCTATATAATGAATATGAACTGGGTGGGTTGAGATTATTATATATAAAAGCACTAAAACTCACTCTAAAAGCTTCACTTATACAAAAGTTTTACTTGAACCCAAAATGGTTCTCAAGTAGATTACTAAGAAAAGCTCATCCCTTGTTTATAAATTGCCTTTTTGTCTTTGTGCAGATTGTCATGTCTAACTTGTCATGTCTAACTTAAACCTTCTTCAAAGTATCTGTCTTTTTCAAACAAGCATTGCAGAGCTGGTTACAATTTAAATTTCATCCCCCAGAAAAGATAGAACAAATATTACGGTTGAACTCAAATGTGCTGGTTGATAAAATACCTGTATTTATGGAAAATATGTTGGAAAAGGGTATTTTGTTTTTAAATTATATTGTAAATTGGAATGTTAGAATTATGTATTTCATGGAGTTATCGGAATTGTATGGGAAGTTCTGCTCAGTCCAAGATTATAACCAATTGAACACAGCTTTACCCCCCAAAATTGAGCCGCTACATTTATTGTTATTTGTGGTTGTTAACATTATTTTGAGTTGACTCTGTGAGGGGGAGGGGTGCAATTTGTTTTACAGTACAAGGGGAGAGTCCTGTGAAAATATGATTAACTCTGTGGAGGGTTGTGCATTTAGTTGTTCACCTTAAGATGGACCAATTTCAAACTGAGTAGGGTTTGTCCACATTGTTCTCATAGTTGCCATAGTTGCTGAGTTGAGTGTGAATGGAAACCACAGATAAGCATCACTCAGTGAGGTGTGAAAGATAACTATTTAAAGTGAAGTGGAGACACCTAACAAAACACACCAAAATAACATCATGACTCTTATCCTTTTAGAAATGTCTGTAGATTGACAAACAGAGCAACTAAAAGATAAGAATGAGACCATACCTGCTACAGACCAGAGAAAGACCACCAACACACTTCCTGCTGTTCTCAAGGCCATTGTTGCATCTCCCACCCTGCAGTCTTAGAAACATAAACAACAACTCACTCTATAGCTGGTGAATAACTCCACCTGATACATTGAAATAGAAACTGTAAATGGGGTACAGGGCCTCATTACTGAAAATGAACCAGGCTCATATTGTGTTGTGTTGTATTGTGCTATATGGTTGTCTATGTGAATACTGTCTGTAAGTCTATTGCACTATGTATGTAATGTGTGTGATATGTTGCATGTCTGTCTTTGTCTGTCTTTTTAAGATGACATGCTGTATAATGCAAAAATAATTTCCTAATGGATACAATAAAATCATCATCATCACCACCACCACCATCATCATCATCATCAACAACAACAACTTATTGAACAGATGTGTGCTACTGTAAACACATATTTCTACATTGATTGTTCTGAAGCTGTTTTAGTCTCAGAACTGCAAATATAGGAGGATAAATGTTCAATCCTCTACGGTCTGTCAAGCTGTACAGCAGCCTAAAGACTAACCATCACACACACACACACACACACACACACACACACACACACTGCAGTGTTACAATGTTTGTCTGCATGTCTATTTTACCCTGGTTAATCATCTCATCACTATGTAGATCAACACTCCTACACTGAGACACTTTATGAATACTGACCCTGATGTAACAACCAAAACACAGATCAAAACATAACAAGAAGTAAAATGATACATTACCCTCAAGAATATGACTTACGACTAAAAACAAATAACCCAAAACTATATTTCAAGATATTGTCAAGAGTACTTACAGAGTGAAGTGAAGGGGAGAGGTCTTGTACAGTGAGTCAACTTACTGGTTACTGGGAACTGCTAGTGAGTGTCAGTTCTCTGGTTGATGCATATTTATAATAGTCAAAACACAAGTAGCTGATGCAGAACTGTCCTTTCCTTCCTCTAAGACATTAACATGCATGACGACCAGACCAGCAAGTCAGAAAAGAAAGATTCATGTATTAGAGTGAGCCCTACATTTCTAAAATGGACAAAAAGTCCCCCATTTCCACTTTTATTTAAATACAGAACCATGTTAACAATATGTTGACTATTCTATATGGAATGTTTATAATATCTTAGAATGTGTTGCCTTGTCCCTCTGAGTTCTACATGGAACAGGTCAAAGTTCCATTTACATTTGGTCAGTTCCATGGTGTCATTCATTCTATTCACTCATCATCAGCTGCATCAAAGGGGGGGACAAACCCTGCAATGACCCCCTTTAGTGTCTACAACATGGTTGTCGTAGAGGCAATTGCCGGGGAAACGCCCCCCCCCTCAAGATTCTAATGATGACATCATCTCCATCATATGACATCAATGATGACATGCTTCACAGCTCAGGCCGAGAGAGAGGGGAAGGAAATCAGAGGAGCACTCCTCTTCACTCTTCACTGATTGACACTTCACACACTCATACTGTGTGTCCAGTATGCTGTCTGTGCTGTGTGCCAGAGGACTACAAAAGGGGCGACACCCCCCAACACCCCATTCTATCCAAGCCTCCTGTTCCCTTTTAAAGTAGGGAGACAGTCCCTCACCCACTTCTTTAATCTTTGTATTCATTGTTCTCCTCTTCCTCCCTCTGTCATATCCGGACGGTGCATGGAGCTCACAGATCATTTCACCTGTGCATAGCCCATCTGTAAATAGCCCATCCAACTACCTCATCCCCATATTGTTATTATTTTTGTTTTTGCTCCTTTGCACCCCAGTATCTCTACTTGCACATTCATATTCTGCACATCCACCACTCCAGTGTTTAATTGCTAAATTGTAATTACTTCGCCACTACGGCCTATTTATTAGCTTACCTCCTTAATCTTACCTCATTTGCACACACCGTATATAGATTTTTTTATATTGTGTTAATTGACTGTACGTTTGCTTATTCCTTGTGTAACTCTGTGTTGTTCTTTGTGTCGCACTGCTTTGCTTTATCTTGGCCAGGTCGCAGTTGTAAATGAGAACTTGTTCTCGACTGGCCTACCTGGCTAAATGAAGGTGAAATGAATAAAACAATAAAAATCCCTCCATCAGTGCTCAGACTGTCCTCAATAGGCTGAGAGAGGCTGGACTGAGGGCTTGTAGGCCTGTTGTAAGGCAGGTCCACACAAGACATCACCGGCAACAACGTTGCCTATTGGCACAAACCCACCGTCCCTGGACCAAACAGAACTGGCAAAAAATGCTTTTCACTGACGAGACGCGGTTTTGTCTCACCAGGGGTGATGGTCGGATTCGCGTTTATCCTCGAAGGAATTAGCGTTACACCGAGGCCTGTACTCTGGAGTGGGATGGATTTGGAGGTGGAGGGTCACAGCTGTGTGGTCTGGGGCGGTGTGTCACAGCATCATTGGACTGAGCTTGTTGTCATTGCAGGCAATCTCAACACTGTGCGTTACAGGGAAGACATCCTCCTCCCTCATGTGGTACCCTTCCTGCAGGCTCATCCTGACATGACCCTCCAGTATGACAATGCCACCATCCATACTGCTCGTTCTGTGGGTGATTTCCTGCAAGACAGGAATGTCAGTGTTCTACCATTGCCAGCGAAGAGCCCGGATCTCAATCTCATTGAGCACTCCTGGGACCTGTTGGATCAGAGGGTGAGGGCTAGGGCCATTCCCCCCAGAAATGTCTGGGAACTTGCAGGTGCCTTGGTGGAAGAGTGGGGTAAAATCTCACAGCTAAAACTGGCAAATCTGGTGCAGTCCATGAGGAGGAGATGCACTGCAGTACTTAATGCAGCTGGTGGCCACACCAGATACTGACAGTTACTTTTGATTTTGACCCACTCCCTTTGTTCAGGGACACATTTTTCCATTAGTCACATGTCTGTGGAACTTGTTCAGTTTATCTCTCAGTTGTTGAATCTTGTCATGTTCATACAAATATTTACACATGTTAAGTTCGCTGAAAATAAACACCGTTGACAGTGAGAGGACTTTTTTTTGTTGTTGCTGAGTTTATTAACAGTTGATCAAATAATCAATGTATTTATCTCATTTACAACATGATGCTTAAACTGTATTGACAGTAAACCACACTGTAAAAACTGGAGTAACTCCCTGGCTATTTTAATTTAATGTTCAAATGTGAGTTTGTGTGTTTTAGTGTATCATGACAACTTCAACTATAACGAATACATGCTCTATTGATCTCCACTTGATAAGGAAAGGGTTGCATATGGCTCAGGTTAAAACCTGTTATGGCTGCAAGCCCGATATCGGTACACCTCTGACAACATCCAGCTCAAGTGCAGGGCGCGAAATTCAAAATCTATTTTTTTTAAATATTTAACTTTCACACATTAACAAGTCCAATACAGCATTTGAAAGATAAACATCTTGTCAATCCAGCCAACATGTCCGATTTTTTAAATGTTTTACAGAGAAAACACCACATATATTTATGTTAGCTCACCACCAAATAAAAAAGAGGACAGACATTTTTCACAGCACAAGTAGGATGAAGTAGCATGCACAAGCCAACCTAACTAACCTAAAACCAACCTAAATAACCTAGAAAAAACTACCTCAGATGACAGTCCTATAACATGTTACACAATAAATCTATGTTTTGTTCAAAAAAATTGCATATTTTAACTATAAATCAGTTTTACATTACTGCTACCATCATAGCTAGTCAGAAATCGCACGGGAGTAGCCAGAGAAAATACAGACACCAACGTCAACTACTAATTACACATCAGAAAACATTTCAGAGAAATATATGGTGGATAGCTAATGAAAGACAAAGATCTTGTGAATAAAGCCAATATTTCAGATTTTTAAAATGTTTTACAGCGAAAACACCACATATATTTATGTTAGCTCACCACCAAATACAAAAGACAGACAGACATTTTTCACAGCAACGGTAGCATGCAAGTAGCATGCACAAAGCTAACCAAACTAACCTAGAACCAACCTAAATAACCTAGAACCAACCTAAATAACCTAGAAAAAACTCCCTCAGATGACAGTCCTATAACATGTTACACAATAAATCTATGTTTTGTTCGAAGAATTTGCATATTTTAGCTATAAATCAGTTTTACATTACTGCTACCATCTTAGCCACCATCATAGCTACAGTCAGAAATCGCACGGCAGTAGCCAGAGAAAATACAGACACCAACGTCAACTACTAATTACACATCAGAAAACATTTCAGAAAAATATATGGTGGATAGCTAATGAAAGAGAAAGATCTTGTGAATACAGACAATATTTCCGATTTCTGAAGTGTTTTACAGCGAAAACACAATATATCGTTATATTAGCTTACTACAATAGCTAACACACAGCAGCATTGATTCTAGTCAAACGCTAGCGATAGCACAGTTCGACAGATATATGAAAAAGCATCCCAAATTGGGTCCTTATCTTTGTTGATTTTCCATCAGAATGTTCTCCAAAGGGTCCTTTGTTCAGAACCGTCTTTATTTGGACCCAGAACGAACGATGTCCCTCTTGAATTAGCATGGCACACTGGCCATGCCGTGCTAACCTCTCCGTCTTGACAAAATTCTTGCGTCGCATCACGTCTAAAGTCCAGAATAAATTTCAATAATATAATTAAAGTATATTGAAAAAACATACTTTAGGATGATATTGTGACATGTATCAAATAAAATCGAAGCCGGAGGTCATATTCACCTATAACGAGGGTTTTCCAGGAGCGCAGTCCAGTTCCTACTTCGCGCCCAGAAAAAAAAATAAAGTGCGCACTTCTCACTCCAAGATGTTGTTTTCAGTCCCTGACAGAGATAATCAAGTCATTTCTTCTCTCACTTCCGCATGACACCCAGGGGAAGGCGTGTGACGTGTTTCTACAGTCCTAAGTGCCAAGGCCTTTTATAGAGAGTATCTTGAAGAGAGACATAGCTTCTTGGAAATTTCACTTCCGGATAGAAAATGGGCTGTAAAAAGAGTTATGTTTCACTTAGAGAACTAGACAGTGTTTTCTATCCAATAGTAATAATAATATGCATATTGTACGAGCAAGAATTGAGTACGAGGCCGTTTGAAATGGCCACCTCTTTCCAGGTTACTCACTGCTGATACTCACTGCTGATATTTGAGCCATAAGAGGTTTTTAATGTATGTAGCCTTCCTAACAAAATACATGAGGTTTTTAACTTGGTCAACATAAATAATATTAATATTTTGGCTTTGACCAAAACACATTTAGATGCATCTGTAAATGATGGGCAAATTAACATTCATGGATATAGTCTACTGAGAAAAGATAGGAATAGGAATGGTGGGGGTGTAGCACTGTACATTCAGAATCATATACATTTTAAAGAGGAGGGATGACCTTAATGTATGTCAAGTAGAGGCACTACGGGCTCAGGTACATCTGCCTCACCAGGCAGCCATATTGGTAGGATGTGTGTATAGACCTCCTAGCTCTAAGGTGTCCTATCTGGATAACTTATGTACTGGGTTTGACCAGGCCACAGATGGCAACAGAGATGTATTTATCTTGGGTGATTTTAATATAAATTGGAAGTATCATAATAATTTGAATAGAACAAAATTCATGAGATATGCCAAGAACTGTGGTTTGAAACAAATGGTTAGTGATACTACTAGATCATCAATTAAGTTGGGTCATCGTTCAGACACATACATTGATCTGATTTTCTGTAATATACCATTGCAATGCTTAAAAGCCAGATCAATGCCATAATATTGTGACCATCACCATGAACACCAAGGTTCCAAAGAAACCCCCGAAGGATTGTGGTCAAGAGACATTTTTTTAAACATTTAATCATGAGCTATTTCTAAAATGATTTGGCTGCTGTACCCTGGGAGCTGATTTATCTAGGGGATGATTTAAATCATGCTACAGAATGTTTTATTGATTTGCTGACTGAGGTAATAGACCATCATGCATCAGTAAGAAAGAGTACAGTTGATGCTCGTCCATCTCCATGGATTGATGACGAACCGGGTGAGGCTTTTTCTCAAAGAAATATGGCAAAAGTCTTAGCAGCCAAGTCAAAACTAGAAATTGATGAACAGACTTCTAGAACATTACCTAATTATGCAGTTAAATGCTTTTATTGATTGTAAAAATGATTCTAAAAAAGGTATGGAACACAGTTAAGGGCTTACTTGGTACATCTATCTCATCATGCCCATCTAGTGTGGAGGTTGAAAAAGAAAATTAGTTTACTGAGCAACAATGTAAACATACATTCTTCCAAACAAGCTATTGCCCAATGGATTGATGATCATATTATGAGCAACAAGATCTGCTCTTTTAGTCTGCAAACGGTGTCAGTGGAGGAGGTGCTAAACCTATTGAAGTCATTACCTGATGGTAAATCTACAGGTTATGGTCTTATGGACAATTTTTTGCTTCGCTGTGCTGCTCCCCAGATTGCAGTTCCACTGAGATATATATTTAATTGGTCACTGGAAATGGGGATGTTTGCAAATGAACAGTGTCCTATTCCGAAGACTGCAAAGAACCCATTACTCCTGCCAATAGTCAACCAATTAGTCTACTCCCTACACTCAGTAAGATATTGGAGGGTATTGTGAGTAGACAAATATGGGAGTACATGGAAAAGAATGATCTGATTACAGCCAATCAGCATGCTTATCGCAAAAAACATTCCACTACCACTACATTGGTTGACATGACTGACAAGTGGCTCAATGCTTTGGATAATGGCAAGTTTGTGGGTGTACTATTTTTAGATTTTAGTGCAGCATTTGATTTAGTGGATCATTAAATAATTTTGACAAAATTAATGCATTATGGTTTTAAGGAGGTAGCATTGAATTGGGTACAGTCATATCTAACTGACAGGAAACAGTCCACCTATATCATTTTCTTCCCCTCATGTGTTAAACTGTGGAATACCGCAGGGCAGCTGCCTTGGGCCACTTCTCTATTTAATATATACCAACGACCTTCCCTAAGCCTAAGCTGAAACTCAAGCTACTATATTTGCAGATGATACTACAATTTATGCAGCAAGTCAATCGGTGCAACAGGTACAGCAAGCTTCACAAGGAGATTTGGAGAATATTAGGGAGTGGGTTTGCCAAAACAAACTTGTTTTAAACACCAAGAAAACCAAAGTTATATTGGTGTGTTCCACTAGGAAAAGGCCAAAACAGCATGGGATACAATTAAGTATGGGAGGAGTACAAATTGAAGAAGTGGCAGAAACCAAACTATTGGGAGTGCAGCTAGACAACTGCTTATCATGGTCGTCTCAAATAACTAATCGATGTAAAAAAATATATATTAAAACAGCATGCATAATCAGAAGGATAACTAAATATGTCCCAGGAAAAAGTCTTCAGCAAATAACACAAGCATTAATTGAGAGTCAGGTGAACTACTGTTCTGTGGTCTGGGGAAATGCATCATCAAGTTAAGTTAGGAGGCTGCAGAATGCACAGAACAAAGCAGCAATGATTGTTTAAAGGTGGAGATATGGTTCTTCTGTTGCAGTCATGCGCAATGTTCTTGGTTGTTCATCAATCGATAAGATAATTGAAAAAAACATGCTTATTTTATAATATACATCATTTAAAGCAGCCAAGTTCTATTCACAAGAGTATTCAGTTGGTAAGAGACAGACATTCAGTAAATACTAGGAATAGATTGTCCACCATCTATGTGTTGTCCAGACAGAAAAGAGAAATAGGCAAAAGAACATTTCGATTTAGAGCAATAAAGAATTGGAATAAATTAACTGAGCAAACCAGAAACCTTTCAATATATACATTTAAACATTTTAAAACGATTTAAATATAATACATAGAAATGTTGTGGGACATCAGTAGATGAAGAATCAATATTTTTTAGATTGAGTATTTATTGGGTCATTATGTTAGTATATATGTATGTTTGTAATAGTGTGTTATATGTGGAAATGTGTTCGTATTATAAATTGTATTTTAATGTTTATTAAGTACTCTTGGAAGATTAGTCCAAATGGGGACTAAAAGAGATCCAAATCAAATCAAATCAAAAGATAGACAGCTGTCCCTGATTGAGAACCATACCCGACCAAAACATAGAAATAAAGAACAGAGTATCCCACCCGAGTCACACCCTGACCAACCAAACATAGAGAATAAAAAGATCTCTAAGGTCAGGGCATGACAGTACCCCCCCCCCCCCCCAAAGGTAAGGACTCCGGCCGCAAACCTGATACTATAGGGGAGGGTCCGGGTGGGCATCTATCCTGGTGGCAGCTCCGGGGCGGGACGCAGACCCCGGACTGGGGACCCTCGCCGCAGGCCCCGGACTGGGGACCCTCGCCATAGGCCACGGACTGGAGACCGTCGCCGCAGACCCCGGACAGGGGACCGTCGCCGGGGGCTCCGGACTGGGGACCGTCGCCGGGGGCTCCGGACTGTGGACCGTCGCCGGGGGCTCCGGACTGTGGACCGTCGCCGGGGGCTCCGGACTGGGGACCGTCGCCGGGGGCTCCGGACTGGGGACCGTCGCCGGGGGCTCCGGACTGGGGACCGTCGCCGGGGGCTCCGGACTGGGGACCGTCGCCGGGGGCTCCGGACTGGGGACCGTCGCCGGAGGCTCCGGACTGGGGACCGTCGCAGGTACAGGATGAACCGGGCTGTGGGGGAGCACTGGAGATCTGGTGCTTAGAACTTGCACTGCTCCTCGTGGCCGAATGCCCACTTTCGCCGGTCACGTGCGGAGCGCAGGCACAGGACACACTGGGCTGTCACAGCGCACCGGAGACACAGTGCGCAGAGCCGGCGCAGGATACCCTGGGCCGAAATGGCGTACCGGAGACCAAAAGCGCTGAGCTGGCACAATCCGCCCTGGCTGGATGCCCACTCTAGCGTGGCACTTGCGGAGAGCTGGCTCCGAGCGCACCGGGCATTGCTCACGCACTCGAGACACCGTTCGCTTTACCAGATAACACGGTGCCTGCCCGGTCACTCGATCCTCGCGGTAAGCACAGGGAGTTGGCTCAGGTCTATAACCTGACTCTGACAATCTCCCTGTGTTCCCCCCCCCAAAAAATTGGGGGGCTGCCTCTCGTGCATACTTCGTCATGCCAACTCCTCGTATCTTCGCCGTTCCGCCTTTGCTGCTTCTCACTCCTCTTTAGGACGACGATATTCTCCAGCCTGTGCCCATGGTCCCTTGCCTTCCAGGATCTCCTCCCATGTTTGTTTCCTCCAGAAAACGCTGCTTTTGTGGTGGCATGTTCTGTAACGCTCGTCTAAAGAAGTAGACCAAGGTGCAGCGTGGTAAGTGTTCATGCTCTTTAATACTCAGAACACCAAACAAAAACAACGAAAGGAATAACGAACATCACTTCTGCAGGCTTCACAGAGCTAACAAAAAACAACATCCCACAAAACTAAGGTGGCATAACAGGCTGCCTAAGTATGATTCCCAATCAGAGACAACGATAGACAGCTGTCCCTGATTGAGAACCATACCCGGCCAAAACATAGAAATAAAGATCATAGAGTTTCCCACCCGAGTCACACCCTGACCAACCAAACATAGAGAATAAAATGATCTCTACGGTCAGGGCGTGACATATCAGTAATATCAGTCAGTTAATATCAGTAATATCGGTCAGTTAATATCAGTCAGTTAATATCAGTCAGATAATATCAGTCAGTTAATATCAGTCAGTTAATATCAGTCAGTTAATATCAGTCAGTTAATATCAGTCAGTTAATATCAGTCAGTTAATATCAGTCAGATAATATCAGTCAGTTAATATCAGTCAGATAATATCAGTCAGATAATATCAGTCAGATAATATCAGTAATATCAGTCAGTTAATATCAGTCAGTTAATATTAGTCAGTTATTTTCAGTCAGTTAATATCAGTCAGTTAATATCAGTAATATCGGTCAGTTAATATCAGTCAGATAATATCAGTCAGTTAATATCAGTCGGTTAATATCAGTCGGTTAATATCAGTCAGTTAATATCAGTAATATCGGTCAGTTAATATCAGTCAGATACTATCAGTCAGATACTATCAGTCGGTTAATATCAGTCGGTTAATATCAGTCGGTTAATATCAGTCAGTTAATATCAGTCAGTTAATATCAGTCAGATAATATCAGTCAGTTAATATCAGTCAGTTAATATCAGTCAGATAAATATCAGTCAGTTAATATCAGTCAGTTAATATCAGTCAGTTAATATCAGTCAGATAATATCAGTCAGATAATATCAGTCAGTTAACATGCCCTTTATGAATTAAACACACAGGTATACTTTGACTGTAGCTTAGGCCTGCATTAGTTGATGTATTGTATGGTGAGGTAGCTTGTCATTAAGCAGTGCAATGTATTTTTATATATATGACAAATAAACCAAACTTTGAACCTACAAACACAGGCCCTGATATAACAGCTAAAACACAGGCCCAGATTTAACAGCTAAAATCACATTCAAATCAAATCAAATGTATTTTTCAAGCCTTTTTTACATCAACAGATGTCACAAAAGTGATTATACAGAAACACAGCCTAAAACCACAAACAGCAAGCAATGCAGATGTAGAAGCACGGTGGCTAGGAACAACTCCATAGAATGGCATGATGAAACCTGGAGAGGAACTAGTCTCTGAGGGATGGCTAGTCCTCTTCTGACTGTGCCGGGTGAAGATTATAAGAGTACATTGCCATTAAAGCCAGGTCGTTATTTTATTTTTTGTATTTAACCTTTATTTAACTAGGCAAGTTAATTAAGAAAAAAAGTATTATTTTACAATGACGGTCTACCTTGGCCAAACCCTACCTTAACCCGGACGACACTGGGCCAATTGTGCACCGCTCTATGGGACTCCCGATTACGGCCGGTAGTGATACAGCCTGGGATCAAACCAGGGTCTGTAGTGATGCCTCTAGCACTGAGATGCAGTGCCTTAGACCGCTGCGCCACTCGGGAGCCCAAGATGTTAAAAGGTTCATAGATGACCAGCAGGGTCAAATAATAATCACAGTGGTTATATAGGGTGTAACAGGTCAGGGTTAGGGGTGGGTGAGGGCCTCAGATTTCCACTTCATTACATATAGCCGGGCAGTTGCAGATGGGTTATTAGCAGTTGTGGGCGGTTGCAGGTGAACAAACAGCTGAGCCGCTCACCACCAGCGTGCGTGGTGCATGTCGTTGGTGAGGATCAGTGCTTGGTGTGGATCGGTTTAATGGTGACATCATGTGTCCAATAGTCAGAAATACAAGAAACAACAGCAGAGAGAAAATAGTTATGAATCAATGTATTAATAGTTGATCAAATAGTCAATTTATTTATTATCTTAAACTTTGAGCATATTTGCAACATGACGCCAACTTATTTGCAACTGTATTGACACTGAACCACAATATAAAAACTGGAAAAGGTAAACATGTACTTAATGTATCTAAAATAGATAATAATGAAAAATGTGATAAAACAATGAATATCATGACACTGAACAATATGGTATTATGTAATAGCAATACAAAGTAAATCATTATTAAACAGGAAACCTGGTCCAAGAGCTAGAAATATGAAAAAGCTGTTAGTTACACTATATATAAACACAGTATGTGGACACCCCTTCAAACTAGTGGATTCGGATATTTCAGTCACACCCGTTGCTAACAGGTGTATAAAATTGAGCAAACATCCATGCAATCTCCATATGCAAACATTGTCAATAGACAGGCCTTACTGAAGATCTCAGTGACTTTCAACATGGCACCGCCATATCAAGCCACCTTTACAACAAGTCAGTTTGGCATATTTCTGCCCTGGGTCAACTGTAAGTGCTGTTGTAGGGAAGTGGAAACTTCTAGGAGCAACAACGCCTCAGCCGCGAAGTGGTAGGCCACACAATCTCACAGAACAGGACCGCTGAGAGCTGAAGTGCGTAAAAATGGTGTGTCCGCCTCCCGGGTGGCGCAGTGGTCTAGAGCACTGCATCGCAGCGCTAGCTGCGCCACCAGAGTCTCTGGGTTCGCGCCCAGGCTCTGTCGCAGCCGGCCGCGACCGGGAGGTCCGTGGGGCGAAGCACAATTGGCTTAGCGTCGTCCGGGTTAGGGAGGGTTTGGCCGGTAGGGATATCCTTGTCTCATTGCGCTCCAGCGACTCCTGTGGCGGGCCGGGCGCAGTGCGCGCTAACTGAGGGGGGCGGGTGCACGGTGTTTCCTCCGACACATTGGTGCGGCTGGCTTCCAGGTTGGAGGCGCGCTGTGTTAAGAAGCAGTGCGGCTTGGTTGGGTTGTGCTTCGGAGGACGCATGGCTTTCGACCTTCGTCTCTCCCGAGCCCGTACGGGAGTTGTAGCGATGAGACAAGATAGTAATTACTAGCGATTGGATACCATGAAAATTGGGGAGAAAAGGGGATAAATTAAAAAAAATATATATATATATATAAAAAATATAAAAAAATGGTGTGTCCTCGGTTCCAACACTCACTTCCAAGTTCAAAACTGCCTCTGGAAGCAACATCAGCACAAGAACTGTATGTCGGCATCTTCATGAAAGGCGTGTCCATGGCCGAGCAGCCGCACACAAGCCTATGATCACCATGCGCAATGCCAAGTGTCGGCTGGAATTGTGTAAAGCTCGCAGCCCTTCGACTCTGCAGCAGTGGAAACGCGTTCTCTGGAGTGATGAATCACGCTTCACCATCTGGCAGTCTGACAGACGAATCTGGGTTTGCGGACGCCAGAAGAACGCTACCTGCCCCAATGCACAGTGCCAACTGTAAAGTTTGGTGGAGGAGGAATAATGGTCTTGGGCTGTTTTTCATGGTTCAGGCTAGGCCCCTTAGTTCCAGTGATGGGAAATCTTAATGCTACAGCATACAATGACATTCTAGATGATTCTGTGCTTCCAACTTTGTGGCAACAGTTTGGGAAAGCCCTTTCCTGTTTGAGCATGACAATTCCACCGTGCACAAAGCGAGGTCCATACAGAAATGGTTTGTCGATATTGGTGTGGGAGAACTTGACTGGCCTGCACAGAGCCCTGAACTCAACCCCATCGAACACCTTTGGGATGAACTGGAACTCTGACTGCAAGCCAGGCCTAATCGCCCAACATCAGTGCCCAACCTCACTAATGCTCTTGTGGCTGAATGGAAGCAAGTCCCTACAGCAATGTTCCAACATCTAGTGGAAAGCCTTCCCAGAAGAGTGGATGTTGTAATGAGATGGAGCCATCATGAGGTTGCTACAACCTAGCCTATGAATTCAATTTACAATGTAGGTGCACACAGGTCGAGATAACATTTTGAGGCGACAAACAGTGACACATGGACAGACAGTTAAACATGGAATACCACCTTGCACACTCTTGACTGTATCTAGCTGATCTAGGGTGTAATCATCAGTCCAACAGTTTCAAATTACAGTTTCTATTGGAAAAAAGTCAGGTATGTTTATCCCCATTTCGTTCTGTTTGCTTCTGTTTTAAGAAACGTCGGAATGAATACACCCCGGATCACGGGTAAAGAAAGTTCACTTTCATAGCAGCCACGTTGTATTCCTTCTTGCATCTATGCACTCTCCTCCTCTCACCTTTTCCCTTTGCTTGTGGATATCAATGCACAACCCCATCGAATACCTTTGGGATAAATTGGAATCACCCAACATCAGTGCCCGACCTCACTAATGCTCTTGTGGCTGAATGGAAGTAAAGTCCCAGCAACAATGTTCCAATATCTAGTGGAAAGCCTTCCCAGAAGAGATAAGGAAGTTATAAAAGCAAAGGGGGGACCAACTCCATATTAATGCCCATGAATTTGGAATCAGATGTTCAACTAGCAGGTGTACACATACTGTAAAAAAATCTGGAAATGGCAAAATCCCATAGAACAAGAGCAGAAACCTAATATGAATCTACATAGAGTAAACTGAAAAGTGGGCTTTTTGTGTTATAGAAAATCTAGAAATGAATCTCATAGAAAAAGAGCAGAAGCATAAACCTTCCAATTTATCATCAATATACATAAATATTATTACAAGGAAATATAATTCAACTCCAGCACTTACTCAGAAGTTAAAGCTCATTGTCTCAAACCTTCTAGATTAGAAAGCATTATGATAGTAAGATAATAGCATTGTGAGGCCTAGCTTTGGTTTGATGCTGTAGCTCTTCAGTCCAGTTTCTGTGGTGGTTCTCCTCAGTCCAGGTTTGGTGGTGGTTCTCTTCAGTCCAGGTTCAGTGGTGGTTCTCTTCAGTCTAGGTTCTGTGGTGGTTCTCTTCAGTCCAGGTTCTGTGGTGGTTCTCTTCAGTCCAGGTTCTGTGGTGGTTCTCTTCAGTCCAGGTTCTGTGGTGGTTCTCTTCAGTCCGGGTTCTGTGGTGGTTCTCTTCAGTCCAGGTTGTGGTTCTCTTCAGTTCTCATAATCGGAGGCCCCAGCATCTATCTGAGGGATTGTGACAGTGGGGGAGTCCCTCACATTCTGAAATAAGACACTGAATGAGCACATTACACACCACTCCGTAACATTTTTATGGACACACACACACATTAAACACACTTACTGCCAGGGTGTCATACTCTGGTGACCTGGTCTTCATGTTCAGAGCTGTGTACGTGTCACTGTTAGGATCAGGATGGACACTGTGGAGAGAGAGAGAGAGATGTCATGGTAACAGTGAAAATAGTATGAGAGAGACTGTCATGACATAGTAAATTAATGTCACCAGGTGTGGAGGTGTAACTGATAGTCACCTGTGTGTCTGTTGTGGCATCACTTCCTGCTGTGGATGTCCTGTAAAGTGGGACAGAGTGAATTCTGCTCTCTAGTGACCACTAGTGGAAGTTTACATGTTACTAATACAGTTTTGCACATGAATTAATGAATATATTAATGCATTCATAACAAATCAGAGTGCTAAGGGGAAATTATAAAACATTTGAAAAATTCTGTCACTGGAACCACATGAGTCCAGAGAGACAGAGGATGAGAACCAGAACAACAACTATGATTCCTACAGCTGCAGTCAGAACTGATGTTTGTTTCCCTATAATACAATATGGATGACATGAGTACATGGTATAATATGGTAATACAGAACTTTAATGGTGTTTCTATGAACTGACAATGAATATACACTAACAAAGGACATTTATACTATAATCAGCCACTATACCAAACATTAGGAACACCTTCCTAACACGTAGGGGATCAATAGGGGATCAAAGCTTCACCTGGATTCACTTGGTCAGTCTGTCTATGTCATGGAAAGAACAGGTGTTCTTAATGTTTTGTACACTCAATGTTTAATTATAATAAGCCATATTCAAAGTATTAACATTAGATTGAAACACGTAGTTTTATATTGAAGTATTGAAATGTAACTTTACCTGCTACAACAATCATCAGAGCTGTAGAGTTCATAGATCCTCTTCCATTCTGGGCCTCACAGTAATATTCTCCTCTGTCCTCAGAGATGATGTTAGTGATGCTGTAACGCTGTCCTGATGCTTTTGGTGAGGTTACGTTCTTCTTGTACCAGGTGTATTTGTCCACAGGTGGGTTGGCATCACTGCTGCAGGTCAGAGTCACTGAACTGCCCTCCACTATTTCACCAGAGGGACTGACTGACACTGAGGTGTTCTTTGGGCCATCTGGTGGACAATATGTAACACATTGTTCATACATAGAGCTTTACATGAGGAGCATCATGGAACTTGGACTTGTGATTGAAATAAATGAAATATTAATATAAATATGTGTAACTTAGACATTAATGTAACAATACAGTGTTTGTGAAGTACTTGCACTTCACTACAGTAATGAGATGAGTACAATCATGGAACTTGGACATAGATTGAAATAACAGATAGAATAGATGAGAGAAGATGTAACTAAAAGGATACAACTGGAGATGTATCACACAGGCTCACATGTGACAGTGAGAGTCTCTTCAGCAGAGGGGAGATCCTCATGGCCTTCTACTGCACAGGAGTAGCTGCCTGCATCCTCACTGCTGACTGGGTTTAGGAACAGACTGTTAGATTGGTTGGTTACATGTCCATTCTTGTACCAGATATAGGTGGGGTTGGGGTTGTCAGTCAGAGTACAGGTGGTGTGACAGGTCAGTGTCACCTTCTGTCCCTCTGTCACAGTGGCAGTAGTCACCTTCACCTGCAGACCTAAATGAAAGGGTATTAAAACACTGAGTATATCATTAAGTAATAGTTTGCAGTATTGATAGGATGTGACATGCAGTGTTACCTGTGACAGTCAGAGTTGTTCCAGGGAAGGTGGGCTCCCAGGTTGTCTGATCTGTTCTGAATCTAAACTTATACTCAGCTGAATCCTCCTCTCTCAGGTCTGTGATTCTCAGGGTGGAGTCACTCTGCATATTTCCAAGGTACTCCACACGACCTCCATACCCCGGGTTCAGGATTTGAGGCGCCTCGTCAAGTTTTCCTTTTGTATACCATTTTTTTTCAGAGACTGTATGACCACTGGGAAATGTATAAGAGCAGGGTATGTCCACTGATGACCCCTTCAAGGTACAGATCCTCTGATGGGTGTAAGTCACGTGGAAATAACTGTGACCCTCAAAAGCTGAAACACAAGTACATTTTTCATATGGTGTAAGCATTTAGAACTGTAAAATCAACAACCATTAATCTAAATGAAATAGTAGCCCTATTTGATGTCTGTTTCACTAAACATCAACACTGACCAATGATGTATTGGATGATTTTGACAGACTTCAAAAAGTGTATTAGTCACACTCACACACTGCAGGAGAATTGATGCCTTTTACAGCACAGTAGAAGCTGTCTTCAGTTTTTAAGTCGACTGTGTATGAGGGGGAGGAGTTCTCTTGTACAATCTTACTGTTCCTGTACCAGATGTAGGTGGGGTTACCAGTCAGAGTACAGGTGGTGCTACAGGTCAGTGTCGTTGACCACCATGTAGTGGTCACCTTCACCTGCAGGTCTGGAGTAGATAACAACATTAAAACCATCAATGACCTGTTGTCTAGTTCAAATGAGGCAGGAGTGGACGTTCTCAAATCATCAACTCAGACATTCCTATTTTACCATACTTTCATATTAATTATATTATTTCAATACAAATCAAGACAATTTTCCTGAACCAATTAAACAGATCAACACAATATATATTATCACTGTACCTGTAACAGACAGAGTGATTAAACAGATCAACACTATATATAATATCACTGTACCTGTAACAGACAGAGTGATTAAACAGATCAACACTATATATAATATCACTGTACCTGTAACAGACAGAGTGATTAAACAGATCAACACTATATATAATATCACTGTAACAGACAGAGTGATTAAACAGATCAACACTATATATAATATCACTGTACCTGTAACAGACAGAGTGATTAAACAGATCAACACTATATATAATATCACTGTACCTGTAACAGACAGAGTGATTAAACAGATCAATACTATATATAATATCACTGTACCTGTAACAGACAGAGTGATTAAACAGATCAACACTATATATAATATCACTGTACCTGTAACAGACAGAGTGATTAAACAGATCAATACTATATATAATATCACTGTACCTGTAACAGACAGAGTGATTAAACAGATCAACACTATATATAATATCACTGTACCTGTAACAGACAGAGTGATTAAACAGATCAATACTATATATAATATCACTGTACCTGTAACAGACAGAGTGATTAAACAGATCAACACTATATATAATATCACTGTACCTGTAACAGAGAGAGTGATTAAACAGATCAACACTATATATAATATCACTGTACCTGTAACAGACAGAGTGATTAAACAGATCAACACTATATATAATATCACTGTACCTGTAACAGACAGAGTGATTAAACAGATCAACACTATATATAATATCACTGTACCTGTAACAGACAGAGTGATTAAACAGATCAACACTATATATAATATCACTGTACCTGTAACAGACAGAGTGTTTAAACAGATCAACACTATATATAATATCACTGTACCTGTAAAAGACAAGGTGACTCCAGGATCACCAGAATATTTCCCTCCAGTCTGATCTGTTATAAATTTGAACTTGTACTCAGCTGAGTCACTCTCTCTCAAGTCTGTGATTTTCAGGGTGTGGCCATTCGTCGTATCGCTACGGTACGTCACACGACCTTTGTAGTCTGGGTCGTCTCTCAGATTTACAATTTTAGTGAACCAGAAGGTTGTTGTGACTGTATAACCACTGGGATATGTGTAAGAGCAGGACATCTCCACTGTTGACCCCTTCAAGGCACAGATACTCTGAGTGGTGTATTTTACTCTCCAGCCATCCTGACCCAGTACCACTGAAACACAGTCACAAAACACAATGGTATCAGAATTAGGACAAGGTCTTTTGGTTGCCACTGACAGTAGGGTTTGTCTCCACTTTGTTGCTATAGTTGCTGAGTTGAGTGTGAATGGAAACCACAGATAAGCATCACAGTGAGGTGTGAAAGATAACTATTTAAAGTGAAGTGGAGACACCTAACAGAACACACCAGAATAACATTATGATTCTAATCCTTTTAGAAATGTCTGTAGATTGACAAACAGAGCAACTGAAAGATAAGAATGACACCATACCTGCTACAGACCAGAGAAAGACCACCAACACACTTCCTGCTGTTCTCAAGGCCATTGTTGCATCTCCCACCCTGCAGTCTTAGAAACATAAACAACAACTCACTCTATAGCTGGTGAATAACTCCACCTGATACACTGAAGTAGAAACTGTAAATGAGGTACATGGCCTCATTACTGAAAATGAACCAGGCTCATATTGTGTACTGTATTGTGCTACAGACGTGGATCTTAATTTGATCACTCTTTTGTTGTAGAGAATTTTCCTGTAGTGTATTCAAGGTTTAAAAAGGCTTTTAACTGTCCTGGATCAAATCAAATTTTATTTGTCACATACACATGGTTAGCAGATGTTAATGCGAGTGTAGCGAAATGCTTGTGCTTCTAGTTCCGACAATGCAGTAATAACCAACAAGTAATCTAACCTAACAATTCCACAACTACTACCTTATACACACAAGTGTAAAGGGATAAAGAATATGTACATAAAGATATATGAATGAGTGATGGTACAGAACGGCATAGGCAAGATGCAGTAGATGGTATAGAGTACAGTATATACATATGAGATGAGTAATGTAGGGTATGTAAACATTATATTAAGTGGCATTGTTTAAAGTGGCTAGTGGTACATTTTTACATAATTTCCATCAATTCCCATTATTAAAGTGGCTGGAGTTGAGTCAGTATGTTGGCAGCGGCCACTAAATGTTAGTGGTGGCTGTTTAACAGTCTGATGGTCTTGAGATAGAAGCTGTTTTTCAGTCTCTCGGTCCCTGCTTTGATGCACCTGTACTGACCTCGCCTTCTGGATGATAGCGGGGTGAACAGGCAGTGGCTTGGGTGGTTGTTGTCCTTGATGATCTTTATGGCCTTCCTGTGACATCGGGTGGTGTAGGTGTCCTGGAGGGCAGGTAGTTTGCCCCCGGTGATGCGTTGTGCAGACCTCACTACCCTCTGGAGAGCCTTACGGTTGTGGGCGGAGCAGTTGCCGTACCAGGCGGTGATACAGCCCGACAGGATGCTCTAGATTGTGCATCTGTAGAGGTTTGTGAGTGCTTTAGGTGACAAGCCGAATTTCTTCAGCCTCCTGAGGTTGAAGAGGCGCTGCTGCGCCTTCTTCACAACGCTGTCTGTGTGGGTGGACCAATTCAGTTTGTCCGTGATGTGTACACCGAGGAACTTTCCACCTTCTCCACTACTGTCCCGTCGATGTGGATAGGGGGGTGCTCCCTCTGCTGTTTCCTGAAGTCCACAATCATCTCCTTTGTTTTGTTGACGTTGAGTGTGAGGTTATTTTCCTGACACCACACTCCGAGGGCCCTCACCTCCTCCCTGTAGGCCGTCTCGTCGTTGTTGGTAATCAAGCCTACCACTGTAGTGTCGTCCGCAAACTTGATGATTGAGTTGGAGGCGTGCATGGCCACGCAGTCATGGGTGAACAGGGAGTACAGGAGAGGGCTCAGAACGCACCCTTGTGGGGCCCCAGTGTTGAGGATCAGCGGGGTGGAGTCGTTGTTACCTACCCTCACCACCTGGGAGCGGCCCGTCAGGAAGTCCAGGACCCAGTTGCACAGGGCGGGGTCGAGACCCAGGGTCTCGAGCTTGATGACGAGTTTGGAGGGTACTATGGTGTTAAATGCTGAGCTGTAGTCGATGAACAGCATTCTCACATAGGTATTCCTCTTGTCCAGATGGGTTAGGGCAGTGTGCAGTGTGGTTGCGATTGCGTTGTCTGTGGACCTATTGGGTCTGTAAGCAAATTGGAGTGGGTCTAGGGTGTCCGGTAGGGTGGAGGTGATATGGTCCTTGACTAGTCTCTCAAAGCACTTCATGATGACGGAAGTGAGTGCTACGGGGCGGTAGTCGTTTAGCTCAGTTACCTTAGCTTTCTTGGGAACAGGAACAATGGTGGCCCTCTTGAAGCATGTGGGAACAGCAGACTGGGATAAGGATTGATTGAATATGTCCGTAAACACACCAGCCAGCTGGTCTGCGCATGCTCTGAGGACGCGGCTGGGAATGCCGTCTGGGCCTGCAGCCTTGCGAGGGTTAACACGTTTAAATGTTTTACTCACCTCGGCTGCAGTGAAGGAGAGCCCGCAGGTTTCGGTAGCTGGCCCTGTCAGTGGCACTGTATTGTCCTCAATGCGAGCAAAAAAGTTATTTAGCCTGTCTGGGAGCAAGACATCCTGGTCCGCGACGGGGCTGGTTTTCTTTTTGTAATCCGTGATTGACTGTAGACCCTGCCACATACCTCTTGTGTCTGAGCTGTTGAATTGCGACTCTACTTCGTCTCTATACTGGGACTTAGCTTGTTTGATTGCCTTGCAGAGAGAGTAGCTACACTGTTTGTATTCGGTCATGTTTCCGGTCACCTTGCCCTGGTTAAAAGCAGTGGTTCGCGCTTTCAGTTTCACGCGAATGCTGCCGTCAATCCACGGTTTCTGGTTTGGGAATGTTTTAATCGTTGCTGTGGGTACGACATCGTCAATGCACTTTCTAATGACCTCGCTCACCGAATCAGCGTATTCGTCAATATTGTTGTTGGACGCAATGCGGAACATATTCCAATCCGCGTGATCGAAGCAGTCTTGAAGCGTGGAATCAGATTGGTCGGACCAGCGTTGAACAGACCTGAGCGAGGGAGCTTGTTGTTTTAGTTTCTGTTTGTAGGCTGGAAGCAACAAAATGGAGTTGTGGTCAGCTTTTCCGAAACGAGGGCGGGGGAGGGCCTTATATGCGTCGCGGAAGTTAGTATAACAATGATCCAAGGTTTTACCAGCCCTGGTAGCACAATCGATATGCTGATAGAATTTAGGGAGTTTTGTTTTCAGATTAGCCTTGTTAAAATCCCCAGCTACGATGAATGCAGCCTCAGGGTGTGTGGTTTCCAGTTTACAAAGAGTCAGATAAAGTTCGTTCAGGGCCATCGATGTGTCTGCTTGGGGGGGAATATATACGGCTGTGATTATAATCGAAGAGAATTCCCTTGGTAGATAATGCGGTCGACATTTGATTGTGAGGAATTCTAGATCAGGTGAACAGAATGACTTGAGTTCCTGTATGTTGTTATGATCACACCACGTCTCGTTAATCATAAGGCATACACCCCCGCCCTTCTTCTTACCAGAAAGATGTATGTTTCTGTCGGCGCGATGCGTGAAGAAACCAGCTGGCTGCACCGACTCCGTTAGCGTCTCTTGAGTGAGCCATGTTTCCGTGAAGCAGAGAACGTTACAATCTCTGATGTCTCTCTGGAATGTTACCCTTGCTCGGATTTCATCAACCTTATTGTCAAGAGACTGGACATTGGCGAGTAGTATGCTAGGGAGTGGAGCGCGATGTGCCCGTCTCCGAAGCCTGACCAGGAGACCGCTACGTTTGCCCCTTTTACGGCGTCGCATAGGGTCGCCGGCTGGGATCAGATCTATTGTATTGGGTGGAAGGCAAAACACTGGATCCGTTTCGGGAAAGTCATATTCCTGGTTATAACGATGGTGAGTTGACGTTGCTCTTATATTCAGTAGTTCCTCCCGACTGTATGTAATGAAACCTAAGATTACCTGGGGTACCAATGTAAGGAATAACACATAAAAAAAACAAAATACTGCATATTTTCCAAGGAACGCGAAGCGAGGCGGCCATCTCGGTCGGCGCCTATCAATCCCTCTGCTGCTGCTCATTCCGTGCACCAGTTCTGGAAGTCTACGTCACCGGTTTTCTAGGCATCACTGAACTGTCTAATTACGCACACCTGGTTCCCATTTCCCCTGATTAGTAATTGTATAAATGTGCTCTCTGTTCACCATTGTCATGGTCAGTCATTTTTCCATGTCCGTTGGTCTTGTGAGTACCTGTGCTTTGTTGCTTTGGCTTTCGTGCACTTGTTATTACGTGTCTCGCCCCGTGTATTATTACGTATTTTTTCCTGTGTATTTATTAGCGGTTTAACATGGCTGTTTTGTTTGGATTTCATCCCTGTGTTTTGGGCTTCGTCCCCAATGCCTTTCTATGGCAGGTTGTATTGTTTGGTGGACTATTAAAACCTATTACGTATTCCTGCGCCTGTCTCCTGTCATTTATACAACGTGACACTAATGTTTGTAATTTAAAATGTCAGACTTGATTTTCCCTAACAAACTGTCAACCACCACATTAATTATAATCCACATAATAATTCACTTTTCCTGTTGCTGCAGGAATATTAAGATCCTACGTCTGTATACGGTTGTGTGAATACTGTCTGTATTGCACTGTAAACACATATTTATACATTGATTGTTCTGAAACTGTTATTCTCAGAACCTCAAATATAGGAGGATAAATGTTCAAACCGCTACGGTCCGTCAAGCTGTACAGCAGCCTAAAGACTGACCACCAGGTTCAATGAGAGCTCCTATCACCAAGCTGTGAGGCTAAACAGCAAGTGGCTCACACAGTCTTGTACAACTAACCTTGTGGGGACACAATTCAGTCCTGTACACAATCCTATTTTCCTTTACCTTGACCCCAAAACCTACTAACCCTAGCTCCTAAACCTAATTCTAACAATAATTCAAATCTTAACCCTAAACCCCCTAAAAATAGCATTTGATCTTATGGGGACTAACAACATTTTTGTTGGTTTACTATTTTTGTGGGGACCTATGGCCGATAATGCCCACACACGGAGACCATCTGTAGGAGAGACCATGTGTAGGGAAGGCAAATAAGCCCATGGAGTCTATCAAAGTCTAGAGGGCTGGTTGTTAAGGATGTAGCAAAGTTAAAACACACATCCTACACAGTATAGATGTCAACCCTACTCCCTATCAGTCTGGTCCTAAAGGGCCGTCAGCTAAATCAACTGTGTCACACGCAGACACACACTTAGGCCCACATGTACACACACACTGCAGTGCTACAATGTTTGTCTGCATGTCTTTTTTACCCTGGTTAATCATCTCATCACTATGTAGATCAACACTCCTACACTGAGACACTTTATGAATACTGACCCTGATGTAACAACCAAAACACAGCTCAAAACATAACAAGAAGTAAAATGATACATTAACCTTCAGGTTTATGACTTATGACTAAAAACAAATAACCAGAAACTATATTTCAAGATATTGTCAAGAGTACTTACAGACTGAAGTGAAGGGGAGAGGTCTTGTACAGTGAGTCAACTGACTGGTAGTGAGTGGGAACTGCTAGTAAGTGTCAGTTCTGTGGTTGATACATATTTAAAGTAGAACACAAGTAGCTGATGCAGAACTGTCCTCTCCTTCCTCTTTAAGACATTAACATGCATGAAGACCAGACCAGCACATCAGAAAAATGAGGTTAATGTATTAGAGTGAGCCCTACATTTCTGAAATGGACAAAATGTCCCCCATTTCCACTTTTCATTGAATACAGAACCATGTTAACAATATGTTGACTATTCTATATGGAATGTTTAGAATATCTTAGAATGTGTTGCCTTGTCCCTCTGAGTTCTACATGGAACAGGTCAAAGTTCCATTTCCAATTTGTAAGTCGCTCTGGATAAGAGCGTCTGCTAAATGACTTAAATGTAAATGTAAATGTACATTTGGTCAGTTCTATGATGTCATTCTATTCATTCTATTCTACAAACACATTAAATTTACACTCCTCATCAGCTGCATCAAGGTGATACTGAAGGTTCCAGTGTTCTAGACCAGAGTTCTCCCTACTGGCATCTCAACATTACTGCACCATCCTAATAATATTGTCCTCAATAATGTTGGACTAATATCAATATTACAAACTGGAAATGAATCAGATAGAATGGTGAAACACAACACTGTCTACTTGACAAAGTCACATTTAAATCACACAAACACTGATGTCTGTAGTATTACAACATGCCACTATCATATTATGTTACACTGTTGACCCTTGTGTACAGTACTGGTAGTAGCATTAGTTAGCAGAGGAATCAGTATCATCATCACCATAACCTGCTGTATTGACTGCTGCTGTCCATATACTGTATAGTCTAATGTAGCCTGTTATCCATATATAGTCTAATGTAGCCTGTTATCCATATATAGTCTAATGTAGCCTGTTCTCCATATATAGTCTAATGTAGCCTGTTATCCATATATAGTCTAATGTAGCCTGTTATCCATATATAGTCTAATGTAGCCTGTTATCCATATATAGTCTAATGTAGCCTGTTATCCATATATAGTCTAATGTAGCCTGTTATCCATATATAGTCTAATGTAGCCTGTTCTCCATATATAGTCTAATGTAGCCTGTTCTCCATATATAGTCTAATGTAGCCTGTTATCTATATATAGTCTAATGTAGCCTGTTATCCATATATAGTCTAATGTAGCCTGTTCTCCATATATAGTCTAATGTAGCCTGTTATCCATATATAGTCTAATGTAGCCTGTCATCTATATATAGTTGTCATGACTTCAGACGAATTTGGCTCCTCTCCTTGTTCGGGCGGCGTTCGGCGGACGACGTCACCGGCTTTCTAGACATCGTCGCTCCATTTGTTCATTGTTCAATTTGTTTTGTCTTGTTCTCTGCACACCTGGTTTACATTATCTAATCACACTGCATGTATTTATTCCTCTGTTCCCCCCAATGTCTTTGTGTGAAATTGTTTTGTTACGTGTTTAGTGTGATGCGCCAGACTGGTTTTTCCCCCCGGGTATCATATTTTGACCCGTTGTATTTATTTGTCATACATTTGTATATTTGTGAGTGTTTTCACACTTATTGAATTTTACCTGTGGCTGGAGGATTTTGGACGCAGTTGCGTCTGTCTTTTGTGCTTTTGCCAAATAAAAGTGCGCCTGATCACAACTCACTGCTCTCCTGCACCTGACTTCGCATCAGTAGCACACAACCCTGACAGAATTTCACACCACCCATGGAGGCAGCAGGAGCAGGTACCCCGGTCAGAGGAGTCGACGAGTGCATCCGGGAACACTCGGCAATGCTGCAACATCTCGGTGCCACGGTGGATCGCGTTGTCCAGACCATGGACCATTGAGAGAGACAGGAAGTCTCTCCAGTGCCTCGACCAGCGCAACCGGGGTTACCTCTACCCGTCCCTCCTGGATCCAATCCCAGTGGGATGCGTCTCTCCCTTCCCAGGGAGTATGATGGGACGGCAGCACGGTGCCAGGGGTTCCTATTACAGCTGGACCTATACCTGGCTACCGTTCACCCAGCTCCCTCGGGAAGGGTGAGAGTGTCCGCCCTCGTCTCATGCCTCTCGGGGAGAGCTCTGGAGTGGGCAAACACCATGTGAGGAGAATGAGACGCAGCGTTGGACCACTTCGAGGAGTTCACCCGCCGCTTCCGGGCAGTCTTCGACCATCCGCCCGAGGGTAGCAATAAGATGTCTTATCTGCATAATATGCTTATGTGATATACTTGTTATTAGAATGTATCCCTTTGGACTCTGGTGTTGGCAGTTGCACCTCTTCCCTCAGCTGGGGCTCAGTCACTTGGGGCCCAGAGAGGGGAGAGGTCAGGCTTGTCATTCACATATCCCTGGAGCTATGCAGAATATCAGACAGGGAAGAGGACAGGATGGAACATTGTCTTCATATGTGAATGTGTCTTTACCTGTTCGTAAACAATGTGAAGGGATGGCGTGATTAATGGGGAACCAATTACTTGTCTCCACAATGTCTGTGCGCAAGTCACTCCCTCCTTTGGCATTGGTGGGAGGTGTATGTCAGTGTCTGGAACCATTGTATGTCCTCTCTGATGTTGCACTTATCCTGGGATAGTGTATGACCTAGAGGCTCACTCCCCTCAGTGAGCTTGTCCAGGAGTGGGGTCAAGAAAGGGTTTTACTTGAGATGGGAGTATCTAGAGTCGACAATTGAGTTATGCCATTGGATGAGTTGGTGTTTTTGTGCTATAAAGTACCAGGAACGAGATTAGAACCTCGTCTTAGGGGCCAAACTGAACGATAATTTATAGTGAATGCTATCTGGCTACGGAATACTCCTTTCTCATTTATAAAGTCTCACTTTGTGAACTGTTCCTAATATCTGTGGTTTGTTATGTCGACTAGGGGGTGGATCTTTGCTATAAAAGATCTCAGTAGCCATTGTGTTGTCACTCAACGGTTCATGAGAAATGGTGAATTGTTGACAAGTCATCGCTATTGCAAAGCTCTTATTATTAAAGATGTAGTTTAAGTATGACTCTGATTTGTGTGATAAGTGTGTCTCTCCTTATTTGACAGTAAAGAAATGAACCACCACACCTTCTTTAGACTAGTTGCTTCCAAGATGGCATAGCAGTTCAGATGTCATTTTGTCCTCGTATTGTCGTGTCCTGTATATATATATATTTACACCTTTCTTCGCATATCTTTTATATATTTTATTATCCAAGAACTCAACTACAAAAAGCTTTCCTGCAACTCGCCTCACCAATTACAGAAAAAAAAGTATTATTTACCTCAAATCTGAAAATTTACAATTGAAGCTAGCCAGAAGCTAGCCAGAAGCTAACCAGAAGCTAACCAGAAGCTAACCAGAAGCTAGCCAGAAGCTAACCTGAAACTACCCAGAAGTTAGCCGGTTTACTGGCTAACTTTAGTATTTCAGCTACCCACGTTTTGTGGTCATCAGCTATTCCTTTAGCTCGATAATCTATCGGCACTTTTGTACAACGCGACTCAGACCAGAACATACCGGACCTATTTTTCTCAATATCCCCGGATTTCAACCGCAAGCTCTGGACATTTACACCTTGATTTCGCAGCTAGCTAGCTGCAAACCGTGTGACTATTGGCTTACGTCGATCCCGGAGCAAACTTAAATTATTCCGGAGCTAGCCAGCTGAAGAGTTCCATCAGCCATTCCTGGGCTACAATCACCTATCCGGACCCGTTTTTTTTACTACAAATGCGGAGCCCCACCGGGCCTTCACGACTGACTACCGACGTTATCTGCCCGAGGGAGTTATCCAACTGGCACCTCCGTCGCGACGTTACCTGAACGCTCATCTGGAGCCCGCTAATCTTTAGCTGTCTTATCGGCTGCTATCTGAATAAGTATATCGGACAATTTTTCTTGGGTCACTATATCTATTTTGCCAATTGGATTGATCCCCTCTACCACACGGAACCCCAAAAATCTACCGAAGGAAACGCACGAGGTGACTAAAAATAGACCTCCATCCTATGCTATCTTGCTACCGATAGCCAGCTACCCGGCCAGCTGTCTGGATCGCCGTGACCCCAACCAACCTCTACTCACTGGACCCTTATGATCACTCGATTAAGCATGCCTCTCCTTAATGTAAATATGCCTTGTCCATTGCTGTTCTGGTTAGTGTTTATTGGCTTATTTCACTGTAGAGCCTCTAGCCCTGCTCACTATACCATATCCAACCTTTCAGTTCCACCACCCACATATGCGATGACATCACCTGGTTTCAATGATGTTTCTAGAGACAATATCTCTCTCATCATCACTCAATACCTAGGTTTACCTCCACTGTGTTCACATCCTACCATACCTTTGTCTGTACATTATTCCTTGAAGCTATTTTATCGCCCCCAGAAACTTCCTTTTACTCTCTGTTCTAGACGTTCTAGACGACCAATTCTCATAGCTTTTAGCCGTACCCTTATCCTACTCCTCCTCTGTTCCTCTGGTGATGTAGAGGTGAATCCAGGCCCTGCAGTACCTAGCTCCACTCCTATTCCCCAGGCGCTCTCTTTTGATGACTTCTGTAACCGTAATAGCCTTGGTTTCATGCATGTTAACATTAGAAGCCTCCTCCCTAAGTTTGTTTTGTTCACTGCTTTAGCACACTCTGCCAACCCAGATGTTTTAGCCGTGTCTGAATCCTGGTTTAGGAAGACCACCAAAAATTCTGACATTTTCATCCCTAACTACAAGATTTTCAGACAAGATAGAACGGCCAAAGGGGGCGGTGTTGCAATCTACTGCAAAGATTGCCTGCAGAGTTCTGTTTTACTATCCAGGTCTGTTCCCAAACAATTTGAACTTCTACTTTTAAAAATCCACCTCTCTAAAAACAAGTCTCTCACCGTTGCCGCCTGCTATAGACCACCCTCTGCCCCCAGCTGTGCTCTGGACACCATATGTGAACTGATTGCCCCCCATCTATCTTCAGAGCTCGTGCTGCTAGGCGACCTAAATTGGAACATGCTTAACACCCCAGCCATCCTACAATCTAAGCTTGATGCCCTCAATCTCACACAAATTATCAATGAACCTACCAGGTACCACCCCAATTCCGTAAACACGGGTACCCTCATAGATATCATCCTAACCAACTTGCCCTCCAAATACACCTCTGCTGTTTTCAACCAAGATCTCAGCGATCACTGCCTCATTGCCTGCATCCGTAAAAGGTCAGCGGTCAGGCGACCTCCACTCATCACTGTCAAACGCTCCCTGAAACACTTCAGCGAGCAGGCCTTTCTAATCGACCTGGCCGAGGTATCCTGGAAGGATATTGATCTCATCCCGTCAGTAGAGGATGCCTGGATATTTTTTTTAAATGCCTTCCTCACCATCTTGAATAAGCATGCCCCATTCAAGAAATTTAGAACCAGGAACAGATATAGCCCTTGGTTCTCTCCTGACCTGACTGCCCTTAACCAACAGAAAAACATCCTATGGCGTTCTGCATTAGCATCGAACAGCCCCCGTGATATGCAACTTTTCAGGGAAGCTAGAAACCAATATACACAGGCAGTTAGAAAAGCCAAGGCTAGCTTTTTCAAGCAGAAATTTGCTTCCTGCAACACAAACTCAAAAAAGTTCTGGGACACTAAAGTTCTTGGAGAAAAAGAGCACATCCTCCCAGCTGCCCACTGCACTGAAGATAGGAAACACTGTCACCACCGACAAATCCACTATAATTGAGAATTTCAATAAGCATTTTTCTACGGCTGGCCATGCTTTCCACCTGGCTACCCCTACCCCGGTCAACAGCACTGCCCTCCCCTCTGCTACTCGCCCACGCCTTCCCCATTTCTCTTTCTCCCAAATACAGTCAGCTGATGTTCTGAAAGAGCTGCAAAATCTGGACCCTTACAAATCAGCCGGGCTAGATAATCTGGACCCTTTCTTTCTAAAACTATCTGCTGAAATTGTTGCCACCCCTATTACTAGCCTTTTCAACCTCTCTTTCGTGTCGTCTGAGATTCCCAAAGATTGGAAAGCAGCTGCGGTTATCCCCCTCTTCAAAGGGGGGGACACTCTTGACCCAAACAGCTACAGACCTATATCTATCCTACCCTGCCTTTCTAAGGTCTTCGAAAGCCAAGTCAACAAACAGATTACCGACCATTTCGAATCCCACCATACCTTCTCCGCTATGCAATCTGGTTTCAGAGCTGGTCATGGGTGCACCTCAGCCACGCTCAAGGTCATAAACGATATCTTAACCGCCATCGATAGGAAACAATACTGTGCAGCCGTATTCATTGACCTGGCCAAGGCTTTTGACTCTGTCAATCACCACATCCTCATCGGCAGACTCGACAGCCTTGGTTTCTCTAATGATTGCCTCGCCTGGTTCACCAACTACTTCTCTGATCGAGTTCAGTGTGTCAAATCGGAGGGTCTGTTGTCCGGACCTCTGGCAGTCTCTATGGGGGTGCCACAGGGTTCAATTCTTGGACCGACTCTCTTCTCTGTATACACCAATGATGTCACGCTTGCTGCTGGTGAGTCTCTGATCCACCTCTACGCAGACGACACTATTCTGTATACTTCTGGCCCTTCTTTTGACACTGTGTTAACAACCCTCCAGGCGAGCTTCAATGCCATACAACTCTCCTTCCGTGGCCTCCAATTGCTCTTAAATACAAGTAAAACTAAATGCATGCTCTTCAACCGATCGCTGCCTGCACCTGCCCGCCTGTCCAACATCACTACTCTGGACGGCTCTGACTTAGAATATGTGGACAACTACAAATACCTAGGTGTCTGGTTAGACTGTAAACTCTCCTTCCAGACTCACATCAAACATCTCCAATCCAAAGTTAAATCTAGAATTGGCTTCCTATTCCGCAACAAAGCATCCTTCACTCATGCTGCCAAACATACCCTTGTAAAACTGACCATCCTACCAATCCTCGACTTCGGTGATGTCATTTACAAAATAGCCTCCAAAACCCTACTCAATAAATTGGATGCAGTCTATCACAGTGCCATCCGTTTTGTCACCAAAGCCCCATATACTACCCACCACTGCGACCTGTACACTCTCGTTGGCTGGCCCTCGCTTCATACTCGTCGCCAAACCCACTGGCTCCAGGTCATCTACAAAACCCTGCTAGGTAAAGTCCCCCCTTATCTCAGCTCGCTGGTCACCATAGCAACACCTACCTGTAGCACGCGATCCAGCAGGTATATCTCTCTGGTCACCCCCAAAACCAATTCTTCCTTTGGCCGCCTCTCCTTCCAGTTCTCTGCTGCCAATGACTGGAACGAACTACAAAAATCTCTGAAACTGGAAACACTTATCTCCCTCACTAGCTTTAAGCACCAGCTGTCAGAGCAGCTCATAGATTACTGCACCTGTACATAGCCCATCTATAATTCAGCCCAAACAACTACCTCTTTACCTACTGTATTTATTTATTTATTTTGCTCCTTTGCACCCCATTATTTCTATCTCTACTTTGCACTTTCTTCCACTGCAAACCAACCATTCCAGTGTTTTTTTTTTACTTGCTATATTGTATTTACTTCGCCACCTTGGCCTTTTTTATATTTTTATTTATTTATATATATATTTTGTTTGCCTTCACCTCCCTTATCTCACCTCACTTGCTCACATTGTATATAGACTTATTTTTCACTGTATTATTGACTGTATGTTTGTTTTACTCCATGTGTAACTATGTGTTGTTGTATGTGTCGAACTGCTTTGCTTTATCTTGGCCAGGTCGCAATTGTAAATGAGAACGTGTTCTCAATTTGCCTACCTGGTTAAATAAAGGTGAAATAAATAAAAAATAGTTGAGTATCTGGAGCATCAGCATTTGTGGGTTCGATTATTTGTTTTCTTATCTCTTGCTTTTTGGGGGGTATTTT
Organism: Salvelinus namaycush; assembly: GCF_016432855.1. Lineage (NCBI taxonomy): Eukaryota > Metazoa > Chordata > Actinopteri > Salmoniformes > Salmonidae > Salvelinus > Salvelinus namaycush. Next base: position 2,508,773 of record NC_052345.1, read on the forward strand.
CTTAACTGCGTTGTTGGTTAAGGGCTTTTAAGTCAGCATTTCACTGTAAGGACTACCTACCCCTGTTGTATTCAGTGCATGTGACAAATACAATTTTATTTGATTTAATACTACTCCTAAACACAACCCACCGTCACCGTGTCTCATGTTAATACTACTCCTAAACACAACCCACCATCACTGTGTCTCATGTTAATACTACTCCTAAACACAACCCACCATCACTGTGTCTCATGTTAATACTACTCCTAAACACAACCCACCATCACTGTGTCTCATGTTAATACTACTCCTAAAGCTCTTTTGAAACATCAACTCAATCACTCTTACTGTCACTCTTACTTTAGGCCATTTTCAAAATGTCTCCACAACAATCTATTGCTCTCAGAGCTCTTACAATAGCATGCACAAGTTTTTATGTGAAACATGTACAATTTACATCCCATCTTTTGTAGTACACAATATAGTTCAGTATTTATTAAGGGTGCCAATCATTTTGGTCGTGACTGTATATCCAACAATCAGATAAATATGTAAAAATACATTTATATATATATACACACACACACACACAGTTATACTTGACCCTGTTATACTTTGACAGTGAACATGACCCCATTGAATGGAGATCTGGGTATTACTGGCACACTCTACTGATCATGTTTTAAACATGTAAATGAATAAACAGAACTAAACTAAACACATGAAACCACAGTCCAGGGTCAGTATTCACAAAGTGTATCAGAGTAGGAGAGCTGATCTGGGATCAGTTTAGCCTTTTAGATCATAATTATATGGACCGTCTGAGACACTTTATGAATACAGGCCCTGATGTAACAACCAAAACACAGTTACAATTAAACCAACAAGAACAAAGATACAGTAAGTCATGTGATGTATGGCTAAAAACATCAAAACTAAAACTATATTACAAGATATTGTCAAGTGTACTTACAGAGTGAAGTGAAGGGGAGAGGTCTTGTACAGTTAGTCAACGTACTGTCACTGTGTGGAAACAAGAAGTAGTCCACTGTAAGTGTTAGAGGAAGCAGGCGTAGCCTAAGTGTGAGATCTGTGGTTGATACATTTAAAAGTAGTCTAGTCAATGCATTAATTAACATGCATGAACAGCATATCACATAAGGGATGTTACTGTATCTAAATAGAAAATGGTCTAAAGTCATCATACTGTAGTTACATTTCTTTATTTGAGGAGTGGACCTACATGTTTAACAAGAGACACAATGTGACCCATTCCCATCACTCCTCATCAGCTGGTACTGAAGGTTACAGAACAGATGAAAGGGGAGTATCTTTGGTACCAGTGTTCTAGACTAGAGCTCTCCCTACTGACATCTCAACATTACTGCAGCTTCCAGGGGCCTGTTGCACAAAAGTAGAATTAAGACATCCGGGATAAATGACTCAGCTGAGCTCAATGAAGCCAAAACATGTGCGTCCAGGCTTAATTGGTTGCACAAAGACCAAGCCAGGATGAGCAGACACGGATTCATTAAGCCAGGTGAAACCAATCCTGGATAGGTGCGCGCTCACGGCTCACTCAAATAGACCCCGCCACAGATCACAGATTAACTGATTTACCATGGCAACTAGAGCCGCGTACTTTTCCCCGTCGGAAGCACAAATCCTCATGGAGGCATACGAGGAGGTAAAAGATATAATTAAGAAGAAAGGCAACACCGCCACAGTGATAAAGCAAAGAGAAAAAGCGTGGCAAAGTATTGCAGACCGCCTGAATGCGTAAGTAGTGCACAATTACACACTCACCGCTCCGCTGAAACATCACAATTACAATTCAAATATTTAATTCACATCTCCAAAAATGCAGTTGTACTGTAATTATGAAACGGTTAAATTTTTAATTGAAATGCACTGCAGATATGAGTGAAATTGTGTAAAGTAACTCCATCACACTGTTATAAAGCTATGATACATTTTTTGATATTTTTACTGAAAACAAGACAAAAATACCAAGTAATTTTTTGCAGTGTGACTCCATTAAATGTGTGTGTGTGTGTGTGTGTGTGTGTGTGTGTGTGTGTGTGTGTGTGTAGATTAAACATGAACGGGCCAAAACGGACATGGCAGCAGGTCAAAATCAAATACAAGAACATTCTGCAGAATGGTATGGTCCCTGACTAATATTTAACAAAGCACAAGCATATATTGTACCCAGAAGGTGCCTGCTCACACATTGTCTGTACTGTTTTAGCAGTGAAAAAGAATACCCACAGACAAGGCACGGGTGGTGGGTCACCAAAGGCTGACCTTACCCCAGCAGAGGACATGGCCTTGGAGCTAAATAAAGGCAGGCCCGTCTTAGAGGGGATCCCTGGGGGGAAAGAGACGAGCATAGGTTCCTCCCAAGATGCCACCCGCTTCATTCAAGGTATGTCCTTCCATCTCTACATGGGATACAACCACATTCATATTGAATCAATTTGGACTGTCTGACTTTGGTTTACCTATTGCCTTGCAGTGTCTGGCAGCACTGTGTTCCTGTTAGAGCCACCAGCACAAGCACCAGACGATGCTGATCCAGTGAGTACTCCATCAAAGGCATACTGTAGGCCTGGCATGTCTTGTCTACTAGCTTCAATATGAATCCGATTAAATGTGATAGGGTGAAGGCCCCAGTGCAGCAGCAACAGCACATGATGGAGACGATGATGAGGAGGAGACCATCTCTCTGGATTCCAGAAGGCATGAGGTATCATGTTAAGACTGTGAAAGTACTATTTACTCTACAATGGTGAGGAGTCCTCATCAAAATCAAAAAATCTAATTTCTTTTACAGGACCCAGATGCTATACAGTGGGAAAACCAGCCTGGCAACATAGTGCGTATTAATAAAAGGACACCACATCCTGCCAAATTCCAGCTGCGCTAATTGTATTGTGTTCACAGAGCTCACAAGCTATCAGAAAGTTGTATGGCAACCACCTCCGGCGCCAAATAGAACTGGCAGACATAGACATTCAGTACAAGAAGAAAAAGATGGAAAATCTTGCACTGGAGCCCGAAATAAAAAAGAGGACAATTAGGAAACTGGACCTTGAAATAAAAAAACTTGAGGGAGGTGAGATATGCCTTCAATGTACACTGTATGCTAACTGTAACACAAATGTATTAATCATTATTTTTCTTTCCTCCCCCAGCTCCAAGAAGATGACACAGCTCAAAATAAAAATTAGGTATATTCTCGTAAAGTCAAGTGAGCCATGACATATGAGCTCTTATTGTGAGCACACAGGACGGTGGCATCTTTCTAAGGTTTTTTTTATTTTCCCAGCAATCAGTACAACCAAGTCATCGTTATAAGGCATCGCCCTCTTTTGCCCACCCCCCCAGCACCAGGTGTGGCCACTAGCCTATATGAAGGCCCAAAATTGTGTGTTCCTTTCTGCTCTGACAATGGCATGCCCATTCGTGCGAGATGTGGTGGATGAAGAAGCACTTGTGCTGAGGAGAGCCTTCAGGCGAGAAAGGGTCTTCAGGGACCGGTTGGACCCACTGGCCTTCCCTGATGACCATCTATATGAAAGATACAGGTTTTCTGCAGATGGCATCAGGTATCTATGCAGACTACTGGGTCCCAGGATTAAGCACCGCACTGCACGGAGCCATGCACTGAGTGTGGAGCAAATGGTTTGTGTGGCCTTGCGCTTTTTTGCTAGTGGAGCCTTCCTGTACTCAGTGGGGGATGCAGAACAGCTGAACAAGGCCACAATTTGCCGCACAATAAGGAGTGTGTGTCTGGCTATCAAAGCATTAGCAGATGTCTTCATCTCCTTCCCTGGCCACAGAAGACTCTGTGACATCAAAGAGGAGTTCTATAGGATTGCAGGTAAGAGGATCTACAAATTACAGGACAACTGTTAACACATAGTAGGATACTCATTACTTTGTGTGACAGGTTTCCCCAATGTCATTGGTGCAGTGGACTGCACACACATAAGGATAAAAGCCCCCTCAGGTGCCCATGAGGCCGATTTTGTGAATAGGAAATCCTTTCACAGCATTAATGTTCAGGTGAACATAACTTTTTGATATTGTCCATTGACGAACACTCTGCATTGCCAGTGATGTGCATTGATTGGTGTAATATTCCTCATCTTATGATTTCAGATGGTCTGCAATGCTGACTGTGTGATCAGCAATGTTGTGGCAAAATGGCCTGGCTCAGTCCATGACTCCAGAATCTTTCGGGCCTCTGAAATCTATCAGTGCCTATCACAAGGTAAGCCACACAACCCCTATTTATAACCATCATGGCTGTGTCAAGAATATCACTGTGTTTATGAGGTAGTAATGATGAGATTTTGTGTTGACAGGTGAATTCTCTGGTGTGTTGCTGGGAGACAGGGGGTATGGCTGCCAGCCTTTTCTCCTGACACCTTTCACAGACCCCCAGGAAGCACAGCAGGCCTACAACCATGCCCATGCCAGGACCAGGGCCAGAGTTGAAATGACCTTTGGCCTCCTGAAGGCACGCTTTCACTGCCTTCACAAATTAAGGGTCAGCCCTGTTAGGGCATGTGATATTACTGTGGCTTGTGCTGTCCTCCACAATGTGGCCTGCCTGAGGAAGGAGAGGGCCCCCAGAGTGCCACCAGCCATGGACTGGGACAATCCGGCAATCTTCCCTGATGACGACAGTGGTCGGCTGCTGAGGGACCAATATGTGTTGAATTATTTTAGTTAGTATGTGTGCTTTCAATTTTGGTTAAATATGTCCTGCGGTGGCAGAGGAATTTGGGTTTTTTTGGGTTCGTTTTTTGACGAATTTGGCCTCTTATGATGTTTGTGCGGTATACTGTGTGTAATACAAGGCTGCAGGGAGGCTACTGCATCCATTCATTTGTCTGTTCAGTTGATGTGTATGGATTTGTCCTGCATTTATTTTAGTGTGCAGACATGCAGGGTGTGTTATATACAGACCTTTGAATGTGTATGTATCATTTTGTATAATATGCTTGGATTCTGTGCTTTCCATCTTGTAGAGTCACTGTGACTTCAGTTTCGAAAGGAGCTGATGGTTTACCTGCTTTGTTTTGTCCTTATTCAATAAAGGAACATAATGTTACACATTGTGTTTTTATATTCATATGGAATGTGTATTTGTTTATATGACAGAGTACTAGGGCCACACTGAAGAAAAAGGATAAAGTCATACATTTATGAGGCTGGTTCTTTCTGCAGAAAAGCTACATATTGTTTTGATACTTATGACAATGTGATACTTAATATTCTGGCACATCAGCATGTCTTTGTTTATGAAACCATACTGAAGTACAATTTCACGAAATGCCCCACATCTGTCATTTTAACAACTGTCCTCCTTTAAAACAACTGGTTACAATATTATGACTTGTGTTTTTTTCCCCTCTGTGGCCCTAATATTCTATCATTTTATATATAGCCTTATAGTCTATGGGAAACTGTAAATTATCTAATGATAGCAACATCATCTAAAAATCATTTTTTATCCAAAATCATTGAAATTAATGATCACAAACGTTTAAATAATAACAGTGGGTCTAGTTATATGTGATAATGTATAGTGAGCAGTGAAATAACTATTGGTTTCCATTTGTGGTGACTGCTGACTGACATTAGGGATGAGATTAAATAGATCCTGGAATTTAGCCTGGTCTGGAGCAGGCTAGCTCCACAGAATAAATCTCCATGGTAATTTATACCATAACATATCCTCCTGCCCCCTATCCATCTTTAGTGCAACCGGATTACGGATCAATTGAGCCAGGATCACCAAGATATCCTGGCTTAATCCCTTATCCTAGTTTTGTGCAACAGGCCCCAGGCTTCAAATGTCCCTACTAGTCCGATGTAAATATACAAAATAGAAGGTCAAATAACATTCAAAAATGTTAAAAATATATATAGAATAAACCAGGCATGCACATAAAAATACTGTGTTATTGGGACTTATGTTGAACTGGCGTTTGAATTGAGTGAACTAGTGATCAACTAGCTTGTTAGCTACATGAAGCTGATGTTATTCAGTGATAAACAAGTATTTTGTGCATCACACAGGTACTCTGAATGGACTGGATTGTGAACAATATGATGTGCTGCCACTGAATTACAGCAAGACCCCATAGTTAGATAGTGAGCTAGCTAGTTAGCTAACTTGTATCTATCAACATTAGCTAGCTAGAAACAGGCAACAGTGAGCTGTCATTATGCCAAGGCCAAGGCAAGCTGCTCTGAATTTCCAGTGTGTTCTTGTGTGAAAGAGATGTCTTCAGCTCACTGATCTTCAGAACAATGGACCCAAAGTGAACCCTGACATCCATATAACTAAGTCTGTCTGTCTGTCTGGGATTATTGTGTCCTACTGTATCTGCATGATGCGTGTTTTTTGAAATTTACATTGAATAATCTAATTGTTTATTGCTGCTTCGTTATTGTTATTTTGTGGAATTCCTTTTTTTTAGCATTTTCATAATTTAAAAAATCTAATATTTTCTTACATAAAAACAACTGCACTGCATTGTTGGTTTAAGGGCTTGTCAGTAACCATTTCACAGTAAGGTTGTATTCAGCGCATGTGACAAGTACAATTTGATGTGATTTGTGTGTTTAGTTGCTGGACATTGCTCCCTCTGACACTGGGTTTCGGAACCTCTAAAAGTCTGAGCCGTTTGGAGGGTTCTACTAGCTGACATATGGAATTGTTTTAAGATGGTCATACCATGGATCATTTGGCTATTTGATTTTGAATAATAGTACCCCTTTAGGTAAAAAAAAATGTAATACATAAAAATGATTTGATAAAATATTGAATTTGGCCTTTACTGCTATAGACAATACAAACGCATTGAACAACACATTCATAAATGGTTAAAAACAAAAGAGTGAAAAAAATGTATCATAAGGACTAAAGTTTTGAAGTGACTGTCCTATATCTAGGGGATATAACAAATGTGTTTTTTTGGACACATACACTATACAAAAGTATGAGAACACCCCTTCAAATTAGTGGATTAGGTTATTTCAGCCACACCTGTTGCTGACAGATGTATAAAATCGAGCACACAGCCATTATATCTCCATAAACATTGGCAGTAGAATGGCCTTACTGAAGAGCTCAGTGACTTTCAACACGGCACCTTCATAGGATGCTACCTTTACAACAACTCAGTTTGTCAAATTTCTGCACTGCTAGAGCTGCCCTGGTCAACTGTAAATGTTGTTATTATGAAGTGGTAACGTCTAGGAACAACAACAAGATCACCGCGCGCAAAGCCAAGCGTCGGCTGGAGTAGTGTAAAGCTCACCGCCATTGGACTCTGGAGCAGTGCAAACGCGTTCTCTGGAGTGGTGGGTATAATTTGTGGAACGTTCCAACAGGAATCCGTTCCAAAAACGTCGTAAATATCAAGATTGCCAACAAACAACGCATACAGAGTCGTATAACAGTAGAATGAGATACCGGGTAGGGAGTGAGCTTTGTAATTACGTTTTTCACTCACCACGTTTATTCGGAAAAAATGTCTCTCTTCGTTCTGGTAGCCTCCACCATTTCTCGTTCGTTGGTTTAGTTATTATTTCCGGTGTTCCTGCATTCGCTGGTGAACTCTGTTGCGCCTCAATTGGGGAATCGCTGTGGTTGAAATGTAACTAATGACCGCAAGCCCCAGTATTTTTATTAGCTAGGTGGCTTGTACACAATTGTTACCGATGATACTGTATATACCTACTCCTACTACAGAAACATGCATTGTATTTTGCCAAGTTCTTTCGGTGTTAATCCTGTTTCCCAGATATAGCAGGTAAACTGTGTCTGTTGAGTTCATCTTGCCTCGTTAAATAAAGATAAAATAGAACATTTAAAATATATACTATGACCTATTTCAGTTAACCCCAAGATGCTTGATTTACTACAACTGCTTTTGAATAACTTTCCAGTCGTTTGTGTTTTACATTACGACATTTGAAAGTCTGTTTATTGGACATATATATTAGTGTCTAATAAAAAAAGAGCAATGTATGTAAAGCATCCCATCTGTGTTAAGGTTATAGTGTGTGTGTGTGTATGGTGTAGTTTCTCTTGATGTCCACTTGGTGTCAGCAGTTTCAATAATGTCACACCAGGTTCACATGTTTTCATGTGTAACAAATGAAATAGTATTTGTGACATGCGCAGAATTCTACATATGTAGACCTTACAGTGGAATTCTGACTTACAAGCCCTTAAAACCTCTTTAGCGCTAAGGGTCAGATTATTATTATTTTTTTTAAATAACGTTCCCAAGGTAAACGGACATTTTCTCTGGCCCAGATCGTAGAATTATCATATAATTTATAGATTAGAAAACACTCAAGTTTCCAAAACTGTCAAAATATTGTCTGAGTATAACAAAACGTATTCTGCAGACGAAAACCTGAGAAAATCTAAGCCGGAAGTGTTTTTTATATTTTTTATCTGTTTCCTGGACCGTCTATCTTCCATTTAAAGGGCTATCAACCAGATTCCCTTTCCAATGGCTTCCTCAGGCTGTGACCAGGCTTTAGACATAGTTTCAGGCTTTTATTTTGAAAAATGAGTGAGATTTTTCAAAAGTAGTCAGGTGTACTCTGAATAGTTCCTGCGCACGAGAGAGGAGCTCTCCATTTTCCCTTTCTCTCTTAATGAATAGGTTATGGTCCGGTTAAAATATTTTTGATTATGTTTGTTAAAAACAACCTGTGGATTGATTATAAAAAACATTTGACATGTTTCTACGACCATTACTGATACTTTTTTAAATTTGTTGAACGGAACAAGGCTTTGGTTTCTGAACATAATGCGCAACCCAAATTGCAAATTATTGAACAAAAATAACATTTGTTGTGTAACTGGGAGTCTCGTGAGTGCAAACATCCGAAGATTATCAAAGGTAAGCGATTCATTTTATTGCTTTTCTGACTTTCGTGACCATGCTAATTTGGGGCTAGCTGTTGTAGCATTGATTGATACACTCACAAAAGCTTAAATTTCTTTCGCTGTAAAGCATATTTTCAAAATCTGACACGATAGGTGGATTAACAATAAACTAAGCTGTGTTTTGGTATATTTCACTTGTGATTGCATGATTATAAATATTTTTTGTAATATTTATGCATTTGGCGCCCTGCAATTCTAGCGGTTGTTTAGGAAAGTGATCCCGCTAAAGGGATCCGTAGCGCAGAGAAGTTAACAAATTTTTCTTAAAACTAAATTGTTGGTTAAGTAAAAATTAAGAAATAAAAGTAACAAATAGATAAAGAGCAGCAGTAAAATAAAAATAGCGAGGCTATATACATGGGGTACCGGTACAGAGTCAATGTGTAGGTAGGGGCACCGGTTAGTCGAAGTAATTGAGGTGTTCCTTTCAAGTCCTGCGGTGTAAATTACTTAACAAAATGTATTTAAAGTACTCCACTACATTCTGTTTATATGTGTTTTTTTTGTATCTGTACTTTTACTCTTCCTGTTTATTTACAACTTTTACATTTTACTTCACTACATTTCTAAAGAAAATAATGTATTTTTTACTCCATACAGTTTCCCTGGCACCCAAAAGTACTTTAATTTTAAGTTTAATTTCGAATGCTAAGTCTGACAGGAAAATGGTCCAAATCACACTTATCAAGAGAACAACCCTGGTCATCCCTACTGCATCTGATCTAGCGGACTTACTAAACACATGCTTCGTTTGTAAATTATGTCTGAGTGTTGGAGTGTTCCCATGGCTATTTCTTAAATTAAAAAAACAAGAAAGTTGTGCTGTCTGGTTTTTAATTAATGGAAGGTCAAATAATTTATACTTTTACCACTGATACTTTACCACAACTCTATTAAAGGACATTCTACACAAGGTGTCACTTAATTTATTTTTATTTGATGGGAACTAGCCTCTACCCCCTACACACCTCAAGTTAGCTCTTTCATGCCCACAAAAGGCAACATCAAAAATGGCTCTCTAAAAATTGCTCTTCTTGGATTTGACCTCTCAAACTCTGGTTTGGGGAGCAACCACCATAACCACCACTCTACCAGACACAAAGAGACAGAATGTCAAGGGGTACTTGAAAATAAACAAATCAAAGACAACATTTTAGAGGTTGGAGACTTCTTGAATCCACCAACCGTTCCTTAATCTTCTTCTGATGACTACAAGCATAGATTATGAATCTTCAAAACCTACACTATAGGATGGATGTGTTTAGGAACGGGGGACGAAATTCGAAAGGGACGTGTTTTCAATTACCAGCAAATAAACCCTAAAAATGTTATTCCATCTTAATGTTGGAACTTTGTCCATAAATTTGCCTACTACTGTCTATAAGCTATCATAACATGTGGGTTTTGTCTTGGGGACAAGGTATCGTAATGCCTTTGAATGGTCTACAAAGCATGCCCCCAGGTAAAAGTAGCCATCTGCAGACAAGGTTTGTGTCTAATCCAAATTAAAGTTTGTTACTCCATGACATATCACAACACTATTGAATTTACATTCTTTACAATGATACTGGAGTCTGACTATTTTTTGGCCCTTCCTCTGACACCGCCTAGTTTATACAGTAGGTCCTGGATGGCAGGAAGCTTCTACCCAGTGATGTACTCGTCCGTCAGCAATCAAATTGTATTCATAAATCCCTTACAACATCAGCCGATGTCACAAAGTGCCATACAGAAACCCAGCCTAAAACCCCAAAACGGCAAGCAATACAGATGCACCACACTGCCAGGTCTCTTACCTCCTCATAGCCTGGTTCCTCTCTAGGTTTCTTCCTAGTGGCTTCCTAGTGTGGAGTGCAATAGAGATTGCATCATCTGTGGATCTGTTGGGGCAGTATGCCAATTGGAGTGGGTCTAGTGTTTCCGGCATGATTGCTTGATGTGAGCCATTACCAGCCTTTCAAAGGACTTCATGGCTACCAATGTGAGTGCTATGGGGCGCTAATCATTTAGGCAGGTTACCTTTGCTTTCTTCGGCACAGGGACTATGTTGGTCTGTTTGAAACATGTAGGTATTACCGACTCGGTCAGGGAGAGGTTGACAATGTCAGTGAAGACACTTGCCTGGTAATCAGTCTGGCCCGCGGCTTTGGGAATGTTTACCTGTTTAAAGGTCTTGCGCACATTGCCTATGGAGAGCCTGATCACACAGTCTTCCGGAACAGCTGGTGCTCTCGTGCATGCTTTAGTGTTGCTTTGCTCGAAGCGAGCATAAAAGGCTTTTAGCTCATCTGGTAGGCTCTCGTCACAGAGCAGCTTGTGGCTGGGTTTCCCTTTGTAGTCATGAATATTTTCCAAGCCCTTCCACATCCAACAAGCATCAGAGCCGGTGTAGTAGGATTCAATCTTAGTCCTGTATTGACGCTTCAGGACAAGTCTCTGAATTTCCTTGAGTGGGCCAGCCAGAACCCTGACTTGAATCCAATCTAACATCTCTGGAGAGACCTGAAAATAGCTGTGCAGCAACGCTCTCCATCGAACTTGACAGAGCTTGAGAGGATCTACAGAGAAGAATGGGAGAAAATCCCCAAATACAGGTGTGGCAAGCTTGTAGCATCAGACCCAAGGCTGCAATTGCTGCCAAAGCTGTTTCAACAAAGTATTGAGTAAAGGGTCTGAATACCTATGTAAATTTAATCACATTTTGATTTAATAAATTGGATTTAATTTCTAAATGTCACACCCTGATCTGTTTCACCTTTCTCGTGATTGTCTCCACCCCCTCCAGGTGTCACTTATTATCCCCCCTGTCTGTGCCAGTTTGTCTTATATGCTTTTCAAGGCAACCAGCATTTTCCCTTACTCCTGCTTCTATTCTCTTTTGCTAGTCCTCACGTTTTTTTTTTTTACCCTTGCCTGTTTTCTGGACTCTGTACCCGCCTGCCTGACCATTCTGCCTGCCACTCTGTACCTCCTGGACTCTGAACTGGTTGACATTTTACCTTTCCACGACCATTCTCTTGCCTAGCCCTTTTGGATTGTTTAATAAATATCAAGACTCAAACCATCTGCCTCCCATGTCTGCATCTGGGTCTCGCCTTGCTCTTATACTAAACCTGCTTTTGCTTTGACGTTGTTCGCTATTGTGTGTAGATTGATGAGAGAAAACCAATGTAATCGGTTGTAGAAGGCTGTAACGTAACAAAATGTCAAACAAGTCAAGGGGTCTGAATACTTCCCGAAGCACAGTAAATATTGATAAGTCACCTTGTACCAAATATTTTTTTAACCACATAGTTAAATTCAGAAATGGTAGGTTGAGACTAATACAGTCAGGATAGTATAACGTATCCCATCATACCCAAGACATTTAGTACAGTCTTCCAATACATTAATCAAGAGTCAATGACTTTATACCATTATGGTAGTTAAGGCTTTTTAATGCCACTGATGGTAAACACCAACTGTGTGTCCAAATTCCTTTTCATCAATATAATGGTTAACGTTCTCTGTAGAAGTTGCAGAAAGGAAAATACCTACTGTAGCTATGTAGGCTTCTTGCTGGTTACCAATTGTCACAACAACAAAAAAACATAATAGGTTGGCTTTTAAATTCCAAATTAAACTAGCATGTGCATTTCTCTAAGAACCTAGAGGTAAATTTCAGTCAGATAACTGAAAAAAAAAAGTTAACTGAAATCCACTATCATTCGCTTATGCCAGCTTAACCATAACCCATCTATACAGTTCAGTATTGCAATATTATTACATTATCGGGGTACTGTTACTTTAATTACATTTGACTATATAAAACAAATACCCTACAAGTAAAAGTATATAATTAACAAAGTACTGAGTAAAAATAGTTTTAAAAATCCAACATGCCTTAGATATTTTGTCAATTTTTCTGTTACCTTAATGTTTTCACACATTACCTTTCCCTTTCAATTTAAGGGAGAAGTAGCAAATGTGCTGTAGGAAGTAATTTCATTGGTTGCAACAAAGGCACATCTGTGTGGGCCAAAAAAAATACCATAATTTCTATCAGCATGTTAAATGCACAACCAGAGTGAAACAAATTCGAGACCACCTTTACTCCACACACAGAGACACGTACAAAGCTCTCCCTACACTTGGCAAATCTTACCATAATTATCAGGTATGAGGGTAAGACCCATATGCAGACCACATCGAAGAAACAATAGTTTAATACTCAAACAGGGGCAAGCAATAGTAACTTTAGTTAACTCTACCGACATGAACATACTACCTCAACCATCCGGTGCCCCCGCACATTCACTCTGTACCGGCACCCCCCTGTATATATTGTTATTTTTTAATGCTGCTCTTTAATTACTTGTTACTTTTATCTATTATTCTTATCTGTATTTTTTTAACTGCACAGTTGGTTAGGGGCCGTAAGTAAGCATTTCACTGTAAGGTCTATACCTGTTGTATTCAGCGCATGTGACTAATAAAATTTGATTTGACAGTACAAGGCAGGCAGGAGTCAGTAACCAGAGGTGTGGCAACGGTACCGGACGGCAGGCAGGCTCAGGTTTTGGGTAGGCAGACGTCAGAAACAGGAGACAAAGAGCTGTGACATATGAGTTTAACTCTGGACACATTTCCTGGAGGTTGATACCCCTGGAAACACTTGAACGGAGATAGGCCCGTGGCAGAGCAGGGTAGGGTGTCGCGGGCGTACTCGACCCACACCAGCTGCTGGCTCCAGGTGGTGGGGTTGGCCGAGACCAGGCAGTGCAGAGTAGTCTCTAGATCCTGGTTTGCTCGCTCCGACTTGCCATTGGACTGGGGGTGGAACCCAGAGGACAGGCTGGCTAACGACACAATGAGGGCGCAGAATGCCTTCCAGACCCGGGATGAGAACTGAGGCCTCCGGTCGGAGACCAGGTCCACCGGCAGTCCACGGATCCGGAAGACGTGCTACACCATGGGCTGGGCCGTCTCCTTAGCCAAGGGGAGTTTGGGGAGAGGAATGAAGTGGGCGGCTTTGGAAAACCGGTCGACCAGTCAGGATGACAGTGTTGCCCTCAGACGGGAGGGTGTGGGGGAGAAACCCGTGACAAAATCCAGGGATATGTTGCTCGGCTCTCCATTAAAGCATTCTGGAGGAGGTAACCTGGGGTTCCCAGGAAGGTAGAGTGGCCGGTGGGACGGCGCTGCTAACCGTCGAGTGACTGAGGAGCGGTGGGGTTACCCCCGTGGCAGGCTGCCCTCCAGAGAACCCGCAGATTTGCTCTAGCAGCATGTCCAACGCCCGGGTATGGCGGGTCAGTAACCAGAGGTGGGTCAAGGGTACCAGATGGCAGGCAGGTTCAGGGTAGGGGTAGGCAGACATCATAAATCAAACGGGAAGCAAAGGTCCAGGTCGACAGGCAGGCAGAGGGTTCAGGTGGGCAGGCTCAGGGTCAGGCAGAGTGTTCAGGTGGGCAGGCACAGGGGCAGGCAGAGTGGTCAGGGTCAGGTGGTCAGGCAGAGTGTTCAGGGTCAGGCAGAGTGTTCAGGTGAGCAGGGACAGGCAGAGTGTTCAGGTGGGCAGGCTCAGGGTCAGGCAGAGTGTTCAGGTAGGCAGGCTCAGGGTCAGGCAGAGTGGTCAGGCTCAGGGTCAGGCAGAGTGGTCAGGTAGGCAGGCACAGGCTCAGGCAGAGTGTTCAGGTGGGCAGGCACAGGGGCAGGCAGAGTGTTCAGGTAGGCAGGCACAGGGGCAGGCAGAGTGTTCAGGTAGGCAGGCTCAGGGTCAGGCAGAGTGGTCAGGGTCAAGCAGAGTGGTCAGGTGGTCAGGCTCAGGGGCAGGCAGAGTGTTCAGGTGGGCAGGCACAGGGGCAGCCTAAGGGCCAGGCAGAGTGATCAGGCTCAGGCAAAGTGGTCAGGTGGGCAGGCTAAGGGTCAGGCAGAGTGTTCAGGTAGGCAGGCACAGGGGCAGGCAGAGTGGTCAGGCAGAGTGTTCAGGTAGGCAGGCTCAGTCATTAACAGGCTCAGTCATTAACATGCATGACGACCAGAACAACATGTCAGAGAAGGGAGGTTACTGTATTAGAGTGGGTCCTACATTTCTGAAATGGACAAAATGTCCCCCATTTCCACTTTTATTTAATTACAGAACCATGTTAACAATATGTTGACTATTCTATATGTAATGTTTATAATATATTAGAATGTGTTGCCTTGTCCCTCTTGAGTTCTACACGGAACAGGTCAAAGTTCCATTTACATTTGGTCAGTTCCATGATGTCATTCATTCTATTCTACAAACCCATTAAATGTACACTCTTGTCAGCTGCATCAACGGGGTACTGAGGTTCCAGTGTTCTAGACTAGAGCTCCCCCTACTGGCATCTCAACATTACTGCAACCTCCGAATAATAATGTTGGACTAATATCAATATTACAAACTGGAAATGAATCAGATAGAATGGTGAAACACAACACTGTCTACTTGACAAAGTCACATTTAAATCACACAAACACTGATGTCTGTAGTAGTACAACATGCCACTATCATATTATGTTACACTGTTGACCTTTGTGTACAGTACTGGTAGTAGCATTAGTTAGCAGAGGAATCAGTATCATCATCGCCATAGTCTGCTGTATTGACTGCTGCTGTCCATATACTGTATAGTCTAATGCAGCCTGTTATCCATATATAGTCTAATGTAGCCTGTTATCCATATATAGTCTAATCTAGCCTGTTATCCATTTATAGTCTAATGCAGCCTGTTATCCATATATAGTCTAATGTAGCCTGTTATCCATTTATAGTCTAATGCAGCCTGTTATCCATATATAGTCTAATCTAGCCTGTTATCCATTTATAGTCTAATGCAGCCTGTTATCCATATATAGTCTAATGTAGCCTGTTATCCATATATAGTCTAATGTAGCCTGTTATCCATTTATAGTCTAATGCAGCCTGTTCTCCATATATAGTCTAATCTAGCCTGTCATCTATATATAGTCTAATCTATCCTGTTATCCATATATAGTCTAATGCAGCCTGTTCTCCATATATAGTCTAATCTAGCCTGTCATCTATATATAGTTGTCACGACTTCAGACGAATTCGGCTCCTCTCCTTGTTCTGGTGGCGTTTGGAGGTCGACGTCACCGGCTTTCTAGCCATCGTCGCTCCATTTGTTCATTGTTCCATTTGTTTTGTCTTGTTCCCTGCACACCTGGTTTACATTCCCTAATCACACTGCATGTATTTATTCCTCTGTTCCCCCCAATGTCTTTGTGTGAAATTGTTTTGTTACGTGTTTAGTGTGATGCGCTAGACTGGTTTTCCCCCCCGGGTATCGTATTCTGACCCGTTGTATTTATTTGTCATACATTTGTATATTTGTGAGTGTTTTCACACTTATTGAATTTTACCTGTGGCTGGAGGATTTTGGACGCAGTTGCGTCTGTCTTTTGTGCTTTTGCCAAATAAAAGTGCGCCTGATCACAACTCACTGCTCTCCTGCACCTGACTTCGCATCAGTAGCACACAACCCTGACAGAATTTCACACCACCCATGGAGGCAGCAGGAGCAGGTTCCCCGGTCAGAGGAGTCGACGAGCGCATCCGGGAACACTCGGCAATGCTGCAACATCTCGGTGCCACGGTGGTTCGCGTTGTCCAGACCATGGACCGTTGGGAGAGACAGGAAGTCTCTCCAGTGCCTCGACCAGCGCAACCGGGGATACCTCTACCCGTCCCTCCTGGATCCAATCCCAGTGGGATGCGTCTCTCCCTTCCCAGGGAGTATGATGGGACGGCAGCACGGTGCCAGAGGTTCCTATTACAGCTGGACCTATACCTGGCCACCGTTCACCCAGCTCCCTCGGGAAGGGAGAGGGTGTCCGCCCTCGTCTCAAGCCTCTTGGGGAGAGCTCTGGAGTGGGCAAACGCCGTGTGGGGAGAAGGAGGCCACATCGAGGAGTTCACCCGCCGCTTCCGGGCCGTCTTCGACCATCCGCCCGAGGGTAGCAATAAGATGTCTTATCTGCATAATATGCTTATGTGATATACTTGTTATTAGAATGTATCCCTTTGGACTCTGGTGTTGGCAGTTGCACCTCTTCCCTCAGCTGGGGCTCAGTCACTTGGGGCCCAGAGAGGGGAGAGGTCAGGGTTGTCTTTCACATATTCCTGGTGCTATGCAGAATATCAGACAGGGAAGAGGACAGGATGGAACATTGTCTTCATATGTGAATGTGTCTTTACCTGTTCTTAAACAATGTGAAGGGATGGCTTGATTAATGGGGAACCAATTACTTGTCTCCACAATGTCTGTGCCCAAGTCACTCCCTCCTTTGGCATTGGTGGGAGGTGTATGGCAGTGTCTGGAACCATTGTATGTCCTCTCTGATGTTGCACTTATCCTGGGATAGTGTATGACCTAGAGGCTCACTCCCCTCAGTGAGCTTGTCCAGGAGTGGGGTCAAGAAGGGGTTTTACTTGAGATGGGGGTATCTAGAGTTGACAATTGAGTTATGCCATTGGATGAGTTGGTGTTTTTGTGCTATAAAGTACCAGGAACGAGAATAGAACCTCGTCTTAGGGGCCAAACTGAACGATAATTTATAGCGAATGCTATCTGGCTACGGGATACTCCTTTCTCATTTATAAAGTCTCACTTTGTGAACTGTTCCTAATATCTGTGGTTTGTTATGTCGACTAGGGGGTGGATCTTTGCTATAAAAGATCTCAGTAGCCATTGTGTTGTCACTCTCAACGGTTCATGAGAAATGGTGAATCGTTGAAAGTCATTGCTATTGCAAAGCTCTTATGATTAAAGATGTAGTTTAAGTATAACTCTAACTGGTGTGATAAGTTTGTCTCTCCTTATTTGGTAGTAAAGAAATGAACCACCACACCTTCTTTAGACTAGTTGAGTATCTGGAGCATCAGCATTTGTGGGTTCGATTATTTGTTATTCTTATTTCTTGCTTTTTGGGGGGTATTTTCTTAAAACTGTGTTGTTGGTTAAGGGCTTTTGAGTAAGCATTTCACTGTAAGGTCTACCTACCCCTGTTGTATTCAGTGCATGTGACAAATACAATTTTATTTGATTTGATTTAATACTACTCCTAAACACAACCCACAGTCACCGTGTCTCATGTTAATACTACTCCTAAACACAACCCACCATCACTGTGTCTCATGTTAATACTACTCCTAAACACAACCCACCATCACTATCATGTTAACTTTTCTCAATAGGGGGTGCTGTTTGCACTTTGTAAAAATGTCGTTCCCAAATTAAACTGCCTCATACTCAATTCTTGCTCGTACAATATGCATATTATTATTACTATTGGATAGAAAACACTCTCTAGTTTCTAAAACCGTTTGAATTATATCTGTGAGTAAAACAGAACTCGAGTTGGAGCAATTTTCCTATGAGGAAGTGAGAAATTTGAAATCTGCAGGCTGTTCTGAGATCAGTTTATTAATTTGCATGTCTTCTATTGGTTGAGATGCACTGCATACGCCTTCCCCTGGATGTCAGCAAATAGTGAGAATTGGAATGGAGTTGCTAGGCAGATCTGAGGCCTTATAAATGGGCTGGCAACGTGGGGTCCTCTCTTTCCTTCGTTCGCCATGACGCAAGACAGACCTCAGGATGGCGTTCTAGAAAGCTCCCGTTATAGCCCTTATATATATCCGGCTCTGATTTTATTCGATATAGGTGTTAAAGACATCATAATGTTGTTATTTTAAACCGAGTTATATCAGTTTATATCAGTATATTGCGATTTTCGGGTATTTATTTGTGCTGCGTGCTGGTGAGTTGGGCACGTCTGGGCCACATGGCTAATGTTTACTGCTAATTCCAAAGTTGAAGGCGACAATCTACAACCGAGCAACAATTCTTTTGGACAAAGGACAACTTGCCCAAGATTCTGATGGGAGCTCATCAAAAAGTAAGAACTATTTATCGTTCTAAGATGGCTTAGCAGTTCAGACGTCATTTTGTCCTCGTATTGTCGTGTCCTGTATATATATATATATTTACACCTTTCTTCACATATCTTTATATATTTTATTATCCAAGAACTCAACTACAAAAGCTTTCCTGCAACCCGCCTCACCAATTACAAAAAAAAGTATTATTTACCTCAAATCTGAAAATCCACAGTGGAAGCTAGCCAGGGGCTAATCAGAAGCTAGCCAGAAAGCTAACCAGAAGCTAGCCGGAAGCTAGCTAGAAGCTAATCTGAAGCTGCCCAGAAGTTAGCCGGTTTGCTGGCTAGCGTTGGTGTTTCAGCTGCCCACGTTTTGTGGTCATCACCTATTCCTTTAGCTCGATAATCTACCGGCACTTTTGTGCAACGCGACTCGGACCGGAGCATTCCCGGGCCTTTTTTTTCTTCTCAGTGTCCCCGGATTTCAGCCGCAGGCTCTGAACATTTGCACGGAGCCCCACCGGGCCTTCACGACTGACTGCCGACGTTATCTGCCCGAGGGAGTTATCCAACTGGCACCTCCGTCGCGACGTTACCTGAACGCTCATCTGGGGCCCGCTAATCGTTAGCTGTCTTATCGGCTGCTATCTGAATAAGTATATCGGACAATTTTTTCTTGGGTAACTATATCTATTTTGCCAATTGGATTGATCCCCTCTACCACACGGAACCCCACTAATCTACAGACGGAAACGCACGAGGTGTCTAAAAATAGACCTCCATCCTATGCTATCTTGCTACCGATAGCCATCTACCCGGCCAGCTGTCTGGATCGCCGTGACCCCAACCAACCTCTACTCACTGGACCCTTATTGATCACTCGATTAAGCATGCCTCTCCTTAATGTAAATATGCCTTGTCCATTGCTGTTCTGGTTAGTGTTTATTGGCTTATTTCACTGTAGAGCCTCTAGCCCTGCTCACTATACCATATCCAACCTTTCAGTTCCACCACCCACATATGCGATGACATCACCTGGTTTCAATGATGTTTCTAGAGACAATATCTCTCTCATCATCACTCAATACCTAGGTTTACCTCCAATATACTCACATCCTACCATACCTTTGTCTGTACATTATTCCTTGAAGCTATTTTATCGCCCCCAGAAACGTCCTTTTACTCTCTGTTCTAGACGTTCTAGACGACCAATTCTCATAGCTTTTAGCCGTACCCTTATCCTACTCCTCCTCTGTTCCTCTGGTGATGTAGAGGTGAATCCAGGCCCTGCAGTACCTAGCTCCACTCCTATTCCCCAGGCGCTCTCTTTTGATGACTTCTGTAACCGTAATAGCCTTGGTTTCATGCATGTTAACATTAGAAGCCTCCTCCCTAAGTTTGTTTTGTTCACTGCTTTAGCACACTCTGCCAACCCAGATGTTTTAGCCGTGTCTGAATCCTGGCTTAGGAAGACCACCAAAAATTCTGACATTTTCATCCCCAACTACAAGATTTTCAGACAAGATAGAACGGCCAAAGGGGGCGGTGTTGCAATCTACTGCAAAGATTGCCTGCAGAGTTCTGTTTTACTATCCAGGTCTGTTCCCAAACAATTTGAACTTCTACTTTTAAAAATCCACCTCTCTAAAAACAAGTCTCTCACCGTTGCCGCCTGCTATAGACCACCCTCTGCCCCCAGCTGTGCTCTGGACACCATATGTGAACTGATTGCCCCCCATCTATCTTCAGAGCTCGTGCTGCTAGGCGACCTAAATTGGAACATGCTTAACACCCCAGCCATCCTACAATCTAAGCTTGATGCCCTCAATCTCACACAAATTATCAATGAACCTACCAGGTACCACCCCAATTCCGTAAACACGGGTACCCTCATAGATATCATCCTAACCAACTTGCCCTCCAAATACACCTCTGCTGTTTTCAACCAAGATCTCAGCGATCACTGCCTCATTGCCTACATCCGTAATGGGTCAGCGGTCAAACGACCTCCACTCATCACTGTCAAACGCTCCCTGAAACACTTCAGCGAGCAGGCCTTTCTAATCGACCTGGCCGAGGTATCCTGGAAGGATATTGATCTCATCCCGTCAGTAGAGGATGCCTGGATTTTTTTTTTCAATGCCTTCCTCACCATCTTGAATAAGCATGCCCCATTCAAGAAATTTAGAACCAGGAACAGATATAGCCCTTGGTTCTCTCCTGACCTGACTGCCCTTAACCAACAGAAAAACATCCTATGGCGTTCTGCATTAGCATCGAACAGCCCCCGTGATATGCAACTTTTCAGGGAAGCTAGAAACCAATATACACAGGGAGTTAGAAAAGCCAAGGCTAGCTTTTTCAAGCAGAAATTTGCTTCCTGCAACACAAACTCAAAAAAGTTCTGGGACACTGTAAAGTCCATGGAGAATAAGAACACCTCCTCCCAGCTTCCAACTGCACTGAAAATAGGAAACACTGTCACCACCGACAAATCCACTATAATTGAGAATTTCAATAAGCATTTTTCTACGGCTGGCCATGCTTTCCACCTGGCTATCCCTACCCCGGTCAACAGCACTGCCCTCCCCTCTGCTACTCGCCCACGCCTTCCCCATTTCTCTTTCTCCCAAATACAGTCAGCTGATGTTCTGAAAGAGCTGCAAAATCTGGACCCTTACAAATCAGCCGGGCTAGATAATCTGGACCCTTTCTTTCTAAAACTATCTGCTGAAATTGTTGCCACCCCTATTACTAGCCTTTTCAACCTCTCTTTCGTGTCGTCTGAGATTCCCAAAGATTGGAAAGCAGCTGCGGTTATCCCCCTCTTCAAAGGGGGGGACAATCTTGACCCTAACAGCTACAGACCTATATCTATCCTACCCTGCCTTTCTAAGGTCTTCGAAAGCCAAGTCAACAAACAGATTACCGACCATTTCGAATCCCACCATACCTTCTCCGCTATGCAATCTGGTTTCAGAGCTGGTCATGGGTGCACCTCAGCCACGCTCAAGGTCATAAACGATATCTTAACCGCCATCGATAGGAAACAATACTGTGCAGCCGTATTCATTGACCTGGCCAAGGCTTTTGACTCTGTCAATCACCACATCCTCATCGGCAGACTCGACAGCCTTGGTTTCTCTAATGATTGCCTCGCCTGGTTCACCAACTACTTCTCTGATCGAGTTCAGTGTGTCAAATCGGAGGGTCTGTTGTCCGGGCCTCTGGCAGTCTCTATGGGGGTGCCACAGGGTTCAATTCTTGGACCGACTCTCTTCTCTGTATACATCAATGATGTCGCTCTTGCTGCTGGTGATTCTCTGATCCACCTCTACGCAGACGACACTATTCTGTATACTTCTGGCCCTTCTTTTGACACTGTGTTAACAACCCTCCAGGCGAGCTTCAATGCCATACAACTCTCCTTCCGTGGCCTCCAATTGCTCTTAAATACAAGTAAAACTAAATGCATGCTCTTCAACCGATCGCTGCCTGCACCTGCCCGCCTGTCCAACATCACTACTCTGGACGGCTCTGACTTAGAATATGTGGACAACTACAAATACCTAGGTGTCTGGTTAGACTGTAAACTCTCCTTCCAGACTCACATCAAACATCTCCAATCCAAAGTTAAATCTAGAATTGGCTTCCTATTCCGCAACAAAGCATCCTTCACTCATGCTGCCAAACATACCCTTGTAAAACTGACCATCCTACCAATCCTCGACTTCGGTGATGTCATTTACAAAATAGCCTCCAAAACCCTACTCAATAAATTGGATGCAGTCTATCACAGTGCCATCCGTTTTGTCACCAAAGCCCCATATACTACCCACCACTGCGACCTGTACACTCTCGTTGGCTGGCCCTCGCTTCATACTCGTCGCCAAACCCACTGGCTCCAGGTCATCTACAAGACCCTGCTAGGTAAAGTCCCCCCTTATCTCAGCTCGCTGGTCACCATAGCAGCACCTACCTGTAGCACGCGCTCCAGCGGGTATATCTCTCTGGTCACCCCCAAAACCAATTCTTCCTTTGGCCGCCTCTCCTTCCAGTTCTCTGCTGCCAATGACTGGAACGAACTACAAAAATCTCTGAAACTGGAAACACTTATCTCCCTCACTAGCTTTAAGCACCAGCTGTCAGAGCAGCTCATAGATTACTGCACCTGTACATAGCCCATCTATAATTTAGCCCAAACAACTACCTCTTTACCTACTGTATTTATTTATTTATTTTGCTCCTTTGCACCCCATTATTTCTATCTCTACTTTACACTTTCTTCCACTGCAAACCAACCATTCCAGTGTTTTTTTTTTACTTGCTATATTGTATTTACTTCGCCACCTTGGCCTTTTTTATATTTTTATTTATTTATATATATATTTTGTTTGCCTTCACCTCCCTTATCTCACCTCACTTGCTCACATTGTATATAGACTTATTTTTCACTGTATTATTGACTGTATATTTGTTTTACTCCATGTGTAACTATGTGTTGTTGTATGTGTCGAACTGCTTTGCTTTATCTTGGCCAGGTCGCAATTGTAAATGAGAACGTGTTCTCAATTTGCCTACCTGGTTAAATAAAGGTGAAATTAAATTAAATTAAATTTATGATGTTAATTCGTTGTTCTGTTGAAAAATGTAAAACTCATATTCCGCCATTAATTTCGGTGCGGTCTCGCTTTAACGCACGCTGTATGTCGTAGTAACGTTAATTTTAAAAATCTAACACAGCGATTGCATTAAGAACTAATGTATCTTTCATTTGCTGTCCAACCTGTATTTTTTAGTCAAGTTTATGATTAGTTACTGATTAGATTAGGTGCCTCTCCCAAGATTTCTCCCGACATATTGTTGGCAGCTTGGCTACTATTCTCATTGTATAACCACGATTTGTGCCGCTAAATATGCACATTTTCGAACAAACTCTATATGTATTGTGTAATATAATGTTATAGGACTGTCATCTGAAGAAGTTTGAGAAGGTTAGTGAAAAAATTAATATCTTTTGCTGGTTTATTCGTTATCGCTATTGTTGGCTTGAATCAATGCTGTTGTGTGGTTGGCTATTGTAGTAAGCTAATATAATGCTATATTGTGTTTTCACTGTAAAACACTTAAAAAATCTGAAATATTGGCTGGATTCACAAGATCTTTGTCTTTCATGTGCTGTATGCTGTGTATTTTTCGTAAATGTTTTATGATGAGTATTTAGGTAATTCACGTTGGTCTCTGTAGTTATTCTAGTTGCTTTGGTGAGAGTTGTGATGGTGGCTGCAATGGTAAACTATGATTTATACCTGAAATATGCACATTTTTCTAACAAAACATATGCTATACAATAAATATGTTATCAGACTGTCATCTGATGAAGTTGTTTCTTGGTTAGTGGCTATTAATATCTTTATTTGGTCGAAATTGTGATAGCTACCTATGCAGGAAAAAAATGGTGGGGAAAAAAAGTTGTGTCTTTTGCTATCGTGGTTAGCTAATAGATTTACATATTGTCTCTTCCCTGTAAAACATTTTAAAAATCAGAAATGATGGCTGGATTCACAAGATGTGTATCTTTCATCTGGTGTCTTGGACTTGTGATTTAATGATATTTAGATGCTAGTATTTACTTGTGACGCTATGCTAGGCTATGCTAGTCAGCTTTTTTACTGATGGGGGTGCTCCCGGATCCGGGATTGTGTGCAAGTAGAAGTTAATACTACTCCTAATCACAACCCACCCTCACTGTGTCTCATGTCAATACTTCTCCGAAACACAACCCACCATCACTGTGTCTCATGTTAATACTACTCCTAAACACAACCCACCATCACCGTGTCTCATGTTAATACTGCTCCTAAACACAACCCACCATCACTGTGTCTCATGTTAATACTACTCCTAAACACAACCCACCATCACTGTGTCTCATGTTAGTACTACTCCTAAACACAACCCACCATTACTGTCATGTTAATACTACTCCTAAACACAACCCACCATCACTGTGTCTCATGTTAATACTATTCCTAAACACAACCCACCATCACTGTGTCTCATGTTAATACTGCTCCTAAACACAACCCACCATCACTGTGTCTCATGTTAATACTACTCCTAAACACAACCCACCATCACTGTGTCTCATGTTAGTACTACTCCTAAACACAACCCACCATCACTGTGTCTCATGTTAATACTACTCCTAAACACAACCCACCATCACTGTGTCTCATGTTAATACTACTCCTAAACACAACCCAAAGTCACTGTGTCTCATGTCAATACTACTCCTAAACATAACCCACCATCACTGTGTATCATGTTAATACTACTCCTAAACATAACCCACCATCACTGTGTATCATGTTAATACTACTCCTAAACATAACCCACCATCACTGTGTATCATGTTAATACTACTCCTAAACACAACCCACCATCACTGTGTCTCATGTTAATACTACTCCTAAACACAACCCACCATCACTGTGTATCATGTTAATACTACTCCTAAACATAACCCACCATCACTGTGTCTCATGTTAATACTACTCCTAAACATAACCCACCATCACTGTGTATCATGTTAATACTACTCCTAAACACAACCCACCATCACTGTGTCTCATGTTAATACTGCTCCTAAACACAACCCACCATCACTGTGTCTCATGTTAATACTACTCCTAAACACAACCCACCATCACTGTGTCTCGTGTTAATACTACTCCTAAACACAACCCACCATCACTGTGTCTCATGTTAATATTACTCCTAAACACAACCCACCATCACTGTGTCTCATGTTAATACTACTCCTAAACACAACCCACCATCACTGTGTCTCATGCTAATACTACTCCTAACCACAATCCACCATCACTGTGTCTCATGTTAATACTACTCCTAAACACAACCCACCATCACTGTGTCTCATGTTAATACTACTCCTAAACACAACCCACCATCACTGTGTCTCATGTTAATACTACTAAACACAACCCACCATCACTGTGTCTCATGATAATACTACTCCTAAACACAACCCATCATCACTGTGTCTCATGTTAATACTACTCCTAAACACAACCCACCATCACTGTCTCATGTTAATACTACTCCTAAACACAACCCACCATCACTGTCTCATGTTAATACTACTCCTAAACACAACCCACCGTCACTGTCTCATGTTAATACTACTCCTAAACACAACCCACCATCACTGTGTCTCATGTTAATACTACTCCCAAACACAACCAACCGTCACTGTCTCATGTTAATACTACTCCTAAACACAACCCACCATCACTGTGTCTCATGTTAATACGACTCCCAAACACAACCCACCATCACTGTGTATCATGATAATACTACTCCTAAACACAACCCACCATCACTGAGTCTCATGTTAATACTACTCCTAAACACAACCCACCATCACTGTGTCTCATGTTAATATTACTCCTAAACACAACCCACCATCACTGAGTCTCATGTTAATACGACTCCTAAACACAACCCACCATCACTGAGTCTCATGTTAATACTACTCCTAAACACAACCCACCATCACTGTGTCTCATGTTAATATTACTCCTAAACACAACCCACCATCACTGAGTCTCATGTTAATACTACTCCTAAACACAACCCACCATCACTGAGTCTCATGTTAATACTACTCCTAAACACAACCCACCATCACTGTGTCTCATGTTAATACGACTCCCAAACACAACCCACCATCACTGTGTATCATGATAATACTACTCCTAAACACAACCCACCATCACTGAGTCTCATGTTAATACTACTCCTAAACACAACCCACCATCACTGAGTCTCATGTTAATACTACTCCTTACCACAACCCACCATCACTGTGTCTCATGTCAATACTACTCCTAAACACAACCCACCGTCACTGTCTCATGTTAATACTACTCCCAAACACAACCCACCATCACTGTGTCTCATGTTACTACTACTCCTAAACACAACCCACCATCACTGTCTCATGTTTACACTACTCCTAAACACAACCCACCATCACTGTGTCTCATGTTAATACTACTCCTAAACACAACCCACCATCACTGAGTCTCATGTTAATACTACTCCTAAACACAACCCACCATCACTGTGTCTCATGTTAATACTACTCCTAAACACAACCCACCATCACTGTGTCTCATGTTAATACTGCTCCTAAACACAACCCACCATCACTGTGTATCATGTTAATACTACCCCTAAACACAACCCACCATCACTGTGTCTCCTGTTAATACTACTCCTAAGCTCTTTCGAAGCATACACTCAATCACTATTACTCTCACTCTCACTCTAACTTTAGGCCATTTTCAATAGAGGGTACCTTTTCAATGTACCCTCTACCCAACTCTATGTCAGGGACCAAGAAGCTTATGCAGAGGGCTTCCTTCCGCAGTCACACAGACAGTGTTCGAGAGCATCAAAACTGTGATGTATCATGGGTAAACTGTGACTGGCTGACTGATCTACAAATAGTATTGAGTAGTTATTCATCAAGCAAGGTGATTTGTAGATCTCGACTCGCTATGAAGTCGGTTACAATGTCGAACACCCCTACATTTGCATAACATTACAGCATTTGTAGCAAAAATCCCATTCAAGTCATGGGACCGATATTAGTATTTCGCATATTAACAATAGCACATCATGTTCAAATCCTCTATAAGTGACTTTGTTGAGCTTCAATGATGTGCGAAAAATGCTAATATTAGTCGCATGGCTTGAATGGGATTTGTGCCACAAATGCTAAAATATTAGCAAGTGGAAACAGTGCCAAGGGAAACTACACCAAAGCATGGATTGCTGTCATACCATGTTCATAGACTGCTTACAGGGTAAGGAAACCAATGTGCCATTTTGTGATTTGGGTGAGCTATCTCTCTAAAGCAAATTTTCTGGAAAACATTCTAGATATCATAGCAATATGTTAGTTGTCTTCAGGCCAGATTCTGTGATGATACTCTTCAATCCAGTTTCTGTGGTGGTTCTCTTCAGTCCAGGTTCAGTTATGGTTTTCTCCCCTGAATGGTCTGATACACGGAGGGCTGAGCGTCTCTCTGAAGAGCTGTGAACGTGTCACTGGGCGAGTCCCTCCCACTCAGAGAGAGACAGCGACACAGGAAACACAGTATGAGCACTTTACACACTGCTCTACAACATTCTCTCTCACTTCTACTCTCTGTGTCCATCTCTCTCTCTCTCTCTCTCTCTCTCTCTCTCTCTCTCTCTCTCTTATATATATATATATATATATATATATATATATATATATATATATATATATATATATATATATATATATATATATATATATAAATACTATATACAAAATAAACACATACATTAATTCATTAAAACATACTTATTGCCAGTGTATCATAGTCAGGGCCCTTGGGTCTCATTTTCAGAGTCACTGATAGGGTCAGGATGGACAATATGGAGATAGAAAGAGAGAGAGAGAGCTGTGCCAAGGTGACAGTGAACATTGTAGAAAAGAGACTATTGTGGCACAGTAAATTAAAGTCACCAGGTGTGGGGGTGGAATTTTAACTGATATAATCACCTGTGTGTCTGCTGTGGCATCACTTCCTCCTGTGGATCTCCTGCTAAGAGGGACAGAGTGAGTTGAAGTTGATATAGTGGAAGTTGATACATATCACATGTAAACCTGGCTAGGGAACACTGACCTCTTCAGTGTGCAGGAGATGGTGACTAGAAGAGCTCCAACAGTCAGGAAAGCCTCACCCCCACCACAGGAACTCAGAGAAACACTAGAGACAGGCCAGTGTGTGTTGAATACGGAGATGGAGATATGACAGGGGAACCAGGAAAGAAGAAAATGAAACAATATTTATTTAAATAGAGGCCTACTAATTGTATCTTAGGGTATGACAAGTTAGTAACATTGTTCATGATTATTCATGGTTGTTGACCTGTGTGATTATCAATGAATAGATGAAAATTAGGTGTACTTACACTGAACATCCACAAACACAGAAGAAGAGTTGAGACGTCCATATATACTCTCAGCCTCACAGTAATATTCTCCTCTGTCCTCAGAGCTGATGTTAGTGATGCTGTAACTCTGTCCTGATGCTTTTGGTGAGGTTACGTTCTTCTTGTACCAGGTGTATTTGTCCGCAGGTGGGTTGGCATCACTGCTGCATGTTCAGTCACTGAACTGCCCTCCACTATTTTAACAGAGGGACTGACTGACACTGTGGTCTTTGGTTTATCTGATGTAAAAGGATTTAGTCAACATAATATTAACAATGAGGAAAATACATATATTTTTGATACATAATAATGATTGGTAAGTAAGACCTGTCTCTTTTGCTTGAATGTAGAATACTGTAATATTGTACTGTATATCCCCACAGTGTACAGTGGAAATCGGAAATCAGAATAATAGTAGAGAGAATGATTTATTTCAGCTTTTATTTCTTTCATCACATTCCCAGTGGGTCAGAAGTTTAATACACTCAATTAGTATTTGGCAGCATTGCCTTTAAATTGCTTTTAACTTGGGTCAAATGTTTCGGGTAGCCTTCCACAAGCCTCCCACAATAAGTTGGGTGAATTTTGGCCCATTCCTCCTGACAGAGCTGGTGTAACTGAGTCAGGTTTGTAGGCCTCCTTGCTCGTACACACTTTTTCAGTTCTGCCCACAAATTTTCTATAGGATTTACGTCAGGGCTATGTGATGACTACTCCAATACCTCGACTGTGTTGTCTTTTAGTCATTTTGCCACAACTTTGGAAGTATGCTTAAGGTCATTGTCCATTTGGAAGACCCATTTGCGACCAAGCTTTAACTTACTGACTGATGTCTTGAGATGTTGCTTCAAAATATCCACATAATTTTCCCTCTTCATGCTGCAGCAAAGCACCCCCACAACATGAATCTGCCACCCCCGTGCTTCACGGTTGGGATGATGTTCTTCGGCTTGCAAGCCTCCCCCTTTTCCCTCCAAACATAACGATGGTCATTACGGCCAAACAGTTCTATTTTTGTTTCATCAAACCAGAGGACATTTCTCCAAAAAGTATGATATTTGTCCCCATGTGCAGTTGCAAACCGTAGTCTGGCTTTTTTATGCGGTTTTGGAGCAGTGGCTTCTTCCTTGCTGAGCGGCCTTTCTGGTTATGTTGACATAGGACTCGTTTTACTGTGGATATTGATACCTTTGTACCTGTTTCCTCCAGCATCTTCACAATGTCCTTTGCTGTTGTTCTGGGATTGATTTGCACTTTTCGCACCAAAGTACGTTAATCTCTAGGAGACTGAACACGTCTCCTTCCTGAGCGGTATGACGGCTGTGTGGTCCCATGGTATTTATACTTGCGTTCTATTGTTTGTACAGATGAACGTGGTACCTTCTGGCGTTTGGAAATTGCTCCCAAGGATGAACCAGACTTGTGGAGGTCTACAATTTTTTTTCTGAGGTCTTGGCTGATTTCTTTTGATTTTCCCATGATGTCAAGTAAAGAGGCACTGAGTTTGACAGTAGGCCTTGAAATACATCCACAGGTATACCTCCAATTGACTCAAATTATGTCAATTAGCCTATCAGAACTTCTAATGCCATGACATCATTTTCTGGAATTTAAAGGCACAGTCAACTTAGGTTATGTAAACTTCTGACCCACTGGAATTGTGATACAGTGAATTATAATTGAAATAATCTGTCTGTAAACAATTGTTTGAAAAATTACTTGTGTCATGCACAAGTAGATGTCCTAACCGACTTGCCAAAACTATAGTTTGTTAACAAGAAATTTGTGGTCGAAAAACGAGTTTTAATGACTCCAACTTAAGTGTATGCAAACTTCCGACTTCAACTGTACATAAAAGACCTCAACAGTCTTTAGTCCTAAAAACTACAATTGAGTTACCTCTGGTTTGTTCTGCCTGTAGGGAAAATTAATGGGGAGGGAATTGGGTTTTGGGATACATGCCGAAAGTAAGGTCTGAGGTTATGACAGGCTTAGGTGATCTTATACGTTTTGTTCTATGAGATAATATCAGTAAGTTAACATCAGTCAGTTAATATCAGTCAGTTAATATCAGTCAGTTAACCTGTTTGGCGTGCAAGCCCGACGTCGGTACACTTATGACAACAGCCAGCTCAAAGTGCAGGGCGCGAAATTCAAAATATATATTTTTTAAATATTTAACTTTCACACATTAACAAGTCCAATACAGCATATGAAAGGTACACATCTTGTGAATCCAGCCAACATGTCCGATTTTTAAAATGTTTTACAGGGAAGACAAAATATGTAAATCTATTAGCTAACCACGTTAGCAAAAGACACCACTTTTTTTACTCCAACAGTTTTTTACTCCATCAGTAGCTATCACAAATTCGACCAAATAAAGATATAAATAGCCACTAACCAAGAAACAACTTCATCAGATGACAGTCTGATAACATATTTATTGTATAGCATATGTTTTGTTCGAAAAATTTGCATATTTCAGGTATAAATCATAGTTTACATTTCAGCTACAATCAGAAATTGCACCGAAAGCAGCCATAATATTTACAGACACCAACGTCAAATACCTAATTACTCATCATAAAACATTTCTGAAAAATACATAGTGTACAGCAATTGAAAGACAGGCATCTTGTGATTCCAGACAATATTTCCGATTTATTAAATGTTTTACAGCGAAAACAAAATGTAGCGTTATATTAGCGTAGTCAACATAATATTAACAATGAGGAAAATACATATATTTTTGATACATAATAATGATTGGTAAGTAAGACCTGTCTCTTTTGCTTGAATGTAGAATACTGTAATATTGTACTGTATATCCCCACAGTGTACAGTGGAAATCGGAAATCAGAATAATAGTAGAGAGAATGATTTATTTCAGCTTTTATTTCTTTCATCACATTCCCAGTGGGTCAGAAGTTTAATACACTCAATTAGTATTTGGCAGCATTGCCTTTAAATTGCTTTTAACTTGGGTCAAATGTTTCGGGTAGCCTTCCACAAGCCTCCCACAATAAGTTGGGTGAATTTTGGCCCATTCCTCCTGACAGAGCTGGTGTAACTGAGTCAGGTTTGTAGGCCTCCTTGCTCGTACACACTTTTTCAGTTCTGCCCACAAATTTTCTATAGGATTTACGTCAGGGCTATGTGATGACTACTCCAATACCTCGACTGTGTTGTCTTTTAGTCATTTTGCCACAACTTTGGAAGTATGCTTAAGGTCATTGTCCATTTGGAAGACCCATTTGCGACCAAGCTTTAACTTACTGACTGATGTCTTGAGATGTTGCTTCAAAATATCCACATAATTTTCCCTCTTCATGCTGCAGCAAAGCACCCCCACAACATGAATCTGCCACCCCCGTGCTTCACGGTTGGGATGATGTTCTTCGGCTTGCAAGCCTCCCCCTTTTCCCTCCAAACATAACGATGGTCATTACGGCCAAACAGTTCTATTTTTGTTTCATCAAACCAGAGGACATTTCTCCAAAAAGTATGATATTTGTCCCCATGTGCAGTTGCAAACCGTAGTCTGGCTTTTTTATGCGGTTTTGGAGCAGTGGCTTCTTCCTTGCTGAGCGGCCTTTCTGGTTATGTTGACATAGGACTCGTTTTACTGTGGATATTGATACCTTTGTACCTGTTTCCTCCAGCATCTTCACAATGTCCTTTGCTGTTGTTCTGGGATTGATTTGCACTTTTCGCACCAAAGTACGTTAATCTCTAGGAGACTGAACACGTCTCCTTCCTGAGCGGTATGACGGCTGTGTGGTCCCATGGTATTTATACTTGCGTTCTATTGTTTGTACAGATGAACGTGGTACCTTCTGGCGTTTGGAAATTGCTCCCAAGGATGAACCAGACTTGTGGAGGTCTACAATTTTTTTTCTGAGGTCTTGGCTGATTTCTTTTGATTTTCCCATGATGTCAAGTAAAGAGGCACTGAGTTTGACAGTAGGCCTTGAAATACATCCACAGGTATACCTCCAATTGACTCAAATTATGTCAATTAGCCTATCAGAATCTTCTAATGCCATGACATCATTTTCTGGAATTTAAAGGCACAGTCAACTTAGGTTATGTAAACTTCTGACCCACTGGAATTGTGATACAGTGAATTATAAGTGAAATAATCTGTCTGTAAGCAATTGTTTGAAAAATTACTTGTGTCATGCACAAGTAGATGTCCTAACCGACTTGCCAAAACTATAGTTTGTTAACAAGAAATTTGTGGTCGAAAAACGAGTTTTAATGACTCCAACTTAAGTGTATGCAAACTTCCGACTTCAACTGTACATAAAAGACCTCAACAGTCTTTAGTCCTAAAAACTACAATTGAGTTACCTCTGGTTTGTTCTGCCTGTAGGGAAAATTAATGGGGAGGGAATTGGGTTTTGGGATACATGCCGAAAGTAAGGTCTGAGGTTATGACAGGCTTAGGTGATCTTATACGTTTTGTTCTATGAGATAATATCAGTAAGTTAACATCAGTCAGTTAATATCAGTCAGTTAATATCAGTCAGTTAACCTGTTTGGCGTGCAAGCCCGACGTCGGTACACTTATGACAACAGCCAGCTCAAAGTGCAGGGCGCGAAATTCAAAATATATATTTTTTAAATATTTAACTTTCACACATTAACAAGTCCAATACAGCATATGAAAGGTACACATCTTGTGAATCCAGCCAACATGTCCGATTTTTAAAATGTTTTACAGGGAAGACAAAATATGTAAATCTATTAGCTAACCACGTTAGCAAAAGACACCACTTTTTTTACTCCAACAGTTTTTTACTCCATCAGTAGCTATCACAAATTCGACCAAATAAAGATATAAATAGCCACTAACCAAGAAACAACTTCATCAGATGACAGTCTGATAACATATTTATTGTATAGCATATGTTTTGTTCGAAAAATTTGCATATTTCAGGTATAAATCATAGTTTACATTTCAGCTACAATCAGAAATTGCACCGAAAGCAGCCATAATATTTACAGACACCAACGTCAAATACCTAATTACTCATCATAAAACATTTCTGAAAAATACATAGTGTACAGCAATTGAAAGACAGGCATCTTGTGATTCCAGACAATATTTCCGATTTATTAAATGTTTTACAGCGAAAACAAAATGTAGCGTTATATTAGCGTAGTCAACATAATATTAACAATGAGGAAAATACATATATTTTTGATACATAATAATGATTGGTAAGTAAGACCTGTCTCTTTTGCTTGAATGTAGAATACTGTAATATTGTACTGTATATCCCCACAGTGTACAGTGGAAATCGGAAATCAGAATAATAGTAGAGAGAATGATTTATTTCAGCTTTTATTTCTTTCATCACATTCCCAGTGGGTCAGAAGTTTAATACACTCAATTAGTATTTGGCAGCATTGCCTTTAAATTGCTTTTAACTTGGGTCAAATGTTTCGGGTAGCCTTCCACAAGCCTCCCACAATAAGTTGGGTGAATTTTGGCCCATTCCTCCTGACAGAGCTGGTGTAACTGAGTCAGGTTTGTAGGCCTCCTTGCTCGTACACACTTTTTCAGTTCTGCCCACAAATTTTCTATAGGATTTACGTCAGGGCTATGTGATGACTACTCCAATACCTCGACTGTGTTGTCTTTTAGTCATTTTGCCACAACTTTGGAAGTATGCTTAAGGTCATTGTCCATTTGGAAGACCCATTTGCGACCAAGCTTTAACTTACTGACTGATGTCTTGAGATGTTGCTTCAAAATATCCACATAATTTTCCCTCTTCATGCTGCAGCAAAGCACCCCCACAACATGAATCTGCCACCCCCGTGCTTCACGGTTGGGATGATGTTCTTCGGCTTGCAAGCCTCCCCCTTTTCCCTCCAAACATAACGATGGTCATTACGGCCAAACAGTTCTATTTTTGTTTCATCAAACCAGAGGACATTTCTCCAAAAAGTATGATATTTGTCCCCATGTGCAGTTGCAAACCGTAGTCTGGCTTTTTTATGCGGTTTTGGAGCAGTGGCTTCTTCCTTGCTGAGCGGCCTTTCTGGTTATGTTGACATAGGACTCGTTTTACTGTGGATATTGATACCTTTGTACCTGTTTCCTCCAGCATCTTCACAATGTCCTTTGCTGTTGTTCTGGGATTGATTTGCACTTTTCGCACCAAAGTACGTTAATCTCTAGGAGACTGAACACGTCTCCTTCCTGAGCGGTATGACGGCTGTGTGGTCCCATGGTATTTATACTTGCGTTCTATTGTTTGTACAGATGAACGTGGTACCTTCTGGCGTTTGGAAATTGCTCCCAAGGATGAACCAGACTTGTGGAGGTCTACAATTTTTTTTCTGAGGTCTTGGCTGATTTCTTTTGATTTTTCAATGATGTCATGCAAGGAGGCACTGAGTTTGAAGGTAGGCCTTGAAATACATCCACAGGTACACCTCCAATTGACTCAAATTATGTCAATTAGCCTATCAGAACTTCTAATGCCATGACATCATTTTCTGGAATTTAAAGGCACAGTCAACTTAGGTTATGTAAACTTCTGACCCACTGGAATTGTGATACAGTGAATT
This sequence comes from Salvelinus namaycush, assembly GCF_016432855.1. Taxonomy (NCBI): domain Eukaryota; kingdom Metazoa; phylum Chordata; class Actinopteri; order Salmoniformes; family Salmonidae; genus Salvelinus; species Salvelinus namaycush. The sequence goes on from NC_052345.1 coordinate 2,544,309, forward strand.
ATAAGTGAAATAATCTGTCTGTAAGCAATTGTTTGAAAAATTACTTGTGTCATGCACAAGTAGATGTCCTAACCGACTTGCCAAAACTATAGTTTGTTAACAAGAAATTTGTGGTCGAAAAACGAGTTTTAATGACTCCAACTTAAGTGTATGCAAACTTCCGACTTCAACTGTACATAAAAGACCTCAACAGTCTTTAGTCCTAAAAACTACAATTGAGTTACCTCTGGTTTGTTCTGCCTGTAGGGAAAATTAATGGGGAGGGAATTGGGTTTTGGGATACATGCCGAAAGTAAGGTCTGAGGTTATGACAGGCTTAGGTGATCTTATACGTTTTGTTCTATGAGATAATATCAGTAAGTTAACATCAGTCAGTTAATATCAGTCAGTTAATATCAGTCAGTTAACCTGTTTGGCGTGCAAGCCCGACGTCGGTACACTTATGACAACAGCCAGCTCAAAGTGCAGGGCGCGAAATTCAAAATATATATTTTTTAAATATTTAACTTTCACACATTAACAAGTCCAATACAGCATATGAAAGGTACACATCTTGTGAATCCAGCCAACATGTCCGATTTTTAAAATGTTTTACAGGGAAGACAAAATATGTAAATCTATTAGCTAACCACGTTAGCAAAAGACACCACTTTTTTTACTCCAACAGTTTTTTACTCCATCAGTAGCTATCACAAATTCGACCAAATAAAGATATAAATAGCCACTAACCAAGAAACAACTTCATCAGATGACAGTCTGATAACATATTTATTGTATAGCATATGTTTTGTTCGAAAAATTTGCATATTTCAGGTATAAATCATAGTTTACATTTCAGCTACAATCAGAAATTGCACCGAAAGCAGCCATAATATTTACAGACACCAACGTCAAATACCTAATTACTCATCATAAAACATTTCTGAAAAATACATAGTGTACAGCAATTGAAAGACAGGCATCTTGTGATTCCAGACAATATTTCCGATTTATTAAATGTTTTACAGCGAAAACAAAATGTAGCGTTATATTAGCGTAGCCACAATAGCCAGAAACACTTGGGCGCCGATGACCAGTTCACATGCACGACAGATATTAGAAATAGCATCATAAAATGTTTCTTACTTTTGGTGATCTTCCGTCAGAATGTTGGACAAGGTGTCCTTTGTCCAGAACAGTCATTGTTTGGATCTGGAACGGCAAATTTCCCTCTTAATTTAGCATAGGCACTTGCCAAGTGGCACGGATCTCTCCAACGTCAACAAAGTCAGAGAACGGAACACGGCAAAACTCCCGAAAAAATTTCAATAATCTGATTAAACTATATTGAAAAAACATACTTTACGATGATATGGTCACATGTATCAAATAAAATCCGAGCCGGAGATAGTAGTCGTCCATAACGGCAGCTAAACAGAAGGCAATCCCACTGTCCAACTGGCGCTGCCAAGAGTACCGGAAATGAGGGACACGTCATACAAAGAGCTTGTATTCCAATTCAGAACAAGATGAACACAAAATTTCTTCTCTCACAGCCTCTTGACAACCAGGGGAAGGTCTATGAAGTGCACGTAGACTCTTACGTTTCATGCCCATGTATAGGCAGGAAGTTGAACAGAGCATCGATTTCAGACATTCCACTTCCTGGTCAGGAAATGTGCTGCAGAATGAGTTATGTTTCACTCAGAGAAATAATTCAAACGGTTTTAGAAACTAGAGAGTGTTTTCTATCCAATAGTAATAATAATATGCATATTGTACGAGCAAGAATTGAGTACGAGGCCGTTTGAAATGGGCATCTTTTATCTGGCTACTCAATACTGCCCCTTGCAGCCATAAGAAGTTAATATCAGTCAGATTGTCACGTTCTCACCATAGTTCTTTTGTGTTTTCTTTGTTTTAGTGTTGGTCAGGACGTGAGCTGAGTGGGCATTCTATGTTGTGTGTCTTATTTTCCCGTTTCTATGTTTGGCCTGATATGGTTCTCAATCAGAGGCAGGTGTTAGTCATTGTCTCTGATTGGGAACCATATTTAGGTAGCCTGTTTTGTGTTGGGTTTTGTGGGTGGTTGTTTTCTGTCTTTGTGTCTATGCACCAGATAGGACTGTTTTGGTTTTTCACATTTGTTGTTTTTGTATTTGTAGTGTTTATGTCCTTTATTAAACATGATGAACACTAACCACGCTGCGCTTTGGTCCTCTCCTTCGTCCACAGAAGAAAGCCATTACTCAGATAATATCAGTCAGTTAATATCAGTCAGTTAATATCAGTCAGATAATATCAGTCAGTTAATATCAGTCAGTTAATATCAGTCAGATAATATCAGTCAGTTAATATCAGTCAGTTAATATCAGTCAGATAATATCAGTCAGATAATATCAGTCAGTTAATATCAGTCAGTTAATATCAGTCAGTTAATATGACCTTTATGAATTAAACACACAGATATACTTTGACCGTAGCTTAGGCCTCCATTATTTGATGTATTGTATGGTAAGGTCGCTTGTCATTAAGCAGTTCAATGTATTTTTATATATATGACAAATAAACCACACTTTGAACCTACAAACACAGGCCCTGATATAACAGCTAAAACACAGGCCCTGATATAACAGCTAAAACACAGGCCCTGATATAACAGCTAAAACACAGGCCCCAATATAACAGCTAAAACACAGGCCCTGATGTAACAGCTAAAACACAGGCCCTGATGTAACAGCTAAAACACAGGCCCCAATATAACAGCTAAAACACAGGCCCTGATGTAACAGCTAAAACACAGGCCCTGATGTAACAGCTAAAACACAGGCCCTGATATAACAGCTAAAACACAGGCCCTAATGTAACAGCTAAAACAGCTCAAAACTAAACAAAATGTTAAAGGATACATCAAGACATGCCCTCAAGTACATTTCATCATCTCCATCAACGAGGATATGTTTCACAGCTCAGGCCGAGGGAGGGAAGGAAATCACTTTGATTGACACTTCACACACTCATACTGTGTGTCCAGTGTTCTGTCTGAGCTGTGTGTCAGATGACTACAAAAGTGGTGACACCCCCCAACCCCCCATTCTATCCAAACCTCCTGTTCTCTTTTAACATAGGGACACTGTCTTTCTTACTGTTCTTCAATCTTAATAACCAGAGAGAGAGAGAGAGAGAGAGCGAGCGAGAGAGAGAGCGAGCGAGCGAGAGAGAGAGCGAGAGAGAGAGAGAGAGAGAGAGAGAGAGAGAGAGAGAGAGAGAGAGAGAGAGAGAGAGAGAGAGAGAGAGAGAGAGAGAGAGAGAGAGAGAGAGAGAGAGAGAGAGAGAGAGAGAGAGAGAGAGAGAGAGAGAGAGAGAGAGAGAGAGAGAGAGAGACCTCATCTGGCATTTGCCTGTTATTTTTTTATTTATCAAAAGTTATATGAGTTGATTCGTAAAACTTGCATATATATGTTTAATAATGATAGTTGATGTTTTGACAAAGACAGGTGTCTTTAAACCTTTGGAGACGTATTGGGAGACTGGGGGGGTGTTCAGATGTAGGGGTTCTCTGCATCTAGCGGTCTGTGTACCTGACCACCAGCCTGTTGCTCTCCAGCTCCACCCCCTGAACAGTAAGATGATCAGCAGGCACAGTCCAAATACATACAATGAAATCAATAGCATTGTCCCAAAAGTACAATGGAACCAATAGCATTGTCCTAAAAGTACAATGGAACCAACAGCGTAGTCCCAAAAGTACAATGGAACCAATAGCATTGTCCAAAAAGGTTGTACATTCTGTCGATACTAGGACCCCTATGATGGGGTCTGGTAGTATAGCTTTTCTATACTATGTCTCCTGTGGTGGGGTCTGGTAGTACAGTCTGTCTATACTATACCACCTGTGGTGGGGTCTGGTAGTACAGTCTGTCTATACTATACCCCCTGGGGTGGAGTCTGGTAGTACAGTCTGTATATTCTATGCCCCCTGTGGTGGGTTCTGGTAGTACAGCCTTTCTATACTATGCCCCTGTGGTGGGGTCTGGTAGTGCAGCCTGTCTATACTATGCCCCCTGTGGTGGGGTCTGGTAGTACAGTCTGTCTATACACTGCCCCCTGTGGTGGGGTCTGGTAGTACAGCTTGTCTATACACTGCCACCTGTGGTGGGGTCTGGTAGTACAGACGGTCTATACACTGCCCCCTGTGGTGGGGTCTGGTAGTACAGACGGTCTATACTATGTTGTCACAGCTTTCTTTTCCCTTACAACTTGTCAAACTGATGTCATTTGGATATTTTTCACAGAATATCTTTCCTGTTTTTTGCGTTATTGTATTTTCTCCCCAGTCCCTAAACTTTAGATGTCAACTAGATTGAAGCATTCCTTCTATCGATTTAATACATTATTCTGTTTAGGCTTTAGTCTTCTAGGGCGACATGACAAAAGAGAAACTACATATATCTAGAAATTATAGACAGGTTGACTAACAAATAGCCTACCAAAATGTCAGAAATTATAAGCAGAAACATAACTAAAAATAAAAAAAAAGTGTTCTGCCATCTCTGACTGTAGCCTACAGTGCATTTTCTATATTTTAGGGTTTGGGTGCAGGCCTCACTTTCACTTTATCACAGTCGGGCGGTTGCAGATGGGTTATTAGTTGTGGACGGTTGCAGGTGAACAAACAGCTGAGCCGCTCACCACCAGTGTGCGTGGTGCATGTCATTTGTCAGGATCAGTGCTGGGTGTTGATCAGTTTAATGGTGACATCATGTGTCTAATAGGCAGAAATACAAGAAACAAGAGCTGAGTGGAAAATAGTTATGGATCAATGTATTAATAGTTCATCAACTATTTAATGTGTTTATTGTCTTAAACTTTGAGCTTATTTACAACATGAAGCTGAATTGATGTTTATCCTGTATTGACACTGAACCACACTGTAAAAACTGCAAAGGTAAACATGTACTTAATGTATCTAAAATAGGTAATAAGAACAATTTTGATGATTAAATAAGTGATCATGACACTGAACAATATGGTATTACATAATATAAAATAATAATTAATATAAAACGTGCAATAATGTTTTCAGCAATACAAAGTATGACACTGAACCACACTAAAAAAATGTTTGTGTAATTACACGCTGTATAATTATAGGAGAAAGGCGCTAGAATAGGGGTTTTATTTCTCCACCCAAAACAAGACACATATTAACAGGGATGAAACACAAACAAAAGAGCGAGTTGTAAACCTCTAAATATTACATGGGACGAGACCCGTAAAACAAGTGCACAATAACACGTAGCATGGAAGCCGAAACAGCACAGGTACTCACAAGACCAACGGATATGGTAACAATAACCGACAAGGACAATGGGGAACAGAGGGCACATGTATAACATACTAATCAGGGGGAATGGGAACCAGGTGTGCGTAATGACAAGACAGTCTGGGGTTGGTGGTAATGAATCCAGTTCAGTGACTCCTGGAAGGCCGGTGAGCAGCAGTAGGGGGGGATACGTGACAGTACTGATTACATTTATTTTCATTAAAAAAAAAGCAATATCACACTGAACAATAGTATCAGGTAAAATTAAATATAAAATGCGGAATAATGTCTGACAGCAATACAAAGTAAATCATCATTAAACACATCAGTAGAAACTTGGCCCGAGAGCTAAAAAAATGTAAAAGCTTTTATCAATATTATCCAAATGAGTTGCTGAGGAAAGTAGGACTATTGATGTTATAAAAAAATGTGTATATGGCAAAATCCCAAAGAAAAAGATCAGAAATATAATCTTAAACTATAGATAGTAAACTGACCGGTACGCAATACAAGTAGGCTGTTTATATCATCAAAAATATGGAAATGGAAAAACATAACCCATCTCATTTATCATCAATATAAATAATTATCAATTTAAGAAAATGTATATTCCAGCATTTACTCAAAAGTTAAAGTTCATGGTCTGGATATAGTGGTGTTAGGCCTAGCTTTAGCTCTTCAGTGGGAGATTCCCCTCAAATTCTGAGAGAATACATACTGAATTAGCACTCCCTCTAAAAAATTTATGGACACACACTTACACACAGACAGAGACAGACAGAGACAGACAGAGACAGACAGAGACAGACAGAGACAGACAGAGACAGACAGAGACAGAGAGAGACAGAGAGAGACAGAGAGAGACAGAGAGAGACAGAGAGACAGAGAGACAGAGAGAGAAGTCTTTCCATCATTTTCTCTAAACACATTTAAGTACTGTATCAAACACAAATTCATTATAAGAGACTTACTGCCAGAGTGTCATAGTCAGGGGACATGGTCCTCATGTTCAGACCTGTGTACGTGTCACAGTTACAGTCAGGACAGACACTCTGTAGAGAGAGAGAGGTAACAATGAAAATAGTATGAAAGTGTGTCGTGAAACAGTAAATTAATAAAAATGGAGGTGTAACTCAGGGTTTCCCAAACTCGGAGCTGGGACTCCCTGGGTGCACGTTTAGTTTTTTACACTACACATGATGATGGGTTGGTTATTTGAATAAGATGTGTAGTGCTAGTGCAAAAAACTAAATGTGCACCCAGGGAGAACCGAGAATGAGAAACCCTGGTTTAACAGATAGGGATCAACTTTGTGTCTGCTGTGGCATTACTTCCTCCTGTGAATCTCCTGTAAAGAGGGACAGAATGAGTTCTGCTCTCTACTGACTTCTAGTGGAAGTTGATATGTTACTAATACAGTTTAGCAGTTAAGGCTTAGGGTCGTCAGAGGAAAAGCGGCCCGAACGAGGCACTGATGATGTAATCATTCGGCCTTCAAAACGAGGCACACCAAAGAGTCTTGTGGGTCAAAGCGTACTCATCTGCCAACACTGCTGCCTGGGCCAATGTTGCCATTTTCTGTTCATTTAAATGAACTACAATTCTGTCAGGGAGGTTGATTTTAAAATCCTCCAACAGCATCAACTCCTGAATATCAGCAAAGGTGTTAGCCTTGCTGGCTGAACACCAGCGATTAAACAGAGACTCTTTGTCCCTTGCAAACTCAACAAAAGAACGGTGAGAGTTTTTCTCCTGTTTCCTGAAGTGCTGCCTATAAGCTTCAGGCACCAACTCATAGCCCACAACACGGTTGTTTTAACTATATCGTACTGCAAACTGTATTCCAGGGAGAGAGCAGCTACTACTTCCTGGGCTTTCCCAGACTATTTACATTGTAACAGCTGCGGCCAAACCACGAGTGGCCAATGCAGCGCAGCAGCCACACGCTCAAACGCAGAGAAATAGGAATCAGCTTCCGAAACAAAGGGACTAAAGCAATAATTTGACTCACATCGAAGTGGGCTTGATGATGAGCAGGTTGTGGAGTCGCACTGGAGCCAACGTCTAGCTCCAGTTGTCGGATCCTCACCGTGTTGATTTCTATTTTCCTAATTTCTAGATCAAACTTCATCTCTCTCTCTCTCTCTTTATCTTTTTGTGCCATTTCCAAACGGGCCAGCCTCACCTTTAGCCTAGCGGTCCCGCCTGAACGACCCGAAGCATAAGATAAAGGGTCGAATCAGGGCAATGTAAAGGGGGTACGAGCAACCCCTTCCTCCGCCTCCTCCTCCGGCTTGGCATCAGAAGTTCTACCCATCTCCTCTCATGAAGCCTCCCTCTTTCAATGAGAACATTTATTTTCTCATTAAACCCTCCCTGACTAACACCAAAAGCTCAGCCTTTAGGGCTTTCTCAGGGATGAAGAGTCCATAACGGTCAGCTATAGTGCAAAGGTTTACTTTACGCAACCCCACCAACCGATCAACAGAGGGCGCTTCAATAAACTGGGAGATGGCTGAGGCAGCCATTTTGTACACAGCAGCCTACTGGACACACGCAAACTAAACAAGTCATCCAAACTCACAACCTACCACCACACCTCAATCACCAATCACAGAGAGCTCAGAGCAGTAGGGTCCAGTGGGTTTAATAGATCATCCTGGATGAGCCCCCTTATGTTACGCATGCCTCTTGGAGGAGGGAACGCAACACCCTCCTATACTCAACTTCCGTGGAGTGAAAGAGGTATGTGATTGTAGGTGCGGGTAAGGATGACTGAGACAGATTTTTACCATTAAACAGGGAATTTATTCCTTCACACGGTAATTTTTGGAAAAAGAGGCTGGACGGAACCAAAGCAAAGAAAGTAAAAGTTAAAGAGCCCCCTCTCCTACCCACAACTTACCTAACTAGCACCACCTGGCGCACAAACTAAAACACAGGGGATGGTCCGCCCAGGTCTAACCTAGTGTGCATAGACAGTAAATACTACGGGTTATGTATGCCCGCAGGCCTCTTGGCTAAGCACTCCCAAGGTGCATTCCCCTTTCCCCCCACCCATGGGGACAAATGAAACAGAATACAAACAATTTCAATAATCAAAAACACTGCGCCCTATTGACACACATAACTCAGAAGCAGCGGCTACAAAATTCTTAACAAAAACTGTTTCTGAGCAACAACTAACACAGGACATACCAATAAGCTCTCTCTCTGAGCACAGGAACATTGGCTTTTATACAGCTGCAGAAGGAGTCTGTAATGGTAGAAAGCTGTATCCTCTGGCGAGAGTGCGGGGTCAGCTCCAATTAGCAATGGGCCGACCAATCAGCTGCTTGGAGGAAACCAGGAAGCCATTTCCTGAAATACACACACATACATACATACAAACCCACAACAACACAGAAACTGGGGAACGTAACACCTCAGAACAGCCTCAATTCATTGGGGCATAGACGCTACAAGATGCATAGATGCTGGCCCATGTTGACTCCAATGCTTCCCACAGTTGTGTCAAGTTGGCTGGATGTCCTTTGGGTGGTGGACCATTCTTGATATACACAAGAAACTGTTGAGTGTGAAAAACCCAGCAGTGTTGCAGTTCTTGACACAAGCCAGTGTGCCTGGCACCTACTACCATACCCTATATTCATCCTCTGAATGGCACATGCCCAATCCATGTCTCAATTGTCTCAAGGCTTAAAATCCTTCTTATTTTTTTATGCATTTAACCTTTAATTAACTAGGCAAGTCAGTTAAGAACAAATTCTTATTTACAATGATGACCTACCGGGGAGTTAACAGTGGGTTAACTGCCTTGTTCATGGGCAAAATGACAGATTTTTACCTTGTCAGCTTGGGTATTCTATCCAGCAACCTTTCGGTTACTAGCCCAATATGTGTATATTTATGTTGTATTATACAGGGCACGTTTGAGAAAGAGACCTAGGTCTCAATATGTCCTCGCAGTTAAAATAAAGGTTAAATAAAATAAAAACATTATTTGGGTATGAGTATGATAAAAGGTACCTCTCCGTGGGGTCTCCAGTCTCCCCTCCACCCATAGCCCCTCTCTGTCCCCAAAGAGAGACACCTACCTGGGAAGGTCAGACAACAGTTAGGGGGTCAAGAGCCACGCCATGTTGGAGACCATAGCACTCATTCTATATGACATTACATTCTCACTGAACAATGATGTATTCTATTTTCTAACTACTAGTTGGACAAAATGGTGGACTGTTATTCTTCTAAGGACAAAAGGCTTTAAAACAAGCTTTAATCTCAATGCCTGCTCTGAACTTGTTAACTGTGAGATGTATTATTATCAATCATTGACATTCCGGAATGTTCCATCTCTCAGTGTTCTGGAATGGAATGCCATCGCTGACTGAATTACCCACAACACTCCAAACATCCATGTTATGTCATGTTGTGTCTTTTTTTATTTGACATAAATATTTAATGTAACTGGTTGTGTGTCTAGGTGCTGGACATTGGTCCTTCTGAAAGTGTCTGTGTTTATTTTGTACTGATGATGATGATATTGAAGGTGAATTAACCACTATTGCTCTCCAACCCAATGTAAATGTATTATTTGTAGTTACTATATGTACTGCACAGTACAAGAGGTGAGATGTTGAAGGCTCTTCATTTTCTCTCCACTGAAGATACTGTTATAACAAGGTGAAAACAATAACAAAGTTTAATCTTAAAAGTTAATTTAAAATGTCACACTTCACACAGTAGTTTACAACATCAAAAATGCATTTGATTAAAGCGATAAGAAATGTTGCATCAAGCAGAACTCTTTCCTGGACATTGAGGCAAAATTGTGCCATAACTTTGTCATAAAAACAATTAAAAATAATATACATAAAAAAATCAAGCCAACCATCTACCATGTGTATCATCTAATAGTAAAACAGACAGGAAAACACTGCACACTGTTGCTCATGCTCCCAGGTGATCTTTATTTACAACGTTTCCACCCTTAGGTCTTCATCAGGCATCAACGTTTCCACCCTTAGGTCTTCATCAGGCATCAACGTTTCCACCCTTAGGTCTTCATCAGGCATCAACGTTTCCACCCTTAGGTCTTCATCAGGCATCAACGTTTCCACCCTTAGGTCTTCATCAGGCATCAACGTTTCCACCCTTATGGATGACTGAATAAGACCCAAGGGTGGAAACGTTGTAAATAAATACCACCTGGGAGCATGAGCAGCAGTGTGCAGCGTTTTCCTGTCTGTTTTCCATGAGTTTGCCTAGAACCCTGCGGAAAGTATACCTGGATGTGCGTATGTTGTTCAGCTTTTGTATCATCCAATAGTAGCATATGAAGTAATACAATGTAATAGAATCACAATAACTATTGTTGTTAGCCTTCATATTTAGTCTCAAATGTCTGATGATTGTTTAAAAAACATAACAAAAAATATTTAGTTATATTAAATATAACTGGACCTCGAGGTTGCCTACTTTAGAAATACATTTTTGGAAAAGTTATTGTAATCAGAAATATGTACAATTTTACTTAGAAATATTCAACATAAAAAAAAAATGTATATATTTTAATGTTAAGGTCCCTTCTTATTCATCATAGTTTAAAAGGCAAAACTGACCTTAGATTAGAACTCCTACTCTAAGTGTGAATAGAGTAGTTCTGTGGCTCCGTTGGTACAGCATGGTGCATGGGTACCATTCCTGCTGGGACTTCACATACGAAAAATGTATTCATGCACGACTGTAATGACTGAGTGAATTTTAATAAAAGTGTCTGCTAGATGGCATTTATTATTATAAAGTGGGTAGTTTGGATCCTGGATGTTGATTGGCTAAAACAGCATTTCAGAAGTCTATACTGTATATCAGACAATATACCACGGGTATGACATAAACAATACTTGTTTTCTGTTCTATTTATGTTGGTAACCAGTTTATAATAGCAATAAGGCACCTCAGGGGTTTGTAGTATATGGTCAATATACCACGGCACATTCACTTTGTGTCAAGAACAGCCATTAGCCGTGGTACAGTATATTGGCCATATACCACAAACCCCTGAAGTGCCTTATTGCCATTATAAACTTAAGCAATAAGGCCCGAGGAGGTGTGGTATATGGCCAATATAACACGGCAAAGGGCTGTTCTTAGGCACAACGCAACGTGGAGTGCCTGGATGCAGACCTTAGACGTGGTATATTGGCCACATACCACAAACCCCCGACGTGCCTTATTGCTACTATAAACTGGTGACAGTAATTAGACCAGTAAATAGTAATTTTCTGTAATACCCATGGTATGCAGTCTGATATACCACAACTTTCAGCCAATCAGCATTCAGGGCATGAACCACCCGTTTATAATGGCCAATATTCCACACCCCCTCAGACCTTATGTCACTTAGTTTAAATATACGGGTCTCAAATATACAAGGTTTTTGTCAAACTTGTTGTGTTCAGGTCTTCTTGTTTCTGGGTTTGTTGACTGTACTGTAGAGAACAGAGGAGTCCTCCTCAGCTGCTTGTGCTGCTGCAGGTCTGAAGAGAGAGAAACAGAAATTAAACAAAGACTGCACTATACCCTTTATAGTGCACTACCCTTGACCTGGGGCTCAGGTCAAAAGTAGGGCACTAAATAGGAAATAGGGTGCCATTTGGAACACAGTGAGAACATTTCCTCAAAACCATTGTCTTGAGATGTATTTTGTTGGGTTTATAGATTAAGGAAATGACGTCACTAGTGGCCACTAGGGGTCAACTGTTTTGCATATTGATGACATCTCCTACAATAAGCATCAGCATATGAACAACATTAATGCAGAATGTGCTCACCAGGTGGCACTACTAGGGTGGTTGAATTTCACAGCAGCGTACTGGACATCCTCTTCCTGTTTCTGCGGTTGAGGCAGTTGGACGGTGGAGTACAGAGGCGCTTCCTGGTTTTTGAAGCGAGAGAAGTGGACCCTGGGATAGTGAACGTCATAGTGGTTGTCTGTAGGGGTCATGGCCATGCTTGAGATGTTGTCATACACTGGACTAGAGTCTCCCTGATGGGAAGAGTGGACAGAGAACATGAGGAGTGGAAATGTTCCACAAAGAATTCAGTCATCACAGTCATCTTCTGATTCCAACAGACTCACCTGTCCATCGTCTGCTGTGTCTCTTGTGTCAGAGGTAGATTTGTACCCCTTATTCCTGTTTTGCACATGAATTAATACATTACATTAATGAATGAATGAAGTTAACAACAAATCATAGTGCTAAATTTAAATAATCAACAACGTAAAAAATATGATTTTCACTCACCTGAACCACAGTCCAGAGAGACAGAGTATGACAACCAGAACAACAACTATGATTCCTACAGCTGCAGTCAGAACTGATGTTTGTTTCCCTATAATAAAATATGGATGATATGAATACATGGCATGATTTAATTAAAAAAAATAAACTTAAGTACAGGACATTAATGCAATACTTGTTAAGGGATCTTATAACCCAATGTATAGTTATAACATAAGGTGTAATGAGACAAATTATGCTTGAAACATGTAGTTTTGTATTGAAGAATTGAAGATGTAACTTTACCTGCTATAATGATCATCAGAGCTGTAGAGTTATTAGATGCTATTGTATTCTCAGCCTCACAGTAATATTCTCCTCTGTCCTCAGAGATGATATTAGTGATGCTGTAACTCTGTCCTGATGCTTTTGCTGAGGTTACATTCTTGTACCAGGCGTATTTGTGCACAGGTGGGTTGGCATCACTGCTGCAGGTCAGAGTCACTGAACTGCCCTCCACTATTTCACCAGAGGGACTGACTGATACTGAGGTGTTCTTTGGACCATCTAAAGACATTAGATAATGCGAATGAAAAAAATAATCGGATTGTACAGGTTAGTTACATTCACATTGTGGAAATACTTATTATTCAGTGATGTGAATGTTGTATAGTAAAATGTACTGTACAGATGCATTGATGGCATGACTCCTTGCTGTACCCAGTCCACCTGGCCGTGCTGCTGCTCCAGTTTCAACTGTTCTGCCTGCGGCTATGGAACCCTGACCTGTTCACCGGACGTGCTACCTGTCCCAGACCTGCTGTTTTCAACTTTCTAGAGACAGCAGGAGCGGTAGAGATACTCTCAATGATCGGCTATGAAAAGCCAACTGACATTTACTCCTGAGGTGCTGACCTGTGATTATTTTTATTTGACCATGTTGGTCATTTATGCACACTTGAACATCTTGGCCATGTTCTGTTATAATCTCCACCCGGCACAGCCAGAAGAGGACTGGCCACCCCTCATAGGCTGGTTCCTCTCTAGGTTTCTTCCTAGGTTTTGGCCTTTCTAGGGAGTTTTTCCTAGCCACCGTGCTTCTACACCTGCATTGCTTGCTGTTTGGGGTTTTAGGATGGGTTTCTGTACAGCACTTTGAGATGTCAGCTGATGTAAGAGGAGCTATATAAATACATTTGATTTGATTTGATTTTGATTTGATTTGATTTAAGCAGTTGACATGTATGATGAAATATTAAAGATGTACTAACACTGAACATCCACAGTCACACAGGAAGAGTTGAGATGTCCATATTTATTCTCAGCCTCACAGTAGTATTCTCCTCTGTCCTCAGAGCTTATGTTAGTGATGCTGTAACTCTGTCCTGATGCTTTTGGTGAGGTTACGTTCTTCTTGTACCAGGTGTATTTGTGCACAGGTGGGTTGGCATCACTGCTGCAGGTCAGAGTCTTTGGGCCATCTGGTAAAGAGGATGCCATAAAAGGTAAGAGTACACATAGTATAATGCAACAATGTGTATTCTTACCTTGCTCAGAAAACAGAAAACTTGCGGGGGGCCAAATAAAACCACCCGCAGGTCAAATTCGGCCCGCGGACCGCCAGTTGTGGAACCCTGGTCTATGTCATGGAAAAAGCAGGTGTTCTTAATGTTTTGTATACTCAGTGTGTAGTACTAGAATTATATCCCACATACTCACATGTGACAGTGAGAGTCTCTTCAGGAGAGTGGAGATCCTCATGGTTTTCTACAGCACAGGAGTATCTGCCTGTATCCTCACTGCTGACTGGCTTTAGGTACAGGTACTTAGTCTCATGTCTGATCAGACGTTGTCCGTTCTTGTACCAGATGTAAGAGCGGTTGTCCTGCAGAAAGCATATGGACTCACAGAACAGACAAAGACACTTTCCCTCTATGATGTTGGTTGGACCCTTAATCCGCACCTGAAGACTTGGAGTAAAAAACATAATTAAAACCCTGAATCACCTGATCTATTACAATAAACAAAGACTTTCCTACACAGAAGGTTCCTATTGTATCAATGTAAAATAATACATTGAGATATTCATCCACCCACTGCTGCATTGTCACTGTGGCAGGAACAGGGTTAAACAATTCTGTTAACTCTCCCAAAATCCCCATGTTTTCCAGAATTTTCCCAGAATCAGAAGGAATTAATCCTCCAACCAGGATTTCTGAAATTAGGGGAACGTTCCCAAAGTGTTGCGAGTTCATTTGTGAGTTCACTGTTACCTGTGACAGTCAGAGTTGTTCCAGGGAAGCTGTACCCCCATTCTGAGGTTTCTGTGTTGAATATGAACTTGTACTCGGCAGAGTCCTCCTCTCTCAGATCTGTGATTCTCAGGGTGGAGCGACCTCTCTCCTTCTCTGCTGCATACTCCACACGACCTGCATACCCTGGGTCTGTGGTTAGGTCTTCAGGGATCAACTCATCCCTCCAGCTGTCACTCTGATTAGGACTAAACCAGAGTGATGATGTGATCGTATCATAACCACTGCCATAAGTACAGGATATGTCCACTGATGACCCCTCTGACCCCTTCAAGGCACAGATTCTCCTGTTGGTGTAAGTCACACTGATGCAGTCCTGATCCTGAACACCTAATATATAATGGAATCCCATGAGTACATTATACTGTATTTTCAGTCCATAAAAGCCAAGACCAATCAAATTACACAGTGAGACCAACAGGACGTAGTACAGACATTCTGTATAAATTCTGTAGTAGATTCAAACTCACACACTGAAGAAGAGATCCGGAGATCCTCATGTCCTTTTACAGCACAGGAGTAGCCATCTTCATAGTTACTGGTAACTGGGTCTTTGTACTGGAGGGAGGTGCTCTCATCTAGATGTTGTCCGTTCTTGTATCAGATGTAGGTGGGGTTGTCAGTCAGAGTACAGGTGGTGATACAGGTCAGTGTCTTATCCTGATGTCCACCAGTCACTTTCACCTGAAGACCTGGAGAAAAAACTATATCACTGTAAATCCCTTTATCATGTAATGTGTGTGACATGTTGCATGTCTTTCTCCATCTGTCTATATAAGCTGACATGTTGTGTGATGCAAAACATTTCTCCCAATGGATACAATAGTCATCATCAACAACAATCACTTATTGAACAGATCAGTAGAACTGTAAACACATATTTCTACATTGATTGTTGTGAAGCTGTTTCATTCTCAGAACCCCAAATATAGGAGGATAAATGTTCAATCCTCTACGGTCCGTCAAGCTGTACAGCAGCCTAAAGACTGAACACAAGGTTCAATGATAGCTCCTATCCCCAAGCTAAACAGGAAGTGACTAACACACACACACACACACAAGCCCTCACCACACACACACATACACACACATAAACACAAACACACAGACAGACCATTTGAAGGGAAGTCCCAAAAGGCCCATGGAGCCTGTATCGAGTTCTAGAGAGTTGGTTGTTATGGATGTAGAAAAGTTAAAACACACATCCTACACAGTATTAGATGTCAACCCTACTCCCTATCAGTCTGGTCCTAAAGGACCCTCAGATAAATCCACTGTGTCACACACATTTTAAATGCTTTTAATCCACCAATCTAATGTAACATTTCAAAAGTCCCTGTATGTCATGACACTCAAGGGTACAGAAAGCACCTCCTTTTCCAAACAGCTATGCTGCCAAACAGCTATGCTGTCAGTTCTGTGGTTGATATATATTTATAGCAGTCAGAACACAAGTAGCTGATGCAGAACTGTCCTTCCTCTTTAAGTCATTAACATGCATGAAGACCAGAACAACATGTCAGAAAAGGAAGATTACTGTATTAAAATGGGCCCTACATTTCTATAATGGACAAAATATCCCCCATTTCCACTTTTCTTTAGGACAGAACCATGTTAACACACAAAGGTCAATGTTCATGACCCCTTAAGGTCAATGTCTTTGACCAAGGCAAATCTGTCAGTTTAAAATAAAATTTGCATTGGATGCATCTCAATCCACTTCATCCTTCTTTGTCGCACTTCTGCATCTGTGGTGAAACGTGACAGAGCTAGAGCCGTGTTTGTCAGACCATGAGACATCCCGAAAATCGGTCTTGGGACTCGTCTGAAGTCGGTCCAGTCGATCTGTAGCATCCAAACAATTTGGGCTACACTCTAATATGTGTAAAGATGAGACTCTCACTAATTTCATCAATGGGGAGAGGGGGGGAAGGGGTCATTGCAGGTCAGACCCTACAATGGCCCCCTTTAGTGTCTACAACATGGTCGTCGTAGAGGTGGACCCCTTTAGTGTTTACAACATGGTCGTCGTAGAGGTGGACCCCCTTTAGTGTCTACAACATGGTCGTTGTAGAGGTGGGCCCCCTTTAGTGTTTACAACATGGTCGTCGTAGAGGTGGACCCCCTTTAGTGTCTACAACATGGTCGTCGTAGAGGTGGACCCCTTTAGTGTTTACAACATGGTCGTCGTAGAGGTGGACCCCCTTTAGTGTTTACAACATGGTCGTTGTAGAGGTGGACCCCTTTAGTGTTTACAACATGGTCGTCGTAGAGGTGGACCCCTTTAGTGTTTACAACATGGTCGTCGTAGAGGTGGACCCCCTTTAGTGTCTACAACATGGTCGTCGTAGAGGTGGACCCCTTTAGTGTTTACAACATGGTCGTTGTAGAGGTGGACCCCCTTTAGTGTTTACAACATGGTCGTTGTAGAGGTGGACCCCCTTTAGTGTTTACAACATGGTCGTCGTAGAGGTGGACCCCCTTTAGTGTCTACAACATGGTCGTCGTAGAGGTGGACCCCCTTTAGTGTCTACAACATGGTCGTCGTAGAGGTGGACCCCCTTTAGTGTTTACAACATGGTCGTCGTAGAGGTGGACCCCCTTTAGTGTCTACAACATGGTCATCGTAGAGGTGGACCCCCTTTAGTGTTTACAACATGGTCATCATAGAGGTGGACCCCCTTTAGTGTCTACAACACGGTCATCATAGAGGTGGACCACCTTTAGTGTTTACAACATGGTCATCGTAGAGGTGGACCCCCTTTAGTGTTTACAACATGGTCGTTGTAGAGGTGGACCCCCTTTAGTGTCTACAACATGGTCATCATAGAGGTGGACCCCCTTTAGTGTTTACAACATGGTCGTCGTAGAGGTGGACCCCTTTAGTGTTTACAACATGGTCGTCGTAGAGGTGGACCCCTTTAGTGTCTACAACATGGTCATCATAGAGGTGGACCCCCTTTAGTGTTTACAACATGGTCGTTGTAGAGGTGGACCCCCTTTAGTGTCTACAACATGGTCATCGTAGAGGTGAACCCCTTTAGTGTCTACAACATGGTCGTTGTAGAGGTGGACCCCCTTTAGTGTTTACAACATGGTCGTTGTAGAAGTGGACCCCTTTAGTGTTTACAACATATTCGTTGTAGAGGTGGACCCCCTTTAGTGTCTACAACATGGTCATCGTAGAGGTGGACCCCCTTTAGTGTTTACAACATGGTCGTCGTAGAGGTGGACCCCCTTTAGTGTCTACAACATGGTCATCATAGAGGTGGACCCCCTTTAGTGTCTACAACATGGTCATCATAGAGGTGGACCCCCTTTAGTGTTTACAACATGGTCGTTGTAGAGGTGGACCCCTTTAGTGTTTACAACATGGTCATCGTAGAGGTGGACCCCCTTTAGTGTTTACAACATGGTCGTTGTAGAGGTGGACCCCTTTAGTGTTTACAACATGGTCGTTGTAGAGGTGGACCCCTTTAGTGTCTACAACATGGTCGTCGAAGAGGTGGACCCCCTTTAGTGTTTACAACATGGTCGTTGTAGAGGTGGACCCCTTTAGTGTTTACAACATGGTCATCGTAGAGGTGGACCCCCTTTAGTGTTTACAACATGGTCATCATAGAGGTGGACCCCTTTAGTGTTTACAACATGGTCGTTGTAGAGGTGGACCCCTTTAGTGTTTACAACATGGTCATCGTAGAGGTGGACCCCCTTTAGTGTTTACAACATGGTCATCGTAGAGGTGGACCCCCTTTAGTGTTTACAACATGGTCGTTGTAGAGGTGGACCTCCTCAGAGTTCTAATGGTGTCATCATATCCATCCTCTGACATGAACGATGATATGTTTCACAGCTCAGGCCGAGGGAGGGAAGGGGGAAGGAAATCACTTTGATTGACACTTCACACACTCATACTGTATGTCCAGTGTTCTGTCTGTGCTGTGTGTCAGAGGACTACAAAAGTGGTGACACCCCCCAACACCCCCATTTTATGTTCTATTTTAAAGTAAGGCCACTGTCTCTTCCTCAATCTTCATATTCATTATTCTGTTCTTCCTCCTCCTCTTCCTCCCTCTGTCATATCCGGACAGTGCGTGGTGGTCAGGGTTGTCAGGATTGTCAGGGTGGTCAGGGTGGTAAAAGTTGTCATGGTTGTCAGATTTGTCAGGGTGGTCAGGGTTGTCAGGGTGGTCAGGGTTGCCATGGTGTCCTGTATCTTCCTCTCTGGTCAGGCTTATGGTTGAAGAAGAGAGATAGAGAAGAGGGGGAGAGAGAGAGCGAGAGAAAGAGAAGAGGGGGAGAGATAGAGAGGGGATAGGGGGTTAGAGAGAAAGAGAGAGAGGAGAGAGGGTTAGAGAGAGCGAGAGAGAGAGAGAAATAGAGAGAGAAAGTGGGGGGCTATGGTGAGAGAGGGGGGGGATAGGGGAAGAGAGAGAGGGAGAGAGTGAGTGAGGGAGAAAGACATTGTTACAATACTGCATATAGACATAATATGACATTTGAAATGTCTATATTTCTTTAGAGCTTTTGTGAGTGTTATGTTTACTGTTAATTTTGTATTGTTTATTTCACTTTTGTAAACATATGTTTACCATGAAAATTAAGCCCTTTGAATTGATTTGAGAGAGAGAGAGAGAGAGAGAGAGAAAGAGAGAGAGAGAAACTTGAATGTGAAGTCCTCAATGGTGATGCCCGTGCTACAACTGTCTTTTGGGCATTGGAGTCCTCTATCTACAGGTATCTCTATGGAGGACATATGAAAACACCTGCTCCCGCCTGCAAAATCCGGCATTAGTCTGTCATTTTTACTCTGTCAAAGGTTATGATATGTTTTTATATGTTTATAAATGATAGCTGATGTTTTGACAAAGACAGATGTACTGGGTACTTTATCATCAGCCTGGTGCTCTCCAGCTCCACCCCTGGACAGTAGGACAAACAGCAGGCACCAATGTTTTGGAGGAAACACTGTCGAACTGACGAACGAAGTCAGCTTGCAGGCGCCAGGCCCGCCACAAGGAGTCGCTAGAGCACGATGAGACAAGGACATCCCGGCCGGTCAAACCCTCTCCTAACCCGGACGACCCTGGGCCAATTGTGCGTGCCTCATGGGTCTCCCGGTCACAGCCAGCTGTAACACAGCCTGGGATTCATTGTTGAATTTGCAATTTCCAACTTGTTATGTAATGTTTATGTCCAATGGCCGATGAGCACCAGTACGTTTTGTCTATAATTTCTCTTCATATGACAAGGTTTGAGAAGGATTTGCCAGTAGATTGCCGACTTGATGCATGATGATGACTGCTTGCCAGCTAAGATTTTGAAAGTATGATGTTGACATGATCAGTCCAATCAAAGCTACAGTCTGTGGCCAATGACCTTGAGCCTTCTTGGATGTGCACTTCAAAGGGCTTGAATTTTCGAGCTCTCCCCGTAGATTTTGCGGTGACGTAGTGTCCCCATGAGTGACAGAACACTGAGCCAATCACGGCGCAACTAGAGAACATTACCAACCCCTGCGCTCCGCTGCTGGCTGGCTGCCCCACCACCACAGAAGTCACTGAGCTGAAACACCTGCATTTTGGAGCTGCAACAACGAGACCATGTTTGTATGCGACTTTATTAACTTTAAAAAAAAAATATTAACTATTTTTTACATTGTTTGCAAACCGATATGTGACACGTGTTAATGCCAAAATAACATGAAAAAAAGCAACAACAAAAAAAGCTAAACAGGTGGGGCTCGAAACAGATGGAGCTCTGCCACACCTGCCATGAATGACGTGTCGCTAATGCATGTATCTAGAAACTACGGACAAGTTGACGAACAAATAGCCCACCAAAATGTCTGAAATTATAATCAGAAACATGTCTATATCAGGCAAAAAATAAATCCTGCCCCCCCTGTCAAAAAAAATCCTTCACAGTCTTTGACTGTAGCCTGTAGCGAATTTTCTATATTTGCGGGTTAGTGTTGGGTGGTGAGGGCCTCAGATTTTCACTTTATCACATAGTCGTGAGGTTGCAGATGGGTTATTAGCAGTTGTGGGCGGTTGCGGGTTAACAAACAGCTGACCGGCGCACCACTAGCGTGTGTGCGTGCATGTCGTTGGTGAGGAACAGTGCTTGGTGTTGATCGGTTTAATAGTGACATCATGTGTCCAATAGTCAGAAATACAAGAAACAACAGCAGAGAGGAAAATAGTTATGAATCAATGTATTAATAGTTGATCAAATAATCAGTGTATTTATTGTCTTAAATGTTGATCCAAATTGTAAAAACTGCAAAGGTAAACGTATTTAATGTATCTAAAATAGGTACTAATTAATAATTTGGTAATAAAATAAGTGATCATGACACTAAACAATATGGTATTACATAATATAAAAGAATAATGAATATAAAATGTGCAATAATGTCTGACAGCAATACAAAGTAAATAATTAGGAGAAACCTGGTCCAAGAGCTAGAAGTAATAAAAAGCTCTTATCAATATTAGTCACTGAGAAATGTAGACCTATTTTTGTTATAAAAGTCTGGAAAGGGCAAATCCCATAGAAAAAGAGCAGAAGCATAATCTATCTTATTTATCATCAATATACACAATTATCATTACAAGGAAAGATAATTCAACTCCAGCATTTACAAAAACTTCTTGACATGTCACCAAGAAGCATAATTACAAAAATATGACGTCATGCCACTGAGCAAGGCAGTTAACACATTGTTCACCGGGCACCGAAGATGAGGATGTCGATTATGGCAGCCCCCCGCATCACTCTGATTCAGAGGGGTTGGGTTAAATGTGGAAGAAACATTTAAGTTGAATGCATTCAGTTGTACAATTGACTAGGTATCCCCTTTCCCTTTCCTTAACTTTACAAGAAAATAAAAATAATGACATAATTTTCTAAAAAGTTAAAGCTCATTATCTGGAAAGCCTTCTAGATATCATAGCAATATGGTAGCAGGAGTATAGAGGTGTAAGTCCTAGCTTGGTTTGGTGCTGAAGCTCTTCATCCAGGTTCTGTGGTGAGTCTCTTCAGTCCAGGTTCTGTGGTGGTTGTCTTCAGTCCAGGTTCTGTGGTGGTTGTCTTCAGTCCAGGTTCTGTGGTGAGTCTCTTCAGTCCAGGTTCTGTGGTGGTTGTCTTCAGTCCAGGTTCTGTGGTGGTTCTCTTCAGTCCAGGTTCTGTGGTGGTTCTCTTCAGTCCAGGTTCTGTGGTGGTTCTCTTCAGTTCTCATAATCTGAGGGCTCAGCATCTATCTGAGGGACTGTGTCACTAGGGGAGTCCCTCACATTCTGAAAGAAAACACAATGAACACATTACACACCACTCTATAACATTTTTATGGATTCAAACACACACACAAACACACACACAAACACACACACTTACTGTCAGGGTGTCATACTCTGGTGACCTGGTATTCATGTTCAGAGGTGAGTACATGTCACTGTTAGGGTCACTGTTAGGGTCTGGATGGACACTCTGTGCAGAGAGAGAGAGTGAGAGAGAGAGAGAGAGAGTGTTGTCATGGTAACAGTGAAAATAGTATGAGAGAGACTGTTGTGACAGTAAATTCATGTCACCAGGTGTGGAGGTGGAGGCATAGCTGATATCATCACCTCTGTGTCTGCTGTGACATCACTTCCTCTTGTGGATCTCCTGTAAAGAGGGACAGAGTGAGTTATGCTCTCTAGTGACCTCTAGTGGAAGTTTATATGTTACAAATAAACTTTTGCACATGAATGAATGAATGAATGAATATATGAATGCATTCATAACAAATCAGAGTGCTAAGGGGAAATTATAAAACATTTGAAAAATTCTGTCACCTGAACCACATGAAGCCAGAGAGACAGAGGATGAGAACCAGAACAACCACTATGATTCCTACAGCTGCAGTCAGAACTGAGGTTTGTTTCCCTATAATAAAATATGGATGATATGAGTACGTGGCATGATATAATAAACTAAAAACAAATATAATTTGGTAAAACCTGTCTCCTCCCCTTCATCCACACTGATTGAAGAGGATTTAACAAGTGACATCAATATGGGATCAAAGCTTCACCTGGATTCACCTGGTCAGCCTGTCTATGTCATGGAAAGAGCAGGTGTTCTTAGTGTTTTGTACACTCAATGTTTAATTAAAACCAAAGTAAAAAAAGCCAAATTCAAAATATTAACATGAGATTGAATCATGTAGTTTTGTATTGGGATCCCGTGTGGTCCCGTGTGGCTCAGTTGGTAGAGCATGGCGCTTGCAACGCCAGGGTTGTGGGTTCAATTCCCACGGGGGGACCAGGGTTCAATTAACACGGGGGGACCAGGATGAGTATGTATGAACTTTCCAATTTGTAAGTTGCTCTGGATAAGAGCGTCTGCTAAATGACTTAAATGTATTGAAGATGTAACTTTACCTGCTACAATGATCATCTGAGCTGCAGAGTTCATAGATCCTCTTCCATTCTGGGCCTGACAGTAATATTCTCCTCTGTCCTCAGAGATGATGTTAGTGATGCTGTAACTCTGTCCTGATGCTTTTGCTGAGGTTACGTTCTTCTTGTACCAGGTGTATTTGTCCACAGGTGGGTTGGCATCACTGCTGCAGGTCAGAGTCACTGAACTGCCCTCCACTATTTCACCAGAGGGACTGACTGACACTGAGGTGTTCTTTGGGCCATCTGGTGGACAATATGTAACACATTGTTAATACATAGAGCTGTACATGAGGAGCATCATGGAACTTGGACTTCTGATTAAAATAAATGAAATATTAATATAAATATGTGTAACTTAGACATTAATGTAACAATACAGTGTTTGTGAAGTACTTGTAGTTCACTACAGTAGTGAGATGAGTACAATCATGGAACTTGGACATAGATTGAAATAATAGATAGATTTCCTATCTGTTCCACTGCAAATCAACACTAACCAATGATTGGATGATTTTGGAAGACTTTGAAACGTGTAACAGTCACACTCACACACTGCAGGAGAATTGATGCCTTTTACAGCACAGTAGAAGCTGTCTTCAGTTTTTAAGTACACTGAGTACGAGGGGGAGGAGGCCCCTTGTACAATCGTACTGTTCCTGTACCAGGTGTAGGTGGGGTTACCAGTCAGAGTACAGGTGGTGCTACAGGTCAGTGTCATTAACCACCATATAGTGGTCACCTTCACCTGCAGGTCTGGAATAGATAACATTAAAACCATCAATGACCTGTTGTCTAGTTCAAATGAGGCAGGAGTGGACATTCTCTAATCATCAATTCAGACATTCCTATTATACCATACATTTATATTTATATTATTTCTGTACAAATCAAGACAATTTTCCTGAACCAGTTAAACAGATCAACACTATATATAACATCACTGTACCTGTAACAGACAGAGTGAATAAACAGATCAATAATATATATAATATCACTGTACCTGTAACAGACAGAGTGATTAAACAGATCAATACTATATATATAATATCACTGTACCTGTAACAGACAGAGTGATTAAACAGATCAATACTATATATATAATATCACTGTACCTGTAACAGACAAGGTGACTCCAGGATCACCAGTATGCTTTCCTCCAGTCTGATCTGTTCTGAATCTAAACTTGTATTCAGCTGAGTCACTCTCTCTCAGGTCTGTGATTTTCAGGGTGTGGCCATTCATCCTATCGCTACGGTACGTCACACGACCTTTGTAGTCTGGGTCGTCTCTCAGATTTACAATTTTAGTGAACCAGAAGGTTGTTGTGACTGTACCACTGGGATATGTGTAAAAGCAGAACAGATCCACTGTTGACCCTTTCAAGGTACAGATACTCTGAGGGGTGTACGTCACACTCCAGCCATCCTGACCCAGTACCACTATAACACAGTCACAAAACACAATGGTATCATAATTAGGACAAGGTCTATTGGCTCACACTAACAGTAGGGTTTGTCTCCACTTTTTTGCTATAGTTGCTGAGTTGAGTGTGAATGGAAACCACAGATAAGCATCACTCAGTGAGTTGTGAAAAGATAACTATTTAAGTGAAGTAGAGACTCCTAACAGAACACATCAGAATAACATTATGAATCTTAACCTTTTAGAAATGTTTGTAGATTATTAACCTGTTGAGGACAGAGGGCGCTGTTTTCACTTTGGGGGAAAATCGTGCCCAATTTAAACGACCGCGTACTCAATTCTTGCTCGTACAATATATATACAATATGCATATTATTATTACTATTGGATAGAAAACACTCTGTAGTTTCTAAAACCGTTTGAATTATTCTGTGAGTAAAACAGAACTCATTTTGCAGCAAACTTCCTGACAGGAAGTGGAAAATCTGAAATCGATGCTCTGTTCTAGGCCCTGCCTATAAATGTCCTTGATATTTATTAGTATACATGCACTTCATACGTCTTCCACTAGATGTCGACAGGCAGTGAGAGAAGAAATGGAGTGTATAACTTGATCTGGGGTCGAATAAAAGCTCTCGGCATGACGTGTCACCAGTTTCCTGTTTTCTGGAGAGCGCGTGAAGGGACCTGGTTTTGCCTTCTGAAAAGCTGTCGTTATAGACGACTAATATCTCCGGCTTTGATTTTATTTGATACATGTGACAATATCATCGTAAAGTATGTTTTTTCAATATAGTTTTATTAGATTATTGAAATTTATTTGGGACGTTAGGCGTGTTGCGTTGTGTGCCTTTGTTCAGGAAGGAGAGCTTTGCGCTACTTTGCTAGCTTTCCGTGCTAATTGACTGGAGAAGAGGACATTCTAAAACCAAACAACGATTGTTCTGCACAAAGGACCCCTTGTACAACATTCTGATGGAAGATCGTCAAAAGTAGGACCCATTTTATGATGCTATTTCATATATCTGTCGAACATGTGAAATAGTCGTTTGCGCCCAGATTTTGGGTACTCTCTCGCTATAACTAAGCTGGATGTCGTAATTAAGTTATTTTTAGAATTCTAACACGGCGATTGCATTAAGAACTAGTGTATCTATCATTTCCTATACAACATGTATTTTCTAGTAACGTTTATGAATAGTTATTTGGTCAGAATAGTTGAGTGTCATAAAAATATCCGCACATTCTGGGAAAAAGATGCTACGTTAGCACAATGTATAACCACTGATTTCAGCTCTAAATATGCACATTTTCGAACAAAACATAAGTGTATGTATAACCTGATGTCATAGGACTGTCATCTGATGAAGGTTTATGAAGGTTAGTGAAAATTAATATCTTTTGCTGGTTTATTCGCTATCGCTAACGTGCCTATTGCTATCGCTAACGTGCCTTGATGAATGAATGCGGTAGTGTGGTAGGATATTGTAGTAAGCTAATATAATGCTATATTGTGTTATCGCTGTAAAACACTTAAAAAATCGGAAATATTGGCTGGATTCACAAGATGTTTGTCTTTAATTTGCTGTACACCATCGATTTTTCAGAAATGTTTTATGATGAGTATTTAGGTATTTGACGTTGGTGTCTGTAATTACTCTGGCTGCTTCGGTGCTATTTCTGACGGTAGCTGTGATGGTAGCTGCAATGTAAAACTGATTTATACCTCAAATATGCACATTTTTCGAACAAAACATAGATTTATTGTATAACATGTTATAAGACTTCATCTGATGAAGTTGTTTCTTGGTTAGTTTGGTTGGTTCTTGGTTAGTTAGGTTGGCTTTGTGCATGCTACCTGTGCTGTGAAAAATGTCTGTCCTTTTTTGTATTTGGTGGTGAGCTAACATAAATATATGTGGTGTTTTCGCTGTAAAACATTTTAAAAATCGGACATGTTGACTGGATTCACAAGATGTGTATATTTCATTTGCTGTATTGGACTTGTTAATGTGTGAAAGTTAAATATTTCTCAAAAATATTTTTTGAATTTCGCGCTCTGCCTTTTCAGTGGAATGTGGGAGGAGTTCCGCTAGCGGAACCCCGGTGACAGACAGGTTAAACAAACCAACTAAAAGATAAGAATGAGACCATACCTGCTACAGACCAGAGAAAGACCACCAACACACTTCCTGCTGTTCTCAAGGCCATTGTTGCATCTCCCACCCTGCAGTCTTAGAAACATAAACAACAACTCACTCTATAGCTGGTGAAGAACTCCATCTGACACTTTGAAGTATAAACTGTAAATGGGGTACCGTGCCTCATTATTGGTATTGAACCAGGCTCACATTGTGTTGTGTTGTATTGTGCTACAGACGTGTATCTTAATTTGATCACTCTTTTGTTGTAGAGAATTTTCCTGCTTCCTGGAAATGCAAACTTGTAGTGTATTCAAGGTTTATGTGTGTATTCATCATTGTCTTGGTCAGTTATTGTTTCCATGTCCGTTGGTCTTGTGAGTACCTGTGCTTTGTTGCTTTGGCTTTCGTGCTACGTGTATTGTGTACTTGTTATTACGTGTCTCGCCCCGTGTATTATGTGTCTCGCCCCGTGTATTATGTGTCTCGTCCCGTGTATTGTTGTGTCTCGTCCCGTGTATTATTACGGGTCTAGTCCCGTGTATTATTACGTGTTTCTTCCCGTGTATTACGGGTCTCGTCCCGTGTATTACGTGTTTCTTCCCGTGTATTACGTGTTTTAGTCCTGTGTATTTATTAGGGGTTTTACCTGGCTGTTTTGTTTGGATTTCATCCCTGTGTTTTGGGCTTTGTCCCCAGTGCCTTTTTATGGCAGGTTGTATTGTTTGGTGGACTATTAAAACCTCGTATTACGTATTCCTGCGCCTGTCTCCTGTCATTTATACAATGTGACACTAACGTTTGTAATTTAAAATGTCAGACTTGATTTTCCCTAACAGACTGTAAACCACCACATTAATTATAATCCACATAATAATTCACTTTTCCTGTTGCTGCAGGAATATTAAGATCCTACGTCTGTATACGGTTCTGTGAATACTGTCTATTGCACTGTAAACACATTTCTACATTGATTGTTCTGAAACTTTTATTGTCAGAACCTCAAATATAGGAGGATAAATGTTCAATCCTCTATGGTCCGTCAAGCTGTACAGCAGCCTAAAGACTGACCACCAGTTTCAATGATAGCTCCTATCCCCAAGCTGTGAGGCTAATCAGCAAGTGGCTCACACACACACAGTCTTGTACAACTAACCCTGTGGGGACACAATTCAGTCCTGTTCACAATCCTATTTTCCTTTACCTTAACCCCAAAACCTACTAACCCTAGCTCCTAAACCTAATTCTAACATTAATTTAAAACTTAACCCTAAACCCCCTAGAACTTGCATTTGCTCTTGTGGGGACTAACAACATTTTTGTCCATTTACTATTCTTGTGGGGACTTCTGGCCGATAATGCTCACACACGGAGACCATCTGTAGGAGAGACCATGTGTAGGGAAGGCAAATAAGCCCATGGAATCTGTATCAAAGTCTAGAGAGCTGGTTAAGGATGTAGCAAAGATAAAACACACATCCTACACAGTATAGATGTCAACCCTACTCCCTATCAGTCTGGTCCTGAAGGGCTCTCAGCTAAATCAACTGTGTCACACGCAGATACACACTTAGGCCCACATACACACACACACTGCAGTGCTACAATGTTTGTCTGCATGTCTTTTTTACCCTGGTTAATCATCTCATCACTATGTAGATCAACACTCCTACACTGAGACACTTTATGAATACTGGCCCTGATGTAACAACCAAAACACAGATCAAAACAGAAGAAGTAGTAAAATGATACAAGTATATGACTAAAAAAAAAAAAAAAAAAAACTATATTTCAAGATATTGTCAAGAGTACTTACAGAGTGAAGTGAAAGGGAGAGGTTTTGTACAGTGAGTCAACATACTGACAGTTAGCGTGAATTCTGAAGTTGACACGTATTTAACTGTCCTCTCCTTCCTCTTTAAGACATTAACATGGATGATGACCAGACCAGTACATCAGAAAAAGGGATGTTCCTGTATTTCAATAGAAATTGTGCAACAGATTGCATATCTACTTGCCTTTCTTCATTTGAGGAGTGGAACTACATTTTATAAATTATCTAAATGTTTCAAATTTTCAATGTGATATTTTGACTACACAGAGAACCATTTAAACAACGTGTCGACTACAGAGGGCTTGATGTGGTTGCTAGATGATTTCTGACACAACTGCAAGCCCTCTAAACTATTTAGAATGTTTACAATTTCTTATGTGTTGCCTTGTCCTTCTGAGTTCTGTATATACAGGTCAATGTTCCAAGATGTCATTCAATTAGAACCCATTCCATTTAAACCCCATAACCATCAGATGAATCAAAGTAGTACTGAAGGTTCCACTGTTCTAGAATGAAGCTCTACCTACTGGCATCTCAACATTACTGCAGTGTTCTAGACCAGAGCTCTCCCTACTGGCATCTCAACAGTACTGCAGTGTTCTAGACTAGAGTTCTCCCTACTGGCATCTCAACATTACTGCAGTGTTCTAGACTAGAGGTCTCCCTACTGGCATCTCAACATTACTGCAGTGTTCTAGACGAGAGCTCTCCCTACTGGCATCTCAACATTACTGCAGTGTTCTAGACTAGAGCTCTCCCTACTGGCATCTTAACATTACTGCAGTGTTCTAGACTAAAGTTCTCCCTACTGGCATCTCAACATTACTGCAGTGTTCTAGACTAGAGCTCTCCCTACTGGCATCTCAACATTACTGCAGTGTTCTAGACTAGAGCTCTCCCTACTGGCATCTCAACATTACTGCAGTGTTCTAGACTAGAGCTCTCCCTACTGGCATCTCAACATTACTGCAGTGTTCTAGACTAGAGCTCTCCCTACTGGCATCTCAACATTACTGCAGTATTCTAGAGTAGAGTTCTCCCTACTGGCATCTCAACATTACTGCACCATCCTAATAATGTCCTCAATAATGTTGGACTACTAACAATATTACAAACTGACATTATATAAGATAGAATGGTGAAACACAACACTGGCTACTACTTGACAAAGTCAGTTAAGCAAACGCATACTGTTGAAGTACAATATGCCACTATCATATTCTGTTACACTGTTGGCCCTTCTGTACAATAGAGGAGGATGGTGGGCAGAGACATAGGAGGAGAGGCTCATTGTAATGGCTGGAATAGAATTATGGGATATCGTTCCATTTATTCCATTCCAGCCATTACAATGAGCCCGTCCTTCTATATATCTGCCCACCAGCCTCCTCCGTTGTACAGTACCGGTAGTAGCAGAGGGATCAGTACCATCATCACCATTGTGATTCTGTGTTGACTGTATAGGCTAATGTAGCCTGTTACCATATATAGGCTACTGTAGCCTGTTGTCCATGTGTAGGTTAATGTAGCCTGTTGTCCACGTGTAGGTTTATGTAGCCTGTTATCAATATATAGTCTAATGTAGCCTGTTGTCCATATATGGTCTAATGTAGCCTGTTGTCCATATATAGAGTTGATGTCGGAAGTTTACATACCGCTTAGCCAAATACATTTAAACTCAGTTTTTAACAATTCCTGACATTTATTCCTAGTAAAAATACCCTGTCAGGTCAGTTAGGATCACCACTTTATTTAAAGAATGTGAAATGTCAGAATAATAGTTGAGAGATTGATTTATTTCATCACATTCCCAGTGGGTCACAAGTTTACACACACTAAATTAGTATTTGGTAGCATTGCCTTTAAATAGTTTAACTTGGGTAAAACGTTTTTGGTAGCCTTCCTCAAGCTTCCCACAATAAATTGGGTGAATTTTGGCCCATTCCTCCTGACAGAGCTGGTGTAACTGAGTCAGGTTTGTAGGGCTCCATGCTCGCACACGCTTTTTCAGTTCTGCCCACAAATTTTCTATGGGATTGAGGTCACGGCTTTGTGATTGCCACTCCAAAACCTTGACTTTGTTGACTTTAACTTTCTGACTGTGTTGATGTTGCTTTAATATATACACATTTCCCTTCCTCATGATGCCATTTATTTTGTGAAGTGCACCAGTCCCTCCTGCACCAAATCAACCCCACAATATGATGTTGCCAACCCTGTGCTTCACGGTTTGAATGGTGTTCTTCAGCTTGCAAGCGTCCCCCTTTTTCCTCCAAACATAACAATGGTCATTATGGCCAAATTGCTCCCAAGGATGAACCAGACTTGTGGAGGTCTACAATTTGTTTTCTGAGGTCTTGGCTGATTTCTTTTGATTTTCCTATGATGTCAAGCAAAGAGGCACTGCGTTTGAAGGTAGGCCTTGAAATACATCCACAGGTACACCTCCAATTGACTCAAATTATGTCAATAGCCTATCAGAAGCTCCTAAAGCCACGACATCATTTTCTGGATTTTTCCAAGCTGTTTAAAGGCACATTCAATTTAGTGTATGTAAACTTCTGACCCACTGGAATTGTGATACAGTGAAATAATCTGCCTTTAAACAATTGTTGGAAAAATGACTTGTCATGCACAAAGTAGATGTCCTAACCGACTTGCTAAAACTATATTTGTTAAGTGAATGTAAACTTCCGACTTCAATTGTAGTCTAATGTAGCCGGTAGTCCAAATATAGTCTAATATAACAGGTTGTCCATGTCAAATCAAATCAAATCAAATTGTATTTGTCACATACACATGTTTAGCAGATGTTAATGCGAGTGTAGCGAATTGCTTGTGCTTCTAGTTCCGACAATGCAGTAATAACCAACAAGTAATCTAACCTAACAATTCCACAACTAATACCTTATACACACAAGTGTAAAGGGATAAAGAATTTGTACATAAAGATATATGAAAGAGTGATGGTACAGAACGGCATAGGCAAGATGCAGTAGATGGTATAGAGTACAGTATATACATATGAGATGAGTAATGTAGGGTATGTAAACATAAAGTGGCATAGTTTAAAGTGGCTAGTGATACATGTATTACATAAAGATGGCAAGATGCAGTAGATGATATAGAGTACAGTATATACATATACATATGAGATGAGTAATGTAGGGTATGTAAACATTATATTAAGTGGCATTGTTTAAAGTGGCTAGTGGTACATTTTTACATAATTTCCATCAATTCCCATTATTAAAGTGGCTGGAGTTGAGTCAGTATGTTGGCAGTGGCCACTAAATGTTAGTGGTGGCTGTTTAACAGTCTGATGGCCTTGAGATAGAAGCTGTTTTTCAGTCTCTCGGTCCCTGCTTTGATGCACCTGTACTGACCTCGCTTTCTGTATGATAGCGGGGTGAACAGGCAGTGGCTTGGGTGGTTGTTGTCCTTGATGATCTTTATGGCCTTCCTGTGACATAGGGTGGTGTAGGTGTCCTGGAGGGCAGGTAGTTTGCCCCCGGTGATGCGTTGTGCAGACCTCACTACCCTCTGGAGAGCCTTACGGTTGTGGGCGGAGCAGTTGCCGTACCAGGCGGTGATACAGCCCGACAGGATGCTCTCGATTGTGCATCTGTAGAAGTTTGTGCTTTTGGTGACAAGCCGAATTTCTTCAGCCTCCTGAGGTTGAAGAGGCGCTGCTGCGCCTTCTTCACAACGCTGTCTGTGTGGGTGGACCAATTCAGTTTGTCCGTGATGTGTACACCGAGGAACTTAAAACTTTCCACCTTCTCCACTACTGTCCCGTCGATGTGGATAGGGGGGTGCTCCCTCTGCTGTTTCCTGAAGTCCACAATCATCTCCTTTGTTTTGTTGACGTTGAGTGTGAGGTTATTTTCCTGACACCACACTCCGAGGGCCCTCACCTCCTCCCTGTAGGCCGTCTCGTCGTTGTTGGTAATCAAGCCTACCACTGTAGTGTCGTCCGCAAACTTGATGATTGAGTTGGAGGCGTGCATGGCCACGCAGTCGTGGGTGAACAGGGAGTACAGGAGAGGGCTCAGAATGCACCCTTGTGGGGCCCCGGTGTTGAGGATCAGCGGGGTGGAGATGTTGTTACCTACCCTCACCACCTGGGGGCGGCCCGTCAGGAAGTCCAGGACCCAGTTGCACAGGGCGGGGTCGAGACCCAGAGTCTCGAGCTTGATGACGAGTTTGGAGGGTACTATGGTGTTAAATGCTGAGCTGTAGTCGATGAACAGCATTCTCACATAGGTATTCCTCTTGTCCAGATGGGTTAGGGCAGTGTGCAGTGTGGTTGCGATTGCGTCGTCTGTGGACCTATTGGGTCGGTAAGCAAATTGGAGTGGGTCTAGGGTGTCAGGTAGGGTGGAGGTGATATGGTCCTTGACTAGTCTCTCAAAGCACTTCATGATGACGGAAGTGAGTGCTACGGGGCGGTAGTCGTTTAGCTCAGTTACCTTAGCTTTCTTGGGAACAGGAACAATGGTGGCCCTCTTGAAGCATGTGGGAACGGCAGACTGGGATAAGGATTGATTGAATATGTCCTTAAACACACCAGCCAGCTGGTCTGCGCATGCTCTGAGGACGCGGCTGGGAATGCCGTCTGTGCCTGCAGCCTTGCGAGGGTTAACACGTTTAAATGTTTTACTCACCTCGGCTGCAGTGAAGGAGAGCCCGCAGGTTTTGGTAGCGGGCCGTGTCAGTGGCACTGTATTGTCCTCAAAGCGAGCAAAAAAGTTATTTAGCCTGTCTGGGAGCAAGACATCCTGGTCTGCGACGGGGCTGGTTTTCTTTTTGTAATCCGTGATTGACTGTAGACCCTGCCACATACCTCTTGTGTCTGAGCTGTTGAATTGCGACTCTACTTTGTCTCTATACTGGGACTTAGCTTGTTTGATTGCCTTGCGGAGAGAATAGCTACACTGTTTGTATTCGGTCATGTTTCCAGTCACCTTGCCCTGGTTCAAAGCAGTGGTTCGCACTTTCAGTTTCACGCGAATGCTGCCATCAATCCACGGTTTCTGGTTTGGGAATGTTTTAATCGTTGCTGTGGGTACGACATCGTCAATCCACTTTCTAATGAACTCGCTCACCGAATCAGCGTATTCGTCAATATTGTTGTTGGACGCAAATCGGAACATATCCCAATCCACGTGATCGAAGCAGTCTTGAAGCGTGGAATACGATTGGTCGGACCAGCGTTGAACAGACCTGAGCGCGGGAGCTTGCTGTTTTAGGTTCTGTTTGTAGGCTGGAAGCAACAAAATGGAGTCGTGGTCAGATATTCCGAAAGGAGGGCGGGGGAGGGCCTTATATGCGTCGCGGAAGTTAGTATAACAATGATCCAAGGTTTTACCAGCCCTGGTAGCACAATCGATATGCTGATAGAATTTAGGGAGTTTTGTTTTCAGATTAGCCTTGTTAAAATCCCCAGCTACGATGAATGCAGCCTCAGGGTGTGTGGTTTCCAATTTACAAAGAGTCAGATAAAGTTAGTTCGGGGCCATCGATGTGTCTGCTTGGGGGGGAATATATACGGCTGTGATTATAATCGAAGAGAATTCCCTTGGTAGATAACGAGGTCGACATTTGATTGTGAGGAATTCTAGATCAGGTGAACAGAATGACTTGAGTTCCTGTATGTTGTTATGATCACACCACGTCTCGTTAATAATATGGCATACACCCCCGCCCTTCTTCTTACCAGAAAGATTATTGTTTCTGTCGGCGCGATGTGTGAAGAAACCAGCTGGCTGCACCAACTCCGTTAGCGTCTCTTGAGTGAGCCATGTTTCCGTGAAGCAGAGAACGTTACAATCTCTGATGTCTCTCTGAAATGTTACCCTTGCTTGGATTTCATCAACCTTATTGTCAAGAGACTGGACATTGGCAAGTAGTATGCTAGGGAGTGGAGCGCGATGTGCCTGACTATTCTATTTGGAATGTTTATAATATCTTAGAATGTGTTGCCTTGTCCCTCTGAGTTCTACATGGAACAGGTCAAAGCTCCATTTACATTTGGTCAGTTCAATGATGTCATTCATTCTATTCTATAAACCTATTAAATTTACACTCCTCATCAGCTGTATCAAAGTGCTGCTTACGGTTCCAGTGTTCTAGACTAGAGCTCCGCCTACTGGCATCTCAACATTACTGCACCATCCTAATAATAATGTCCTCAATAATGTTGGGTTAATAACAACATAACAAACTGATAATAGAATAGTGAAACACAACACTGGATGCTACTTGACAAAATTAAATGTAATCACACAAACACTGATGTCTGTAGTATTACAACATGCCACTATCATATTATGTTACACTGTTGACCCTTGTGTACAGTACTGGTAGTAGCATTAGCTAGCAGAGACATCAGTATTATCATCACCATAACCTGCTGTATTGACTGCTGCTGTTTATATAGTGTAGATTCTAATGTAGCCTGTTATCCATATATAGTCTAATGTAGCCTGTTATCAATATATAGTCTAATGTAGCCTGTTATCCATATATAGTCTAATGTAGCCTGTTATCCATACAAAGTCTAATGTAGCCTGTTATCCATATATAGTCTAATGTAGCCTGTTATCCATATACAGTCTAATGTAGCCTGTTATCCATATACAGTCTAATGTTGCCTGTTTTTCATTTACAGTATAATGTAGCATGTTATCCTTATATAGTCTAATGTAGCCTGTTATCCATACATAGTCTAATGTAGCCTGTTATCCATATATAGTCTAATGTAGCCTGTTATCCATATATAGTGTAATGTAGCCTGTTATCCATATATAGTCTAATGTAGCCTGTTATTCATATATAGTGTAATGTAGCCTGCTATCCATATACAGTCTAATGTAGCATGTTATCCATATGTAGTCTAATGTAGCCTGTTATGCATATATAGTCTAATGTAGCCTGTTATCCATATATAGTCTAATGTAGCCTGTTATCCATATATAGTCTAATGTAGCCTGTTATCCATATATAGTGTAATGTAGCCTGTTATCCATATATAGTGTAATGTAGCATGTTATCTATATTTATACAACGGTTGTTTTGGAATTTGATTGAAGACAGAGCCTCTCCGGCCAATGATTTATAATACAACATACACATGGCCACGTTTATATAAAGTGGCATCGTTTACTTCATTACCTAGCAACCCACTACCACTGCTACTTTTAAAATGACTAAACCTAGCACCTGTAAATCATCATGGATTATATTAAAGTTACTTTTTATATGTTTTATCCACTGACGTTTGAAGAATGGTGCCAACAAGAAGAGGAGGAGGAGGATATGAAAGAAATGAAACAAGAAGAAGAGCAAGTGGACCAGTAACCTGAGCCTGTGTTAACGTTAGACATGCAGAAATCAGTAGCGCTGCTATAGACAACATAGAAAAGGAGAGAAATTAAAAATCTACATCAAGACAAACCATCTGGGCAGTAAAGTGCTTTCTGGAATGGCTGTCAGAAAAGAGGATAAACATCGATCTGGCAACTGTTTCTAAACAGGAAATGGCTAATGTTCTCAGGAGATCCTACGCCACTGCAAGGACTGCTAAATGAGGCGATATGGAATCAGCAGCTTCGCTGGACTACAGGCAGGCCTAAACCGCCACTTAAATGAGCCTCCACTAAGCAGGTCTTGGTGCCTGATGAGAGATACAGAGTTCCTGAATGCAAACAATGTCTTTGCTGCTTTCATAAAACACTGAGCTCTTCGTTTTTAAAAGGCAGCCGGAAAGTTTGGCGTATTGGCAGAGTTTTTTTATCTACACTTTTATATTAATGTTTATATATACTGGCCCTTTTTGTACATCAAGTCGATGTCCTTTTGACAAAGTATGGGTCTGAAGGGTAGGAGCAACGACCCTCTCTTTCAAATACCAGCGCGAACCCTGGAAGGTGCTTCATTGCTTCGATTGGACTGCATGGTATCAACATTCATCTCAAGTGAACAATTTCAGCTGACAGTTCCAACGGAGGAGGAGAACTTGACTCCAGAAAAGGTGTTTTCCAGGAGAGGACGACACGTCCTTCATCTCAACGTTAGAAGTCTTCTTCCTAAGATTGAGGAAATCCGCCTACCTTCTGGTAACTGTAAGGTGGGAGTGCTTTGCTTTACCGAAACATGGTTGAATGGTTGGATAAAAAAACGCTGAGATTGAAGATGAAATTATGTAATAATTAGAAGAGACCACAATCACAAAGGTGGGAGCGTTTGTATTTATGTAAGATCAGATATTGGGTTCAACTATAGATCAGATTTAAACCATGACGAGATTGAAGCTGTGTGGTTGGACATTTTATTACCAAAATGTAAACCTATTATAGTTGGAACCTGTTATAGACCACCAGACCAGTACAAGTTTGATGAATTGTTCGAGGAGACTTGTTCCAACTGTACAGACTTTGGTAAATCAGAGGTTATTGTTGCTGGTGATTTTAATACAGATATGCTCAAAAAGGGCCATGCTACTTTTAAAGCTCTTAAGAATATTTGTCATCTGTTTTCTTTATACCAGCTGATTAATGAGCCCACTAGGGTCTTTCCTTCTACCCAAACCATCATTGACCTTGTGTTGGTGTCGGATAGATCAAGGATATCAAACAGTAGGGTTGTAAACTATGGGCTCAGTGATCATTCCATTATTTTCTGTAATAGGAAGGTTCAGAAAACCGTTATGAATTGTCATAACTTAATCTAAAGTAGGTATATGAAGAATTATAGTGCAGATATGTTTGTTAATTGTTTGAGCAAATTAGACTGGACTGCTGTATTGACATGCAATGGGGTGGAGAATGCCTGGGGCCATTTTAAATCATTGTTTTTACATGCTGCAGATAAGCAGGTTCCAGTAGAACAGCTTAGAATTAAGCAAAGAACTAAACCATGGATACATTTTAACATTTTAAAGGCAATTAAGTGTAGAAATGAACGCTTTCTGGAGTTTAGGAAATCCAGGGCAGATTCTATATTTACAGAATATAGGAAAATAAGAAATGAGGTCAACAGGATGATACAGAAGGCCAAGACAGTCTCCCAGGCAGTCTCCTAGACAGTCTCCAACTATCCAAAGCAATTTACAGTCCTGTGCATATATTGTACATATGGGTGGTCCTGGTAACCAAACCAATTACATTGCAGGTGCCATGTTCTACCAACTGAGCTACAGAGAACCATATTCTGTAAAGTCTAATGTGTATATACAGATTTCTGATATGATTCAGGAGGCCTGTTAGAGGACAGACAGGAAAGTAGAACAGGAAAGTGAAACTGAGTGTGTGCATCTAAACCAACAAAACCACAACCCACCATCAGGGTGGACCGGCCGGGGGAGTGGGCGGCGTTTGTGCCCTGGGCAGAGATGGCCCAGAACTCGCTCCACCACTCCTCCACTAACCTCTCCCCCGTCCAGTGCGTACTGAGGTATCAGCCGGTTCTGGCTCCTTGGCATCAGAGTCAAACCGAGGCTCCTGCGGTGGACAAATGGTTCCGGCGCACAGAGGAGACATGGGACGCCGCTCATGTACACCTTCAGCGCGCCGTGCTGCGCCAGAAACTTGCCGCAGACCATCACCACAGTGAGGGTCTGGCTCTCGACCCAAAACCTGCCCCTCCGTCTGCCCTGCCGGAAGCTGGGTCCGCGGTTTGTGGGGCCATTTAAAGTCCTGAGGAGACTGAACGAGGTGAGTTACAGGTTGCAGCTTCCCCCCGATTACAGTATTAACCCCTCGTTCCATGTGTCTCTCCTCAGGCCGGTGGTGGCTGGCCCGCTCCAGGAGTCTGAGGTGCGGGAGGTTCCTCCGCCCCCTCTGGATATCGAGGGGGCCCCGGCGTACTCCGTTCGATCCATACTGGATTTGAGGCGTCGGGCGAGGGGCCTTCAGTACCTCGTGGACTGGGAGGGGTACGGTCCGGAGGAGAGATGCTGGGTTCCGGTAGAGGACGTGTCGGACCCTTCTATGCTGCGGGAGTTCCACCGTCTCCGTCCGGATCGCCCTGCACCTCGCCCTCCGGGTCGTCCTCGAGGCCGGTGTCGGCGCGCTTCTGGAGCCTCGCGTCAAGGGGGGGTACTGTCACGACTTCCACCGAAGTTGGTTCCTCTCCTTGTTCGGGCAGCGTCCGGCGGTCGGTGTCGCCGGTCTTCTAGCCATCGTCAATCCACTTTTCTTTTTCCATTTGTTTTGTCTTGTTTTCCTACACACCTGGTTCTCATTTCCCTCATTAAGTGTTGTGTATTTAACCCTCTGTTCCCCCCCATGTCTTTGTGTGGTATTGTTTGTTGTAAGTGCACATGGTTACTGGTGCGCGTCGGGTTTTGTACCCATGTTGGTTTATTCTTTATGCCATTGGTTTTGAAATTAAACTGCTCCGGCTATTACCGAGTTCTGCTCTCCTGCGTCTGACTTCACAAGACCAGAGAGCATGGAGCAGTAGCTTCATGTTGAAAAGGTTGGCATTTTAACTTTTTATGGCTGCAGGGGCAGTATTGAGTAGCCAGATAAAAGGTGCCCATTTCAAACGGCCTCGTACTCAATTCTTGCTCGTACAATATGCATATTATTATTACTAATGGATAGAAAACACTCTCTAGTTTCTAAAACCGTTTGAATTATATCTGTGAGTGAAACAGAACTCATTCTGCAGCAAACTTCCTGACAGGAAGTGGAAAGTCTGAAATTGAGGCTCTGTTCCAGGGGCTGCCTATTAAAGTCCATGTTATTTATTAGTTTAGATGCACTTCATACGTCTTCCACTAGATGTCGACAAGGAGTGAGAGAAGAAATGGACTGTGTAACTTGATCTGGAGTCGAATTACAGCCCATGGAATGACGTGTCCTCCATTTCCTGTTTTCAGGAAGGCGCGTAGAGGGACATGGATTTGCCTTTTGAAAAGCTGTCGTTATAGGCGACTACTATCTCCGGCTTTGATTTTATTTGATACATGTGACCATATCATCGTAAAGTATGTTTTTTCAATATAGTTTAATCAGATTATTGACATTTTTTCGGGAGTTTTGCCGTGTTCCGTTCTCTTCCGTTTGTTGACATGGAGAGCTTCGTGCCACTTGGCTAGTGTGCTTGCTAATTCAAGAGGGAAAGTTGCTGTTCTAAATCCAAACAACGATTGTTCCCGACAAAGGACCCCTTGTCCAACAGTCTGATGAAAGATCAGCAAAAGTAAGAAACATTTTATGATGCTATTTCAAATATCTGTCGTACATGTGAAGTAGTCGTCGGCGCCCAACCTTTGGGTACTCTAGCTATACCGAAGCTGATGTCGTAATGAAGTTATTTTTTAGAATTATAACACTGCGATTTCATTAAGAACTAATGGATCTATCATTTCCTATACAACATGTATTTTTTAGTTATGTTTATGAATAGCTATTTGGTCAGAATATGTGTGTCAGAAAACGTGTCAGAAAAATATCTGGACGTTGTGGAAAAAGTAGCTAAGTTAGCACACTGTATAACCACATTTTCGAACAAAACATAAGTGTATGTATAACCTGATGTTATAGGACTGTCATTTGATGAAGAATATCAAGGTTAGTCAAAAATTATATATCTTTTGCTGGTTTGTTACGATCGCTAACTTTTGCTACTGGGGAATGGCTTGTGTTTCTGGCTATTGTGGTAAGCTAATATAACGCTATATTGTGTTTTCGCTGTAAAACACTTAATAAATCGGAAATATTGGCTGGAATCACAAGATGCCTGTCTTTCATTTGCTGTACACTATGTATTTTTCAGAAATGTTTTATGATGAGTAATTAGGTATTTGACGTTGGTGTCTGTAATTATTCTGTCTGCTTTCGGTGCAATTTCTGATTGTAGCTGCAATGTAAACTATGATTTATACCTGAAATATGCACATTTTTCGAACAAAACATAGATTTATTGAATAACATGTTATAAGACTGTCATCTGATGAAGTTGTTTGTTGGTTAGTTTGGTTGGTTCTTGGTTAGTTAGGTTGGCTTTGTGCATGCTACCTGTGCTGTGAAAAATGTCTGTCCTTTTTTGTATTTGGTGGTGAGCTAACATAAATATACGTGCTGTTTTCGCTGTAAAACATTTAAAAAATCGGACATGTTGGCTGGATTCACAAGATGTGTACCTTTCATTTGCTGTATTGGACTTGTTAATGTGTGAAAGTTAAATATTTAAAAAAAATATATTTTGAATTTCGCGCCCTGCACTTGAGCTGGCTGTTGTCATATTGTGGGCGGCCTCGGGCTTGCAGCCATAAGAAGTTAAATAAAGACCAGTTACGTGCAGCTCCAGCTGAATACGTTACAAATGAATTAGAAATCTACCACTCTATAGACCAGAGGACCATTCAGTCTGCAGCTGTTTAAGTACTTTTGTCTGGTAAACGCGACTGATCGAACAAATTAATGGTACTCTGAAAGATTCATTCTGGAGAACATTTCACTATCAAACGACCATTGGTACGCCTGACGTATCGATTATAACAAGCTACAACTATAAAAGACTTTGATCTCTGGTGGACAAACCAGAGACTTTCTATCGACTGATTCCCCAGCAGACGGACTGGCGATCACAGAGAGAGACAACAAAGGCCTACACTCATAAATATATAAATTGCAATTTCTTTTCGAATGAGCGACTGATCATGTGAAAAGTGTTAGCATTACCATGAGCCTAGTTATCAGATGTCTGTACACTGCCTTCCCCGCTCTTTATCTGTCCACACCCCTTTCCAGTGTCTACCAAGCCATCATATCGGGCTTAGTCCACTAGGGACTTTTCATTGCATTATGTAGTAACCAATGTATAACCTATCCTGTGTGTCTGTTTGTAATTCCGTGTGATTATTTAGTTAGTAAATAAATAATTAAGCCAATTTGTATATCGCTGATTCATAATGTATGCTAGGGTTCGTGCAGATATCCAAGGGTTTGCAACATTCAGAATATGACTGATGAGGTAATAATACATTAATAAGTGACTGTAATCGATAAGATATGAAAATATCTGAAGAGAGTTAAATTCGGGAAATAGTAAGTCGTTAAACAACATTTTCCCGTGGTGCCCCAACTTCCTAGTTAATTACTGTTTACGTGATTAGTTTAATCAGATAACAATTACACCTAGAGAATTTATTTGATCATATAACAGTCTTCACATTAATGAATAGTCACGTTGCGACACATGCTTATTTATAACTGAGATAAGCAATTTCATAAATGTGTCAAGTACAGTGGGGCAAAAAAGTATTTAGTCAGCCACCAATTGTGCAAGTTCTCCCACTTAAAAAGATGAGAGAGGCCTGTAATTTTCATCATAGGTACACTTCAACTATGACAGACAAAATGAGAAAAACAAATCCAGAAAATCACATTGTAGGATTTTTAATTTATTTATTTGCAAATTATGGTGGAAAATAAGTATTTGGTCACCTACAAACAAGCAAGATTTCTGGCTCTCACAGACCTGTAACTTCTTCTTTAAGAGGCTCCTCTGTCCTCCACTCGTTACCTGTATTAATGGCACCTGTTTGAACTTCTTATCAGTATAAAAGACACCTGTCCACAACCTCAAACAGTCACACTCCAAACTCCACTATGGCCAAGACCAAAGAGCTGTCAAAGGACACCAGAAACAAAATTGTAGACCTGCACCAGGCTGGGAAGACTGAATCGGCAATAGGTAAGCAGCTTGGTTTGAAGAAATCAACTGTGGGAGCAATTTTTAGGAAATGGAAGACATACAAGACCACTGATAATCTCCCTCGATCTGGGGCTCCACGCAAGATCTCAGCCCGTGGGG
The DNA here is from genome assembly GCF_016432855.1 of Salvelinus namaycush. Lineage (NCBI taxonomy): Eukaryota > Metazoa > Chordata > Actinopteri > Salmoniformes > Salmonidae > Salvelinus > Salvelinus namaycush. The sequence continues at coordinate 2,586,883 of NC_052345.1, forward strand.
TCAAAATGATCACAAGAACGGTGAGCAAAAATCCCAGAACCACACGGGGGGACCTAGTGAATGACCTGCAGAGAGCTGGGACCAAAGTAACAAAGCCTACCATCAGTAACACACTACGCCGCCAGGGACTCAAATCCTGCAGTGCCAGACGTGTCCCCCTGCTTAAGCCAGTACATGTCCAGGCCCGTCTGAAGTTTGCTAGAGAGCATTTGGATGATCCAGAAGAAGATTGGGAGAATGTCATATGGTCAGATGAAATCAAAATATAACTTTTTGGTAAAAACTCAACTCGTCGTGTTTGGAGGACAAAGAATGCTGAGTTGCATCCAAAGAACACCATACCTACTGTGAAGCATGGGGGTGGAAACATCATGCTTTGGGGCTGTTTTTCTGCAAAGGGACCAGGACGACTGATCCGTGTAAAGGACAGAATGAATGGGGCCATGTATCGTGAGATTTTGAGTGAAAACCTCCTTCCATCAGCAAGGGCATTGAAGATGAAACGTGGCTGGGTCTTTCAGCATGACAATGATCCCAAACACACCGCCCGGGCAACGAAGGAGTGGCTTCGTAAGAAGCATTTCAAGGTCCTGGAGTGGCCTAGCCAGTCTCCAGATCTCAACCCCATAGAAAATCTTTGGAGGGAGTTGAAAGTCCGTGTTGCCCAGCAACAGCCCCAAAACATCACTGCTCTAGAGGAGATCTGCATGGAGGAATGTGCCAAAATACCAGCAACAGTGTGTGAAAACCTTGTGAAGACTTACAGAAAACGTTTGACCTCTGTCATTGCCAACAAAGGGTATATAACAAAGTATTGAGATAAACTTTTGTTATTGACCAAATACTTATTTTCCACCATAATTTGCAAATAAATTCATAAAAAATCCTACAATGTGATTTTCTGGGTTTTTTTCCTCATTTTGTCTGTCATAGTTGAAGTGTACCTATGATGACAATTACAGGCCTCTCTCATCTTTTTAAGTGGGAGAACTTGCACAATTGGTGGCTGACTAAATACTTTTTTGCCCCACTGTACATCATCTGGATGCTCTTCATTACACACCACGGACCAACAAATATTCTTATATCAACAACATTGGAATCACTACAAAACTTATTGTATGACCTCTTATGCAGTATATTAGGCCCAGCCTTTGGAACTTTGGTTTTCCTAGATATGGCTACTATATTGTGATCACTACATCCTACGGATTTGGATCCTGCTTTAAAGCAAATTTCTGCATCATTAGTAAAGATATAATCAATACATGTTCATGATTTAATTCCTGTGTTGTGTGTAACTACCCTGGTAGGTTGACTGATAACCTGAACCAGGTTGCAGCCACTAGTTACAGTTTGAAGCTTTCTCTTGAGTGGACAGCCTGATGAAAGCCAGTCAATATTTAAATTACCCAGAAAATGTACCTCTCTGTTGATGTCACATAACTCATCAAGCATTTCACACATGTTGTCCAGATACTGACTATTAGCACTTGGTGGTCTATAGCAGCGTCCCACAAGAATGGGCTTTAGGTGAGGCAGTTGAACCTGTAGCCATATTTCTTCATCAGAATTTAACATGATATCCTCTCTAAGTTTTACAGGAATGTGGTTCTGAATATAAATGGCCACACCTCCACCTTTGACAGTTCTGTCCTTTCTGTAGATCTTATAAGCAAGTATTGATTCCGCTATATCATCAAAGGTATTATCTGAGTTTCAGAGATTGTCAAAATATGAATGTCATTTGTTACTAGCAAATGATTGATTTCATGAACCTTGTTTCTTAAGCTACATATGTTAACGTGGGCTATTTTCTAGCACTTTTCTGGGATGATTGTTTTTATTGCTTTCCTGGGAAGCTTAGCAGAGGTAGACATGCTCATGTTATTTATGTTAATACAGCGTGAGCTGCACACAGTGGACTTCCTACTAGGGCACACAAACTCATTGCTAACAGTATCACTCTGGTTTACAGGCACATTATTACTGCATACAATAGCTGTGGGATCAGCAGTCCATCGCAATCTCTCTCTAGCTTTCTGTGAATATAAGATTTTACAATTCTATTAACTTACCAGATGCTCTTATCCAGAGCAACTTACAGTAGTGAGTGGATACATGTTCACACCAAACTGAACCAACAACCCTGGTGTTACAAACAACATTCTCCTCCAACTGATCCACACAGGACCACAGGATCACATGGGATTCTTCATGGCTCCTTTCTAAAATGACTTTCATCTAGGACCAGCCATATAGGCACAAAACCCCTCCAAAGTGGTAAGCCTTAGGTTACCCACTCATTTGAAAAGCTCAACCCATTTATAAAATAGTTTTAAAACACGGCAACTAAAATAATTGAAAAGTGTCAAATTATTTCCTAAATGGCCATTTTGTTCCAGATGCTGTCACATCCCCAGAAGGAGCAGCTGTTTGTATGGCTAGAATATGTATGAATACAATTGGACCTTGTACTTTGCTAAATACTAGCAGGTAACACATTGAACATTATCCAGTTGAAATGCAAGTCTATCAAGCAATTCACAAATAATGTAAAGAATTTTGCAATATATGTTCTACAATTTACAGGTAGAAGGGAAAGTTGAAGTGAAATCTTTCCTCCCGAACATTAATTTTAGCTACACTCAACTTCACATTGAGTTCCATGCTAGTACTAAACTTATTTCATGAGCAGGTGTCTGTCTCTGCAGGTTCTTGTGGACCCCTGTGGTGGCAATAGAGGAGTGGAATGGGCCTGGAAAGGGTCAATCAGTGAATCTGTGCAGATTGGATATTCAAACCGTTTTCCAGGTGTCCTGATGCAGGTGAGTTTTTTTACAAGTCGTGCGTGTTTTTCTGTCCTCTAGTGACTGAATTAAATCATGGGAACCTGTTTCTAACTCAATATGGCCTGATGTGTAACATTGCATACATTTACGAGAAGGGAGACAGGACTGGTGACTTCTACATTCTAAGTCAGCCTAATTGATGATAGAAGTTTTTTTTTTTCATGTAATATTTCTGTAGTTGTGCTTTTCCTCATATTTAGTATTTTAGTGTTTATTAGGATCTCCATTAGCTGCTACTCTTCCTGGGGTCCAAACAGTGTTAAAGCAGTTACATCACAACACCCTACATCATAAATAAAACAATACATCATACAATACATTATTAGATCATTAATCTAATATTATACATTTACAATATAAAATCCACAATACCACAATTACCAGTCCCTCCCGGATTTCGCGCTAATTGGTGATTTCTGCGGCCAAAAATGCTTGATTTTGCGGCAGCTTTTCTGCTATTCTGCAATACATTTTGCAATGGTTTTTTTCACGTTAATTTCATATAAAGTCATATGTGCTCAGTTTTAGGACGATTTTAAGCAGAATACATAATACAAAAACAGTTTAACATCTGAAGTGCTCAATTTTGTTTATTTTCCTGAACAAACAGATCTGTCATAATCCACTCACACATTCACTCACACACACACACCTCTCCATCAGGCTTGGGGCTTGCTATCAACACGAGATGCACCTCCCATTCCCACTCTCTCTCTAAAAAAACAACAACAAATAGATTAAAAGCTGTTCAATCGCTTTCCATTTGAGGATCGATATTTCTTTCGCGCAAATTGTCTACAAAATACTTGATTGTGATATTTTTTTTTCTTCTGAAGGGTCGTAAGGGAGATTTTTAAAAAACAGAACGTAAAGATAGTATATTGTGGTTTATATGTACTTTTAAAACAGTATTACCATTTTAAAAAAACAGAAAGATTGTGCTTTCGTGATCCGTATTAAGTTTTACAGAGTTTAAAACGGCAAAGCTGACAAATTGCACTCAGTGCTTTGAGCAGCGCTCTCCATAGACAGACTGGGGAGAGCAGAGTGTCGACCACCCTACTAAAGCCAAGGTTAGACTGGGGAGAGCAGAGTGTCGACCACCCTACTAAAGCCAAGGTTAGACTGGGGAGAGCAGAGTGTCGACCACCCTACTAAAGCCAAGGTTAGACTGGGGAGAGCAGAGTGTCGACCACCCTACTAAAGCCAAGGTTAGACTGGGGAGAGCAGAGTGCCGACCACCCTACTAAAGCCAAGGTTAGACTGGGGAGAGCAGAGTGCCGACCACCCTACTAAAGCCAAGGTTAGACTGGGGAGAGCAGAGTGTCGACCACCCTACTAAAGCCAAGGTTAGACTGGGGAGAGCAGAGTGTCGACCACCATACTAAAGCCAAGGTTAGACTGGGGAGAGCAGAGTGCCGACCACCCTACTAAAGCCAAGGTTAGACTGGGGAGAGCAGAGTGTCGACCACCCTACTAAAGCCAAGGTTAGACTGGGGAGAGCAGAGCACGACCACCATACTAAAGCCAAGGTTAGACTGGGGAGAGCAGAGTGTCGACCACCCTACTAAAGCCAAGGTTAGACTGGGGAGAGCAGAGTGCCGACCACCATACTAAAGCCAAGGTTAGACTGGGGAGAGCAGAGTGCCGACCACCATACTAAAGCCAAGGTTAGACTGGGGAGAGCAGAGTGTCGACCACCCTACTAAAGCCAAGGTTAGACTGGGGAGAGCAGAGGGCCGACCACCCTACTAAAGCCAAGGTTAGACTGGGGAGAGCAGAGTGTCGACCACCCTACTAAAGCCAAGGTTAGACTGGGGAGAGCAGAGTGCCGACCACCCTACTAAAGCCAAGGTTAGACTGGGGAGAGCAGAGTGTCGACCACCCTACTAAAGCCAAGGTTAGACTGGGGAGAGCAGAGTGCCGACCACCCTACTAAAGCCAAGGTTAGACTGGGGAGAGCAGAGTGCCGACCACCCTACTAAAGCCAAGGTTAGACTGGGGAGAGCAGAGGGCCGACCACCCTACTAAAGCCAAGGTTAGACTGGGGAGAGCAGAGGGCCGACCACCCTACTAAAGCCAAGGTTAGACTGGGGAGAGCAGAGTGTCGACCACCCTACTAAAGCCAAGGTTAGACTGGGGAGAGCAGAGTGCCGACCACCCTACTAAAGCCAAGGTTAGACTGGGGAGAGCAGAGTGTCGACCACCCTACTAAAGCCAAGGTTAGACTGGGGAGAGCAGAGTGCCGACCACCCTACTAAAGCCAAGGTTAGACTGGGGAGAGCAGAGTGCCGACCACCCTACTAAAGCCAAGGTTAGACTGGGGAGAGCAGAGGGCCGACCACCCTACTAAAGCCAAGGTTAGACTGGGGAGAGCAGAGTGTCGACCACCCTACTAAAGCCAAGGTTAGACTGGGGAGAGCAGAGTGTCGACCACCCTACTAAAGCCAAGGTTAGACTGGGGAGAGCAGAGTGTCGACCACCCTACTAAAGCCAAGGTTAGACTGGGGAGAGCAGAGTGCCGACCACCCTACTAAAGCCAAGGTTAGACTGGGGAGAGCAGAGCACCGACCACCATACTAAAGCCAAGGTTAGACTGGGGAGAGCAGAGTGTCGACCACCCTACTAAAGCCAAGGTTAGACTGGGGAGAGCAGAGTGCCGACCACCAGACTAAAGCCAAGGTTAGACTGGGGAGAGCAGAGTGCCGACCACCAGACTAAAGCCAAGGTTAGACTGGGGAGAGCAGAGTGTCGACCACCCTACTAAACCAAGGTTAGACTGGGGAGAGCAGAGGGCCGACCACCCTACTAAAGCCAAGGTTAGACTGGGGAGAGCAGAGTGTCGACCACCCTACTAAAGCCAAGGTTAGACTGGGGAGAGCAGAGTGCCGACCACCCTACTAAAGCCAAGGTTAGACTGGGGAGAGCAGTGTCGACCACCCTACTAAAGCCAAGGTTAGACTGGGGAGAGCAGAGTGCCGACCACCCTACTAAAGCCAAGGTTAGACTGGGGAGAGCAGAGTGTCGACCACCCTACTAAAGCCAAGGTTAGACTGGGGAGAGCAGAGTGCCGACCACCCTACTAAAGCCAAGGTTAGACTGGGGAGAGCAGAGTGCCGACCACCCTACTAAAGCCAAGGTTAGACTGGGGAGAGCAGAGGGCCGACCACCCTACTAAAGCCAAGGTTAGACTGGGGAGAGCAGAGTGTCGACCACCCTACTAAAGCCAAGGTTAGACTGGGGAGAGCAGAGTGTCGACCACCCTACTAAAGCCAAGGTTAGACTGGGGAGAGCAGAGTGTCGACCACCCTACTAAAGCCAAGGTTAGACTGGGGAGAGCAGAGTGCCGACCACCCTACTAAAGCCAAGGTTAGACTGGGGAGAGCAGAGCACCGACCACCATACTAAAGCCAAGGTTAGACTGGGGAGAGCAGAGTGTCGACCACCCTACTAAAGCCAAGGTTAGACTGGGGAGAGCAGAGTGCCGACCACCAGACTAAAGCCAAGGTTAGACTGGGGAGAGCAGAGTGTCGACCACCCTACTAAACCAAGGTTAGACTGGGGAGAGCAGAGGGCCGACCACCCTACTAAAGCCAAGGTTAGACTGGGGAGAGCAGAGTGTCGACCACCCTACTAAAGCCAAGGTTAGACTGGGGAGAGCAGAGTGCCGACCACCCTACTAAAGCCAAGGTTAGACTGGGGAGAGCAGTGTCGACCACCCTACTAAAGCCAAGGTTAGACTGGGGAGAGCAGAGTGCCGACCACCCTACTAAAGCCAAGGTTAGACTGGGGAGAGCAGAGGGCCGACCACCCTACTAAAGCCAAGGTTAGACTGGGGAGAGCAGAGTGTCGACCACCCTACTAAAGCCAAGGTTAGACTGGGGAGAGCAGAGTGTCGACCACCCTACTAAAGCCAAGGTTAGACTGGGGAGAGCAGAATGCCGACCACACTACTAAAGCCAAGGTTAGCGGAGTAAAAGTTGAGTAAAACGCCACTCACCTTGATTCTTTCAGCGCTTGCCACTGTCTTCCCTGCTACCACTTCAGTTATGGTGATCTGCCGCTAGTGGGAACTGTTCTGACATTCTCATATGCTTTGGTGATTCGAAGGTACTGTTTATTGTCCACTTTCTCTTGTTTCCAAAAACATTTGGAAATTGTTTCGCACGTTATTTTTGTTGGCAAATGAGATTGATTTCTATTCATTGTACTGCCTGTCAGCCATCAACAATCACCCATTTTCGTACGTGAATACGCTGACAGGCCAGGGGGGGGAAATTTTGTTGACGTGTGGTTGGATTGGGCCATTTTCCACGGTAACAGTGCAGTAATTGTTCAAAACTACAAACCCGCTTTCGATTGGACCCTTTTATGCGCTAAAAGTGCGGGGATTGGTCAACATTGCAAGCTCTCGCATAATATGCGCTGATTGGTTGATTTTTGTATTGAATTATGCAATCGCGGAATCCTGGAGGGACTGAAAAACTTAACATTACAGTGTGTGTCACGGAAACACAAAACCCCTGATTTTAGAGTGAAACGTTGGAAGAAGATCCATGAAATTATATAGTAGACTTTGTCATAGGGATGTCCTAAAATGTACACCGTACAGGAAGATAATTGCATGTCTATTGAAAAGGATCAGTGACATTATGTTAGAATTGGAAAGCATTCTCATTTGCATAATGCTGATTTATGTTTATGTTACATCATGTACTCTCAAGTCAACAAACTGCTATTTCTTCTTTATTTAACTTATTTTAAAATAAACCCTAAAAGCATTACCTCTGTTTTACTTTGTTAAAATATCAGTGCCTTATTGGAGGCCACATTCACTGTTTGACAAAATGGAAGAGTGTGAGAACCAATGGAGGATGAAAGCGTTTATTAACATTTGCTCATGGATAAACAAACACATGCCACTCATCACATTTGACAAAAAGTAATAAACACATTTAGATAAGTGAATTAAAAAGCGTTATAGTATCATGCTTTAGAGTCTCAATCTCAATGCCAAGTTAATGCCATACCTCGAGTAACAGTGTAGCTGTATAGTCTTGTGCAGAATTGTTTTTGCTACACTTAAGTCTAAAGAAATGACTAGAAATTGGCCCAAACCAATCACTTAAGAAACACTGGGTGAAAGGTAGTCCCCCCCCTCCCGCCTACTCCCCCTGTCCCCAGGATAAAAGCATCTGCTAAATGGCATATATTATTGTATTGTTATATATCATTATATCACTTATTTTTTAAATACAGGTCCAGATATACAAGGTCTTCTTGAAACTGCAACCAGGCTAGGGGTCAATAGCATTTCAATTCAGGAGCTAAACTGAAATTCCATATTTTTTCAATGCTTTTCAATGAGGAACAATTGGAATTTTCCTAAATTGTAATGTAATTTATCCCAACCCTGAATGCAACTTTTCAAAATGTCCATTGTTACACCATATTATGAGTTCAAGGAAATGCACTTTGGCCTGAAGGATGGTCCTACAACTCTTTAGATCACAGGAGGTTGCTGAGGGGAGAACTGGTCCTAATAATGGGCAGAACAGCGCAAATGGAATGAAAACATGTGTTTGATGTATTTTATACCTTTCCACCTTTTCCGCTCCAGGCATTACCACAAGCCCATCCTCCCCAATGAAGGTGCCACCATCCTCCTGTGCTTCCCCTATTGATGGAGGGACTTTTCAGGGAACAATGAGTTGTCACTAGGGGGTCAACCGTTTTGCTTATTGATGACATTGTCTACTCTTCCAATAAGCAGCAGCATATGAATGACCCTGATGCTGTCTGTGTGTTCAATGTTCTAGTATTGACTCTGTTGTTGTAATGGCAGAATACGCTCACCGGGTGGCAGCACTGGGATAGCTGAATTTCACAGCAGCATACTGGACATCCTCCTGAATATGGGGCTGATGCAGCTGGACGGTGGAGTATAGAGGCACTTCCTGGTTTTTGGAGCCAGAGAAGTGGACGCTGGCATAGTAAACATAATCCTGGTTGTCTGTGTCCGCTGTCTGTGCTGCAGTAGGGGTCATGGCCATGCTTGAGACATTGTCATACACTGGACTAGAGTTTCCCTGATGGAGAAAGAGAGGACAGACAAAATGAGGAAGAAAATGTTCCACAAAGCAATACACAGTCATCTTCTGATTCCAACAAACTCACCTGTCCATCGTCTGCTGTGTCTCTTGTGTTGGAGGTGGATTTGGAGGCTTGTTTCCTGTTTTGCACATGAATGAATGAATGAATCAATGTTCCTAAAGTTAAATAATAAAACAAAAAAAGCATTTTCACTTCACTCACCTGAACCACATGAAGCCAGAGAAACAGAGGATGAGAACCAGAACAACCACTATGATTCCTACAGCTGCAGTCAGAACTGATGTTTGTTTCCCTATAATTTAAATATGGATGATATGAGTACATGTTATGATATAATAAACTTAAATACAGCACATTAATGCAATACTTGTATAATCCAATGTATAGTTATAAACCAAGGTGCAATAAACCCAAGTATAATGATTCAGATTAGCTTGAAACATGTATAAAAATTTATTGTATTGAAAATGTAACTTTACCTGCTACAACAATCATCAGAACTGTAGAGTTCATAGATCCTCTTCCATTCTGGGCCTCACAGTAATATTCTCCTCTGTCCTCAGAGATGATGTTAGTGATGCTGTAACTCTGTCCTGATGCTTTTGCTGAGGTTACGTTCTTCTTGTACCAGGTGTATTTGTCCACAGGTGGGTTGGCATCACTGCTGCAGGTCAGAGTCACTGAACTGCCCTCCACTATTTCACCAGAGGGACTGACTGACACTGAGGTGTTCTTTGGGCCATCTGGTGGACAATATGTAACAACATTGTTCATACATAGAGCTGTACATGAGGAGCATCATGGAACTTGGACTTGTGATTAAAATAAATGAAATATTAATATAAATATGTGTAACTTAGACAATAATGTAACAATACAGTGTTCGTGAAGTACTTGTAGTCACTACAGTAATGAGATGAGTACATTCATGGAACTTGGACATAGATTGAAATAATATATATAATAGATAAGACAAGATGTTGCAAAAAGTATACAACTGGAGATGTATCACACATACTCACATCTGACAGTGAGAGTCTCTTCAGCAGAGTGGAGATCCTTATGGCCTTCTACAGCACAGGAGTATCTGCCTGCATCCTCACTGCTGACTGGGTTTAGGAACAGACTGTTAGATTGGTTGGTTACATGTCCATTCTTGTACCAGATGTAGGTGGGGTTGGGGTTGTCAGTCAGAGTACAGGTGGTGCTACAGGTCAGTGTCACCTTCTGTCCCTCTGACACAGTGGCAGGAGTCACCTTCACCTGCAGAACTAAATGAAAGAGGATTAAAACACTGAGTATATCATTAAGTAATCGTTTGCAGTATTGATAGGATGTGACGTGCAGTGTTACCTGTGACAGTCAGAGTTGTTCCAGAGAAGGTGTGCTCCCAGGTTGTCTGATCTGTTCTGAATCTAAACGTATACTCAGCTGAATCCTCCTCTCTCAGGTCTGTGATTCTCAGGATGGAGTCACTCTGCATATTTCCAAGGTACTCCACACGACCTCCATACCCCGGGTTCAGGATTCGAGGCGCCTCGTCAAGTTTTCCTTTTGTATACCATTTTGTTTCAGAGACTGTATGACCACTGGGAAATGTATAAGAGCAGGATATGTCCACTGATGACCCCTTCAAGGTACAGACACTCTGATTGGTGTAAGTCACGTGGAAATAACTGTGACCCTCAACAGCTGAAACACAAGTACATTTTTCAAATGGTGTAAGTATTTACAACTGTAAAATCAACAACCATTAATCTAAATGAAATAGGAGCCCTATTTCATGTCTGTTTCACTGCACATTAACACTGACCAATGATGTATTGGATGATTTTGACAGACTTTATAAAGTGTATTAGTCACACTCACACACTGCAGGAGAATTGATGCCTTTTACAGCACAGTAGAATCTGTCTTCAGTTTTAAAGTAGACTGAGTATGAGGGGGAGGAGTTCTCTTGTACAATCTTACTGTTCCTGTACCAGATGTAGGTGGGGTTACCAGTCAGAGTACAGGTGGTGTTACAGGTCAGTGTCGTTGACCACCATGTAGTGGTCACCTTCACCTGCAGGTCTGGAGTAGATAACAACATTAAAACCATTAATGACCTGTTGTCTAGTTGAAATGAGGCAGGAGTGGACATTCTCAAATCATCAATTCAGACATTTCTGTTATACCATACATTCATTTTTATATTATTTAAATACAAATCAAGACAGTTTTCCTGAACCAATTAAACAGATCAACACTATATATAATATCACTGTACCTGTAACAGACAGAGTGATTAAACAGATCAACACTATATATAATATCTCTGTACCTGTAACAGACAGAGTGAATAAACAGATCAATACTATATATAATATCTCTGTACCTGTAACAGACAGAGTGATTAAACAGATCAATACTATATATAATATCACTGTACCTGTAACAGACAGAGTGATTAAACAGATCAACACTATATATACTATCACTGTACCTGTAACAGACAGAGTGATTAAACAGATCAATACTATATATAGTGTTGATCTGTTTAATCACTCTGTCTGTTACAGGTACAGTGATATTATATATAGTGTTGATCTGTTTAATCACTCTGTCTGTTACAGGTACAGTGATATTATATATATAGTGTTGATCTGTTTAATCACTCTGTCTGTTACAGGTACAGTGATATTACATATAGTATTGATCTGTTTAACCACTCTGTCTGTTACAGTGATATTATATATAGTATTGATATGTTTAATCACTCTGTCTGTTACAGGTACAGTGATATTATATATAGTGTTGATCTGTTTAATCACTCTGTCTGTTACAGGTACAGTGATATTATATATAGTATTGATCTGTTTAATCACTCTGTCTGATACAGGTGCAGTGATATTATATATATAATATCACTGTACCTGTAACAGACAGAGTGATTAAACAGATCAATACTATATATAATATCTCTGTACCTGTAACAGACAGAGTGATTAAACAGATCAACACTATATATAATATCACTGTACCTGTAACAGACAGAGTGATTAAACAGATCAACACTATATATAATATCTCTGTACCTGTAACAGACAGAGTGATTAAACAGATCAATACTATATATAATATCACTGTACCTGTAACAGACAGAGTGATTAAACAGATCAACACTATATATACTATCACTGTACCTGTAACAGACAGAGTGATTAAACAGATCAATACTATATATAGTGTTGATCTGTTTAATCACTCTGTCTGTTACAGGTACAGAGATATTATATATAGTATTGATCTGTTTATTCACTCTGTCTGTTACAGGTACAGTGATATTATATATATAGTGTTGATCTGTTTAATCACTCTGTCTGTTACAGGTACAGTGATATTACATATAGTATTGATCTGTTTAACCACTCTGTCTGTTACAGTGATATTATATATAGTATTGATATGTTTAATCACTCTGTCTGTTACAGGTACAGTGATATTATATATAGTGTTGATCTGTTTAATCACTCTGTCTGATACAGGTGCAGTGATATTATATATATAATATCACTGTACCTGTAACAGACAGAGTGATTAAACAGATCAATACTATATATAATATCACTGTACCTGTAACAGACAGAGTGAATAAACAGATCAACACTATATATAATATCACTGTAACAGACAGAGTGATTAAACAGATCAATACCATATATAATATCACTGTACCTGTAACAGACAGAGTGATTAAACAGATCAATACTATATATAATATCACTGTACCTGTAACAGACAGAGTGATTAAACAGATCAATACTATATATAATATCACTGTACCTGTAACAGACAGAGTGATTAAACAGATCAACACTATATATAATATCACTGTACCTGTAACAGACAGAGTGACTCCAGGATAGCCAGAATATTTCCCTCCTGGCTGATCTGTTATAAATCTGAACTTGTACTCAGCTGAGTCCTTCTTTCTCAGGTCTGTGATTCTCAGGGTGTGGCCATTCATCCTATCGCTATGGTACGTCACACGACCTTTGAAGACTGGTTCATCTCTCAGATTTACATAATTCTCCACATCATATTTTTGGGTGAACCAGAAGGTTGATGTGACTTTATGACCTCTGGGATATATGACAGAGCAGGACAGATCCACTGATGACCCCTTCAAGGTACAGATACTCTGAGTGGTGTATTTCACTCTCCAGCCATTCTGGCCCTGTACCACTGAAACACAGTTAGACATCACAAGGACGTTACATTAAGTTCAAGGTCTTTTGACTCACACTAACACTTTGTTCCATAGTTTATGAGTTGAGACATAGATACTCTTTGGTTGAGTGTGAATGGAAACCACAGATAAGCTTCACTCAGTGAGGCGTGAAAGACAAATGTTTAAAGTGAAGTGGAGACGCCAAATGTGTCGCCAGTAGAACATAAAAATGGTTATGCTTTTAGAACTATCTGTAGTTTGACAAACTGGGCAACTAAAAGATATGAATGAGACCATACCTGTTACAGACCAGAGAAAGACCACCAACACACTTCCTGCTGTTCTCAAGGACATTGTTGCATCTCCCACCCTGCAGTCTTAGAAACATAAACAACAACTCACTCTATAGCTGGTGAATAACTCCACCTGATACATTGAAGTAGAAACTGTAAATGGGGTACAGGGCCTCATTACTGAAAATGAACCAGGCTCATATTGTGTTGTGTTGTATTGTGCTATATGGTTGTCTATGTGAATACTGTCTATCTGTAAGTCTATTGCACTATGTATGTAATGTGTGTGACGTGTTGCATGTCTGTCTACATCTGTCTATTTAAGATGATATGTAGTATGATGCAAAAACTATTTCCTAATACAGTAAAGTCCTCACCATCATCACCATCACCATCACCATCATCACCATCATTATAAACAACAACATCAACAACTTATTGAACAGATCTGTAGAACTGTAAACACATATTTCTGAATGTTCTGAAGCTATTTTATTCTCAGAACCCCAAATATAGGAGGATAAATGTTCAATCCTCTACGGTCCGTCAAGCTGTACAGCAGCCTAAAGACTGACCACCAGGTTCAATGATAGCTCCTATCACCAAGCTGTGAGGCTAAACAGAAGTGACTCACAAACACATACACATGCGTAAACACACACACACACACACACACACACACTGCAATGTTACAATGTTTGTTTGCATGTCTATTTTACCCTGGTTAATCATCTCATCACTATGTAGATCAACACTCCTACACTGAGACACTTTATGAATACTGGCCATGAAGTAACAACCAAATCAACGCTCAAAACATAACAAGAAGTAAAATGATACATTAACCTTCAAGAATATGACTTATGACTAAAAACAAATAACCCAAAACTATTTTTCCAGATATTGTCAAGAGTACTTACAGAGTGAAGTGAAGGGGTGAGGTCTTGTACAGTGAGTCAACTGACTGGCAGTGTGTGGGAAGTGCTAGTAGGTGTCAGTTCTGTGGTTGATACATATTTAAAGTAGAACACAAGTAGCTGATGCAGAACGGTCATTTCCTTCCTCTTTAAGACATTAACATGCATGAGGATCAGAACAGCATGTCAGAGAAGGGAGGTTACTGTATTAAAATGGTTCCTACATTTCTAAAATGGACAAAATGTCCCCCATTTCCACTTTTATTTAAATACAGAACCATGTTAACAATATGTTGACTATTCTATATGGAATGTTTATAAAATCTTAGAATGTGTTGCCTTGTCCCTCTGAGTTCTACATGGAACAGGTCAAAGTTCCATTCACATTTGGTTAGTTCCATGATGTCATTCTAGTCATTCTATTCTACTAACCCATTTAATGTACACTCCTCATCAGCTGCATCAAAGACCCTGCACTGACCCCCTTTAGTGTCTACAACATGGTTGTTGTAGAAGTGTTGGCCTGGGCAACAACCCCCTCAAGATTCTAATGATGACATCATCTCCATCATCTAACATCAATGATCAAACATGTTTCACAGCTCAGGCCGAGGGGGCGGGGGAAGGAAATCAGAGGAGCACTCCTCTTCACTTTGATTGACACTTAGTCCTACTGTGTGTCCAGTGTGCTGTCTGTCAGAGGACTACAAAAGCAGTGACACCCCCCAACAGCCCCATTCTATCCAAGCTTCCTGTTCCCTTTTAAGGTAGCTACACGGTCCCTCCTCCTCTTCCTCAATCTTCATATTCATTATTCTGTTATTCCTTCTCTTCTTCCTTACTCTGTCATATCCGGACGGTACGTGGTGTTCAGGGTTGTAAGGGTTGTCAGGGTTGCCATGGTTTCCTGTCTCTCCCTCTCTGGTCAGGCTTGTGTTTGAAGCGACACTTGTCACCATAGAAACAGCCGGTGGTCCTCCAGAAGAAACACTCGTCACCATTGATGGGAGCCATCCTCCTGGTCCTGGGAGAGAGAGAGACAAACAGTATGGAAACACAAACACCTGCACCTGTGCTCCTGCTTCCTCCTTCCATCACTTTGTACATTTCAAAAGTTTATATGAGATGATTGGTAACACTTTAGAATAACTCATAATTTTTCATTAGAAATGCTTATATATATGTTTATAAATCGTAGATGATGTTTTGACAGACAGACGGATGTCCTTACCCTGTGGAGGCGTACTGGGAGGCTGAGGAGATGTTGAGGCCTATAGGGTTGGTCCTCTGAGGAGAGGGAGGGGTTCTCTGCATCCAGCGGTCTGGGTACCTGATCACCAGCCTGGTGCTCTCCAACTCCACCCCCTGGACCGGAGGACAAACAGCAGGCACATTCCAAATACATGCAATGGGACCAATAGCATAGTCCCAAAAGTACAATGGAACCAATAACAAAGCTTGTTTTTCCTTTGCTGCCAGAAAGGAGTTGAATCGTTGTACTTTTCTCTCTGTGTTGGACAATGGTGATACTATTTATGTGCAAGACTCAAGCTCTACACTGAAGGCTCTTGACTCTGTGTATCATGCAGAGACGTCTAACTCAACATTGAGATCTCTACTAGAGGTCGACCGATTATGATTTTTCAACGCCGATACCGATTATTGGAGGACCAAAAAAGCCGATGCCGAATAATCGGCCGATTTTTTTTTTTTTTGTAATAATGACAATTACAACAATACTGAATGAACACTTATTTTAACTTAATATAATACATCAATAAAATCAATTTAGCCTAAAGTAAATAATGAAACATGTTCAATTTGGTTTAAATAATCCAAAAACAAAGTGTTGGAGAAGAAAGTAAAAGTGCAATATGTGCTAATGTTTCAGTTCCTTGCTCAGAACATGAGAACATATGAAAGCTGGTGGTTCCTTTTAACATGAGTCTTCAATATTCCCAGGTAAGAAGATTTAGGTTGTAGTTATTATAGGAATTATAGGACTATTTCCCTCTATACCATTTGTATTTCATTAACCTTTGACTATTGGATGTTCTTATAGGCACTTTAGTATTGCAAGTGTAACAGTATAGCTTCCGTCCCTCTCCTCGCTCCTCCCTGGGCTCGAACCAGCAACACAACGACAACAGCCACCATCGAAGCAGCGTTACCCATGCAGAGCAAGGGGAACAACTACTAGAAGGCTCAGAGCGAGTGATGTTTGAAACGCTATTAGCGCGCGCTAACTAGCTAGCCATTTCACTTCGGTTACACCAGCCTAATCTCGGGAGTTGATAGGCTTGAAGTCATAAACAGCGCAATGCTTGACGCACAACGAAGAGCTGCTGGCAAAACGCACGAAAGTGCTGTTTGGATGAATGTTTACGCGCCTGCTTCTGCCTACCACCGCTCAGTCAGATACTTAGATACTTGTATACTTGTATGCTCAGTCAGATTATATGCAACGCAGGACACGCTAGATAATATCTAGTAATATCATCAACCATGTGTAGTTAACTAGTGGTTATGATTGATTGTTTTTTATAAGATAAGTTTAATGCTAGCTAGCAACTTACCTTGGCTTACTGCATTCGCGTAACAGGCAGTCTCCTTGTGGAGTGCAACGAGAGAGAGGCAGGTCGTTATTGCGTTGAACTAGTTAACTGTAAGGTTGCAAGAGTGGATCCCCGAGCTGACAAGGTGAAAATCTGTTGTTCTGCCCCTGAACTAGGCAGTTAACCCACCGTTCCTAGGCCGTCATTGAAAATAAGAATGTGTTCTTAACTGACTTGCCTAGTTAAATAAAGGTTTATAAAAATAAAAATAAAAAATCGGCAAATCGGCGCCCAAA
The DNA here is from genome assembly GCF_016432855.1 of Salvelinus namaycush. Lineage (NCBI taxonomy): Eukaryota > Metazoa > Chordata > Actinopteri > Salmoniformes > Salmonidae > Salvelinus > Salvelinus namaycush. The sequence continues at coordinate 2,604,123 of NC_052345.1, forward strand.
AATACCAATTTCCGATTGTTATGAAAACTTGAAATCGGCCCTAATTAATCGGCCATTCCGATTAATCGGTCGACCTCTAATCTCTACAGTGCTGTCAGGTGGACATCAGTAGCAACACGCAGGCTCAAACCCTGGTACATTCTTATTCAGAAGGCCATTTAAGGAAAACTGAGGGGAGGGGAGGTAGAGGAGATGAAGTGAGAGAGTGAAGGGAGGAAAGGATGGGGAGATAGAAGGAGTGGAGAGAGGGAGAAGACAGACCGACACACAGAATCAGCCATTTCCACGTTCACAGTAGAAAGCTCAGACACTGACCTTCAACCCCATCAGTGCACTCCCCTTGAAGAAGTATCCCTTTGGCCAATCAGGGTTGAGCTGGATGGAATTCTGAGCGTCTGATAGGGTAGAGGGGTAGAGCTCCAGACACCAGTAGCAGTATGAACCACATTCCCAAAGAACCAAAGAAATACAAGAAATTAGATCAATGTAGAAATTGTCCATCCAGACCTTTACCACCTAGTAAATCTGTTGGACCACTTACATTAGAGTTCTCCTGCAATAGTCTAGGGAGCAACATACCCATACCACACACACACACACACACACACAAGCAAAAACACACACACACACACACACACACGCAAAAACACACACACACACACACACCCATACAACGTCTGAACTACCGGGAAAGACTCTGGCAAGTTCCAGACTCAGTGTGTGTTTACGTTTGTGTGTGTGTGTGTGCGTGCATGTTCATGTGTGTGTTTGTTGATGAACAGTGCTGATTGTTGATCTATTACAGTTTATCTCCTGACAGTAATGGAGTATCCCTGGCTGGCCTATAGGCTAGCCACTCATGCATTATGTTGCTCAATGGCGCCATCATGTGTACAATAGGCAGAAATACAAGAAACATAATTGATTTATTTGTTGTCTATTTATTGTCTAACTTTGAGCTTATTTACAACATGATACTTGTACTGAATTCAATGTAAAAAAAAACTGCAAAATGTAATGTGTCTAAAATAGGTAATAATTCATAATATGATAATAAAACAAGCAATATTATGACACTGAACAATATGATATAACATAATATAAAATATAAAATGCCCAATAATATCTGACACCAATACAAAGTAAAATGTATTTAAACAAATCAGGAGCAACTCCAGAGCTAAAATTATTTAAAAGCTCTTATAAAAATTATTCATTTTGTGTCACTAAAACAAGCCAATACTTTATCTATTATAAAAAATCTGGAATTGGCAAAATCCCATAGAAAAAGATCAAAAACAGATAAGTACACAAGAAAATAAGGCTATTTAATAAACGGAGCTAGTTCAGAAAGGAAACCCGAGTGCCCGCCTCAACTGAGATTGCACCAATTAGAGGCTAGTATCATTCACGACTTCCTTATTGACCGGGTCTGCTCTTACATCCTTCTGCCGCTTGCTGCTACTAAGCGCTGGCTTTTTTTAATCTATTGACTCTGCTGCTGTAACTAGCTGTTTCTCGCTATGCTGCTAATTTCTGATATAATGATTTCTTTGTAAGTGCTCGCTAGCTGTGTTTGAACCTCGCCCGCATCGTTCAATATGCTCATGTTGCAATGTTTGGCTGCTGCGGGGATGTGATTGATTGCGAGGATCAACCATGTTGCTGCTCTGTTTTCAGTTAATAGCCGGCGACATGTAGAATTAGCTAAATAGAATTAGCCTCAGGAGTAGTCTATCATATAGCCTACTTGTTTGTTCCCAATACCAGCTTTCGAGCTGAGTCAGTGCGCTCCGCGAACCATCATGGAGAATAGTCCTTCATCCATACAAGGTGGAAGTAGTCTATGCTAGACTAGCATACAGGCTATGTGTTGCTATACAGTGAGTGAGAAGCAATATTTTCTGATCATGAGCAGAAGATGGTGTTTATCACAGTGATTCAGTAGTATTTCAGTCTGTGGACGTTAACTAGTTTAGTACAGCATGTGTCCAGCTCACGAAACCGCTGCAATCAATGCACACTATCAGCCATAGCTTACATTTTACAGGTCATCCCAGTCACATTAGTCGGTGTGACTTTCGCCGACAGTCACTATTCAAATGTTGTACAAAATATTTCTGGTTATTATTCTTGGAACCCTATTCCCTTACACAGTTTAAACTAGAAGCCTTCAAATGAACTTGCAGACTGGTCTGGACTAGTGCATTTGTATAGTTACACTTTAGCTGCACTTCTACTCTGATTTGCTCAGAGCGTCTGCTAGCTCATTAGTGCAGGGGTTCTTCAGCCTGGGACCAGAATGCAACATTCTGTGTTTTCCTGGGACCCAAACTCAGGAAAATATGCAACTATACATAATTATCAGTACATTTCATTGCCCTTATGCCTAAAACAAATGCAATATAGACAAAAACAAATAACAATGAAATTAAATATCCATATAAATATGTATTAATGTTTATTTTCCTCCATTAAAAACACATATCTGTCTAGGTTGGAACTGTTGCTGTTAAAATACAATAAATCATTTTAATTCTAAATTGGAATAAAAGGATTGATCACATCACACAGATGAATAACAGAACACACACACAGGCTTTTTGATAGTGCAACCCTAAGTAACAGTACAGATGAAAAATGATCAGGCCTACTGTACATCTTACTGTAGAAATGATTGTTGAAAGTCTAGGTTGGAACTGTTGCTGTTAAACTACAATACATCTTTTTTTATTCTGAACTGGAATAAACTGATTGATCACATCTGTAGACCAGAAAAACCCCACACAGTCCTAATGAGAGCATGTCTATTCTGGGCTCTGTTTTTGACAGTGCAACACTGAGGTTATGCTCAGCCTTGAAACTGTTTCTGTACATGTTTTTAAGTGTGTCAGAATTGAGAACCCTGACTCACATAGGTATGTGGTGCAAAACTGGACCAGAACATCTACTGCTTTCTCAGTCAGGCAGGAGACCGCTTCCTACTGTAGATGAGCAACCCAGAACTGTGTGAGTGTGTTTGCCTCAAAAAGCATCTTGCTTCAATCCGTTTATTCCAGTTAAGAATAACAATTATTATTGTATTTTAACAGCAACAGTTCCAACCTAGACTAGTTTTCGACAATCATTTCTACAGTAAGATGTAAAGTAGGCCTGATCCTTTTTCATTTTCATCTGTACTGTTACTAGGTTTGCACTATCAGTAGCTAGCTTGCTTTGTCGAATGTTAGCTATTAGCTGTGTACAAGGCCAGGGGATTGAAAGAGAAACTCACATCTACTACTATGAGAGTTAGTTAGTACTCCCTTATTACTGCTTATCACCTGTTATAAAATGCCAACAATCTGAACGACAGCGCTGCGTCCTGTGGGGCCGAGTGATCTTCAAGAAAAGCGCAGAAAAAGAGATCCGGTACACAACTCCGATGCACACAGGCATCTCCCTCTCACACTCGCGCAGCTGCCAAACTGAGCATAGACCGCAGCTTAAGCAGAAAGCACATTGAACAGAGAGCGCAGATGCACTTGGCCAAATCAATTCCAGTAATTAATGAAATAATTATGTATTTACACTGACACGTCGCGACCCACCATTAACAGGTCCGTGACCCAACTTTATGAAAGGCTGCATTAGTGCATACTGACTGGTTGCATCACCGACTGTTATGGCAACTGCTCGGCCTCCGACCAAAAGGCGCGTATGGCCCAGTACATCACTGGGGCCAAGCTTCCTGCCATCCAGGACCTCTAACCTGGCGGTGTCAGAGGAAGGCCATAAAAATTGTCAGACTCCAGCCACCCCAGTCATAGGCTGTTCTCTTTGCTACCGCACGGCAAACGGTTCCGGACCGCCAAGTCTAGGTCCAAAAGGCTTCTTAACAGCTTCTACCCCCAAGCCATAAGACTCCTGAACAGCTAATCAAAGGGCTACCAAGACACTGCTGCAACACTCTGTTTATTATCTCTGCATAGTCCCTTTAACTCTACCTACATGTACATATTACCTCAACTAACCGGTGCCCCCCAAATTGACTCTGTACGATACCCCCTGTAGAGGGGTTGGGTTAAATGCAGAAGACACATTTCAGTTGAATGCATTCAGTTGTACAACTGACTAGGTACCCCCTTTCCCTTTATATAGCCTCTCTAATGTTATTTTACTGCTGCTGTTTAATTATTTGTTACTTTTATTTTCTATTTTTTACTTAACACTTTTATTTTTTCGTAACTTATTTTTTTGTAACTTCTGAAAGCATAGTTGGTTAATGGGCTTGTAAGTAAGCATTTCCCTGTAAGATCTACACCTGTTGTATTCAGCATTTCCCTGTAAGATCTACACCTGTTGTATTCAGCATTTCCCTGTAAGATCTACACCTGTTGTATTCTGCATTTCCCTGTAAGATCTACACCTGTTGTATTCTGCATTTCCCTGTAAGATCTACACCTGTTGTATTCAGCATTTCCCTGTAAGATCTACACCTGTTGTATTCCACACATGTGACAAATACAATTTGATACTGTTGCATGAGTCACATTATTAGTTTCCATTTATGGTATAATTTGTGTCACTCTAATATTACCTTCATCCTTATCTGCAACAGTAGGTTCAGGCTCTGATTTATTAGCCATGTTCTAATCCTGTTATGTATTTTAAATAGGTAGTCCTCCCTGTCGGTCCATCTTTACATTGTATGCTACTGTAGCGATCACTTCATTCTAGTCATCGAGTAGCTACTGTTATTCATCTTCTGCTAGTAATACATTTACGCATGTTATCATGTACGCTTGTACATAGTGAGTATGCAGGTATCTTATACCCTGATGAGACTCACTCTGCTACAGTAGTTTTAGTGAGAGTGGGTCATAACTACCACCATCGGGCTGGCCCAAATGCTGTTGGCCGCTATATGCGCTGTTCAGCAGTCGAGCATTACTGGGTCTTTTTATCATTAGGCATATATTCATAGATGTACAGCATCATTTAAAATATCATACTACTTCTTAAACCGAACTTTCTTCCTCAGATTTCAAGTTATCACATTGGACCTTAGTGGGGAAGCTGACGCTGTGATTACTAATCAAGGCTAGCTATAATTTCAGCTGTGTTGGATGGGGTGTTGATACTAGCATTACCTAGCATGTGGTGGTCTTACTGTAGTTTCAGCTGTGTTGAATGGGATGTTGATACTAGCATTACCTAGCATGTGGTGGTCTTACTGTAGTTTCAGCTGTGTTGGATGGGGTGTTGATACTAGCATTACCTAGCATGTGGTGGTCTTACTATAGTTTCAGCTGTGTTGGATGGCATGTTGATACTAGCATTACCTAGCATGTGGTGGTCTTACTATAGTTTCAGCTGTGTTGAATGGGATGTTTATACTAGCATTACCTAGCATGTGGTGGTCTTACTATAGTTTCAGCTGTGTTGGATGGGATGTTGATACTAGCATTACCTAGCATGTGGTGGTCTTACTATAGTTTCAGCTGTGTTGGATGGGATGTTGATACTAGCATTACCTAGCATGTGGTGGTCTTACTATAGTTTCAGCTGTGTTGGATGGGATGTTGATACTAGCATTACCTAGCATGTGGTGGTCTTACTATAGTTTCAGCTGTGTTGGATGGGGTGTTGATACTAGCATTACCTAGCATGTGGTGGTCTTACTATAGTTTCAGCTGTGTTGGATGGGATGTTGATACTAGCATTACCTAGCATGTGGTGGTCTTACTCTAGTTTCAGCTGTGTTGAATGGGATGTTGATACTAGCATTACCTAGCATGTGGTGGTCTTACTATAGTTTCAGCTGTGTTGGATGGGATGTTGATACTAGCATTATCTAGCATGTGGTGGTCTTACTATAGTTTCAGCTGTGTTGGATGGGATGTTGATACTAGCATTACCTAGCATGCGGTGGGCTTACTAAACACCTGAAGGAGCAGAGCTAATGAATAGTTCAACATATTTCTACATGAAATGTAATCAAATCTGGAAATAGCAAAATCTTATAGAAAAATAGCAGAAGCCTAATCATAATCAGAAGCATATTCTATCCCATTTATTATCTATATACAAACTGTATTTATCATCTATATACATACTGAATTTATCATTAGGATAACAACCTAAATTCCAGCATTCACTCAAAAGTTAAAGGTCATTGTCTGGAAAACCTAATAGATAAGAAAGCATAATGATAGTAAGAGAATAGCATTGTGAGGCCTAGCTTTGGTTTGATGCTGTTGCTCTTCAGTCCAGGTTCTGTGTTGGTTCTCTTCAGTCCAGTTTCTGTGGTGGTTCTCTTCAGTCATGTTTTGTGGTGGTTCTCTTCAGTCCAGGTTATGTTGTGGTTCTCTTCAGTCCAGGTTCTGTGGTGGTTCTCTTCAGTCCAGGTTCTGTGGTGGTTCTCTTCATTCCAGGTTCTGTGGTGGTTCTCTTCAATCCAGGTTCTGTGGTGGTTCTCTTCAGTCCAGGTTCTGTGGTGGTTCGCTCCAGTTCTCATAATCGGAGGGCTCAGCATCTACCTGAGGGGCTGTGTCACTTTTCAGGTTCTGTGGTGGTTCGCTCCAGTTCTCATAATCGGAGGGCTCAGCATCTTTCTGAGGGGCTGTGTCACAAGGGAGTCCCTTAATCTGAAAGAAGACACTCTGAATTAGCACTTTACGAACCACTCCCTCTACATTTTTATGTAAATTAAGTTTCTTACTGTCTATGTTATTAGGATTAAAATAACTGGTGGTGACTAGAAGAGCTCCAGCAGTCAGGACAGCCCCCACCCCACCAAAGGAACCCAGGGAAAAACTGCTCTAGGGTCTTGAGGTTATAAATGCATGATGTCAGAATGAAATCTGTAAAGTTACAGAGCACAAAAATAGACAGAATGTGTCATACTTACATATAACATTAATATGGACAGGGATAGTCTCTCTCCCTATAATGTTCAGAGCCTCGCAGTAGTATCCCTCTCTGTCCTCAGAGCTGATATTATGGATGGTGTATCTCTGTCCAGAATGTCTCATCGACATGTTCTTGTATTTTGTCTTGTACCAGGTGTATTTGTCCACAGGTGGGTTGGCGTCACTGCTGCAGGTCAGAGTCACTGAACTGCCCTCCACTATTTCACCAGAGGGACTGACTGACACCGAGGTGTTCTTTGGGCCATCTGGTAAAGGACCATTAAAAAGACATTAACATCTTGGTTATGGTATATATTATCTTGGCTTTCTGAAGACATTAGATTTAGCAAATAAAGTACATCAGCGCATTTTACAAGATAGATTAAAATAATTACATTGAGAAAAATTTTAAGCACATGCTCTGAGGTTCCAACATGATGTTACTTCATAAAGAATACAACTGGAGATAGATACAAAATAATTACAATGTTAATATACCAAGCTAATGATTTAAACCCTATGTACTTACATCTGACGGTGAGAGTCTCTTCAGCAGAGGGGAGATCCTCATGGCCTTCTACAGCACAGGAGTATCTGCCTGTATCCTCACTGCTGACTGAGAATAGGATATAGACAGGAGAGGAGGTGTTGCTGTTTGGTATAGGCTGTCCATTCTTATACCAACTGAAGGCTGTGATGGGGTCCAGTGTACATGTGATTATACACGTTAGTGTCACATTCTCCCTCTCTGACACAGATGTAGGATCCATCTCCAACACAACATCTGGAGTTAAAGGAAACAAATCATTAATATCCTCCTAAATACACAATATATTCAAAAGTATGTGGACACCCTTTCAAATTAGTGGATCCAGCTATTACAGCCACACCCGTTTCTGGCAGGTGTGTAAAATCGAGCACACAGCCATGCAATCCTCATAGACAAACATTGGCAGTAGAATGGCCTTACTGAAGAGCTCAGTGACTTTCAACGTGTCACCGTCATAGGATGCCACCTTTCCAAGAAGTCAGTTCGTCGAATTTCTGCCCTGCTAGAGCAGCCCCGTTCAACTGTAAGTGCTGTTATTGTGAAGTGGAAACATCTAGGAGCAACAGCGGCTCAGCCGCAAATTGGTAGGCCACACAAGTCAAGCTCACAGAACGGGACCGCCGAGTGCTGAAGCGCTTTAAAACCGTCTGTCCTGGGGTGCAACACTCGCTACCAAGTTCCAAACTGCCTTTGGAAGTAACTTCACCACAATAACTGTTCGTCGGGAGCTTCATGAAATGGGTTCCCATGGCCGAGCAGCCGTACACAAGCCTAAGATCACCATGAGCTATGCCAAGCGTCGACACAAGATAGCGCCGACAGAGATGGTCACCTCGCTTCAGGTCCTTAGAAAACGATGCAGTTCTTTGTTTTTTTATGTATTATTTCTTACATTGTTAGCCCAGAAAATCTCAAGTGTTATTACATACAGCCAGGAAGAACTATTAGATATAAAAGCGACGTCAACTTACCAACAATACGACCAGGAATACGTCTTTCCCGAAGCGGATCCCTTGTTCAGAACTCCACCCTGACATCGGATCTTTTCCCAGAGGCCGACCCAAAACAATGCGGTCGCCGCAGGAGAGGCAGACGGAGCGGCCTACTGGTCAGACTCAGAAGGCGAGCACACCATCCACCGCTTCCGAGCATATTACTCGCCAATGTCCAATCTCTAGACAACAAGGTGGACCAAATGTGGGCACGAGTTGCCTTCCAGAGAGACATCAGAGATTGTAACATTCTCTGTTTCACGGAAACATGGCTCACTATGGATACGTTGTCAGAGTCGGTACAGAAACCCGGTTTCTTCATGCATCGCGCCGACAAAAACAAACATGTCTCTGATAAGAAGAAGGGAGGGGGTGTATGCCTTATGACTAAATACTTGTGGTGTAATCATAACAACATGCAGGAACTCAAGTCCTTCTGTTCACCTGACCTAGAATTCCTTAAAATCAAATTCCGCCAGCATTATCTTCCAAGAGAATTCTCTTAGATTATAGTCACAGCCGTGTATATTTTCCCAAAGCAGATACCTCGTCGGCCCTGAAAGAACTTCAAACTGGAAACCATACATCCCGAGGCTGCATTTATTGTAGCTGGGGATTTTAACAAAGCTAACCTGATAACAAGCCTTCCTAAATTTTATCAGCATATCGACTGCGTGACTCGAGCTGGTAGCATTCTGGATCACTGCTACTCTAACTTCCGTGATGCATACAAAACTCTCCCCTGCCCTGCCTTCGGCAAATCTGACCATGACTCTATTTTGTTGCTCCCAGAATATAGACAGAAACTAAAACCAGAAACGCCCATACTCAGGTCTATTCAACGCTGGTCTGACCAGTCGGATTCTATGCTTCAAGATTGCTTCGATCACGTGGACTGGGATATGTTCCGGATAGCATCAGACAATAACATTGATGTATACGCTGACTCGGTGAGCGAGTTTATTAGCAAGTGCATCAGAGATGTCGTACCCACTGTGACTATTAAAGCGTTTCCTAACCAGAAACCGTGGATTGATGGCAGAATTCTTGCAACACTGAAAGCGCGAACCACCGCTTTTAACCATGTCAAGGCGACCGGAAACATGACCGAATACAAACAGTGCAGCTATTCCCTCCGCAAGGCAATCAAACAAGCAAAGTGTCGGTATAAGGACAAAGTATAGTCGCAATTCAACGGCTCAAACACGAGACGTATGTGGCAGGGTCTACAGTCAATCACGGATTACAAAAAGAAAACCAGCCCCGTTGTAGACACCGATATCTTACTCCCAGACAAATTAAACAACTTCTTTGCTCGCTTTGAGGACAGTACAGTGCCACTGACATGGCCCGCTACCATAGACTGTGGGCTCTCCTTCTCCGTGGCTGACGTGAGTAAAGCATTTAAACGTGTTAACCCTCGCAAGGCTGCCGGCCCAGACGGCATCCCTAGCCGTGTCCTCAGAGAATGCGCAGACCAGCTGGCTGGTGTGTTTACGGACATATTCAATCAATCCCTATCCCAGTCTGCTCTCCCCACATGCTTCAAGAGGGCCACCATTATTCCTGTTCCCAAGAAAGCTAAGGTAACTGAACTAAATTACTATTGCCCCGTTGCACTCACTTCTGTCATCATGAAGTGCTTTGAGAAACTAGTCAAGTATCATATCACCTGACTTGGTGATAGACCTAGACCCACTCCAATTTGCTTACCGCCCCAATAGGTCCACTGATGATGCAATCGCCAACACACTGCACACTGCCCTATCCCATTTGGACAAGAAGAATACCTACATAAGAATGCTGTTCATTGACTACAGCTCAGTTCCCTCCAAACTCATCGTTAAGACCCCGGGTCCCCTATGCAACTGGGTCCTGGACTTTCTGACGGGCTGCCCCCAGGGGGTGAAGATAGGAAACAATATCTCCAACCAGCTGGTCCTCAACACTGGGGCCCTACAAGGGTGCGTTCTCAGCCCTCTCCTGTACTCCCTGTTCACCTATGACTGCGTGGCCATGCACGGTTCCAACTCAATCATCAAGTTTGCAGACGACACTACAGTGGTAGGCTTGATGACCAACAACGAAGAGACGGCCTACAGGGAGGCGGTGAGGGCCCCCGGAGTGTGGTGTCAGGAAAATAACTTCTCACTCAACGTCAACAAAACAAAGGAGATGATCGTGGACTTCAGGAAACAGCAGAGGGAGCACCCCCCCCATCCACATCGACAGGACAGTAGTGGAGAAGGTGGAAAGTTTTAACTTCTTCGGGGTTGGTGTCCAACCTAAGTGTATGTTAACTTCCGACTTCAACTGTATGTCCTCTGATGTGAACTACAAGATTTGTTATTTTTCTGTTACATACCACTACTAAGCCTGTATTACTGCCCTTAATAAGGTAATTACAATTATCTACAGTTGAAGTCGGAAGTTTACATACACTTAGGTTGGAGTCATAATTAAAACTCGATTTTCAACCACTCCACAAATTTCTTGTTAACAAACTATAGTTTTGGCAAGTCGGTTAGGACATCTACTTCGTGCATGACACAAGTAATTTTTCCAACAATTGTTGACAGACAGATTATTTCACTTATAATTCACTGTATCACAATTCCAGTGGGTCAGAAGTGTACATACACTAAGTTGACTGCCTTTAAACAGCTTGGAAATTCCAGAAAATGATGTCATGGCTTTAGAAGCTTCTGATAGGATAATTAACATCATTTGAGTCAATTGGAGGTGTACATGTGGATGTATTTCAAGGCCTACCTTCAAACTCGGTGCTTCTTTGCTTGACATCTTGGGAAAATCTAAAGAAATCAGCCAAGACCTCAGAAAAAAAATTGTAGACCACCACAAGTCTGGTTCATCATTGGGAGCAATTTCCAAATGCCTGAAGGTACCACGTTCATCTGTACAAACAATAGTACGCAAGTATAAACACTATGCGACCACGCAGCCGTCATACCGCTCAGAACTGTTTGGCCATAATGACCATCTTATGTTTGGAGGAAAAGGGGGAGGCTTGCAAGCCGAAGAACACCATCCCAAATGTGAAGCACGGGGGTGGCAGCATCATGTTGTGGTGGTGCTTTGCTGCAGGAGCGACTGGTGCACTTCACAAACAGATGGCATCATGAGGCAGGAAAATTATGCGGATATATTGAAGCAACATCTCAAGACATCAGTCAGGAAGTTAAAGCTTGGTCGCAAATGGGTCTTCCAAATGGACAATGACCCCAAGCATACTTCCAAAATTGTGGCAACATGGCTGAAGGACAACAAAGTCAAGGTATTGGAGTGGCCATCACAAAGCCCTGACCTCAATCCCATAGAAAATGTGTGGCCAGAACTGAAAAAGCGTGTGCGAGCAAGGAGGCCTACAAACCCGACTCAGTTCCACCAGCTCTGTCAGGAGGAATGGGCCAAAATTCACCCAACTTATTGTGGGAAGCTTGTGGAAGGCTACGTTTGACCCAAGTTAAACAATTTAAAGGCAATGCTACCAAATACTAATTGAGTATTCACAATTTTAAAATAATTTGGTGATCCTAACTGAACTAGAACAGGGAATTTTTACTCTGATTAAATGTCAGGAATTGTTAAAAACTGAGTTTAAATGTTTTTGACTAAGGTGTATGTAAACGTCTGACTTCAACTGTATGTGAAATGTGTGACAGATTACCTGTGACAGTCAGGGAGACAGGTGAGCCAGCAAACTTTTCTCCAGATGTTATGAATCTGAACATGTACCCAGCAGAGTCACTCAATCTCAGGTCTGTGATTCTTAGGGTACAGTCACTCTTCTTATCCCCAAGGTACTCTATATGACCCTCATACCCTGGCACTGAGCTCAGATCTTCAGTGTCCATACCAGACCATTTAGTAAACCAGAAAGCTTGTTTGATCTCATGATTACTGGGATATGTGTAAGAGCAGGATATGTTCACTGTTGACCCCTTCAAGGAACAGATACTCTGATGGGTGTAAGTCACACTCCAACAGTTCTTACCTGAAAGACAAGAAGACAATAGAACACCTTTTATAAATCTATACATCTTCAATTACAATATCTACTACTATACACTGATGTTGTAAAAGTAAAAAACAACATGTTGAATAGACTAATGATCAATATTCAGTATCACAACTTTAAACAACATTGTATTCATAAGAAATTTGTATTAAAAAGTCCACACTCACACACTGCAGGAGAGAGGAGATCCTCGTGGCCTTTTACAGCACAGGAGTAACTGTCTGCATCACTAAAGGAGTCTGAGTTCAGGCTGGAAGTGTCCTCCTTTACTTTGTGTCTGTTCTTGTACCAAATGTAAGTGGGGTTACCAGTCAGAGTACAGGTGGTGCTGCAGGTCAGTGTCTCACCAGTCACCTTCACCTGAAGACCTGGAGAAAATAACAAAATCACTATAAATCCCTTTATTACTGACTTATCACTCTAATACAAAGATGGAAGAAATCCTATGTTATACAGACATACATACAAACCAAGACATTTTCCTGAACTAAATGGAATTCAACAGTTTAGCTTTGAATGTAACTGTACCTGTGACAGACAGAGTGACTCCAGGACTGCCCATATTTTTCCCTCCGGTCTGATCTGTTAATAATCTGAACTTGTACTCAGCAGAGTCGCTCTCTCTCAGGTCTGTGATTTTCAGGCGTTGACCATTCTTCTTGTCTCCATGATACTCCAGACGACCTGCATACTCTGGGTCCTGACCTAGATCTTTAGGTTCTTTACCAGTCCCCAATTCAGTGAACCAGAAGGTTGTTGTGACTGTACCACTGGGATATGTGTAAGAGCAGGACATCTCCACTGTTGACCCCTTCAAGGTACAGATACTCTGAGGGGTGTAAGTCACACTCCAGCCATCCTGACCCAGTACCACTGAAACACAGTCATGCAACACAATGGTGTCAGAATTAAGCCAGACTAAGGGACAGATCGAGAGACAACAGATCAAGGTGTGCCATGCTACTATAGCCTGTGAAGCCTGGCCTACCGTAAATCTTCAATTAGGCTGGGTGTTTATTTGCCTACCGGTAAATCACTTAGAAACAACAGGCACTTTATTACAGACAGGCTTATATTTGAGCCAGGCTTCTATTTTCTTAATGCACACAGCTTTCACTCATTTGCATAGTTAATAGTTTAATTCCAGTGTTCATTTCCAACATTTTAAAACATTTCTTCATTTCCTTCACTAATGTGATCCTACAGATCGCAATATACTGAGGGGCCCAAAAATAGGGGAGGGTTGTCAAACTTTTATTGTTATTGCTTTAGGGAGGGTTTTGTGTTTTTTTATTGGCCACAGGGGAGGGTAGTGTGTTGTTTCTCTGGTTTACATTCGCTATTTTGCAGGTTTTACTCTAATTTCTTCCATGCTAGCTAAATGTCCTCATCTTCTTGCATGGCCTCCACTATATCAAGGTGTTTTGGTACATCCATTATGCACTACGCTTTTACACACGGTAACTTTTACTATACCACAGGTCACTATAGTCTACCTACCACAGGTCAGTATAGTCTACCTACCACAGGTCAGTATAGTCTACCTACCACAGGTCAGTATAGTCTACCTACCACAGGTCAGTATAGTCTACCTACCACAGGTCAGTATAGTCTACCTACCACAGGTCAGTATAGTCTACCTACCACAGGTCAGTATAGTCTACCTACCACAGGTCAGTATAGTCTACCTACCACAGGGCAGTATAGTCTACCTACCACAGGGCAGTATAGTCTACCTACCACAGGTCAGTATAGTCTACCTACCACAGGCCAGTATAGTCTACCTACCACAGGTCAGTATAGTCTACCTACCACAGGTCAGTATAGTCTACCTACCACATGTCAGTATAGTCTACCTACCACAGGTCAGTATAGTCTACCTATCACAGGTCAGTATAGTCTACCTACCACAGGTCAGTATAGTCTACCTACCACAGGTCAGTATAGTCTACCTACCACAGGTCAGTATAGTCTACCTACCACAGGTCAGTATAGTCTACCTACCACAGGTCAGTATAGTCTACCTACCACAGGTCAGTATAGTCTACCTACCACAGGTCAGTATAGTCTACCTACCACAGGTCAGTATAGTCTACCTACCACAGGTCAGTATAGTCTACCTACCACAGGTCAATATAGTCTACCTACCACAGGTCAGTATAGTCTACCTACCACAGGTCAGTATAGTCTACCTACCACAGGTCAGTATAGTCTACCTACCACAGGTCAGTATAGTCTACCTACCACAGGTCAGTATAGTCTACCTACCACAGGTCAGTATAGTCTACCTACCTCAGGTCAGTATAGTCTACCAGTCTAACTGTCTATCCTGCCCTCTGTTCACTATTCATAGTGACAATAGTGGAAGGTGGATTGTTAGTCCAGATCTGTAACAGGCTAATTAGCAATAATACCACAAATAAAATCGTTCAAAGCTGCACACATTTTCAATATGAATTCACAAGAACAAATAGGAATAGCTGATAGGCAGCAGAGAGACCAGGTGCATCATTGCGCGAGAAGGAATATGAGACACACAGTTTAAAAAGCCCCCTGATCCTACCTAGACTAGACTACAACACAACAATGCAATGAATAGTTGCAATATTGTTTTTAATTAAGTGAGTACAAAATTCTACTCTAGACTGCAGTGAAATGTCATGAATAACGGCGCAAAAGCCCTGTGATTTGAATGTTTCCTTCCATTTGGATCAGTTGTGGGTCTACGACAGTTTAAGGTCTAGAAAGGCACAGTAGCAGGCCAGTCTGGCTGTAGTTCTGATACTGAGATCCCCTGTCTGTTTCAGAGCATCATTCTCCCAAGTCCTCTTATAATAATGTGGCCATATATTCTCCCGGTAGGCCCAGTTATTCAGGAAAGCTTAACAGGATCTGCCTCCTCTCCAATCCCGAGAAAGCTATTCCTCTCGTACATTAGACGTAAGGCTTCAATATAGCCTAAATAATCATTTAACCTGATGAGGATAGAAGGCGCTATTTACACTTTGGGGGAAAAACGTGCCCAATTTAAACGGCCTCGTACTCTATTCTTGCTCGTACAATATGCATATTATTATTACTATTGGATAGAAAACATTCTCTAGTTCTAAAACCGTTTGAATTTTGTCTGTGAGTAAAACAGAACTCATTTGGCAGCACACTTTCTGACCAGGAAGTGGAAAGTCTGAAATCGAGGCTCTGTTCTACTTCCTGCCTATAAATGGGCATGATACGTATTAGTATACATGCACTTCATAGACCTTCCCCTGGATGTCAAGAGGCGGTGAGAGAAGAAATTTAGTGTTTATCTTGGTCTGAAGTGGAATACAAGCTCTTTGTATGACGTGTCCCCCATTTCCGGTTTTCTGGAGAGCGCGAGGTGGTACCTGGATTTGCCTTCTGTTTAGCTGCCGTTATAGGCGACTACTATCTCCGGCTTTGATTTTATTTGATACATGTGTCCATATCATCGTAAAGTATGTTTTTTCAATATAGTTTAATCAGATTATTGAATTTTTTTCGGGAGTTTTGCCGTGTTCCGTTCTCTGACTTTGTTGACGATGGAGAGATTTGCGCCACTTGGCTAGTGCGCTTGCTAATTCAAGAGGGAAAATGGATGTTCTAAATCCAAACAACGACTGTTCTGGACAAAGGACCCCTTGTCCAACATTCTGATGAAAGATCAGCAAAAGTAAGAAACATTTTATGATGCTATTTCATATATCTGTCGTGCATGTGAACTAGTCGTCGGCGCCCAACGTTTGGGTACTCTAGCTAAACCGAAGCTGGATGTCGTAATGAAGTTATTTTTTAGAATTCTAACACTGCGATTTCATTAAGAACTAATGGATCTATGATTTCCTATACAACATGTATTTTTTAGTTATGTTTATGAATAGCTATTTGGTCAGAATATGTGTGTCAGAAAAAGTGTCAGAAAAATATCCGAACGTTGTGGGAAATAGTAGCTACGTTAGCAGAATGTATAACCACTGATTTCAGCTCTAAATATGCACATTTTCGAACAAAACATAAGTGTATGTATAACCTGATGTTATAGGACTGTCATCTGATGAAGAATATCAAGGTTAGTCAAAAATTATATATCTTTTACTGGTTTGTTACGATCGCTAACCTTTTGCTACTGGGAATGGCATGTGTTTCTGGCTATTGTGGTAAGCTAATATAACGCTATATTGTGTTTTCGCTGTAAAACACTTAATAAATCGGAAATATTGGCTGGAATCACAAGATGCCTGTCTTTCATTTGCTGTACACTATGTATTTTTCAGAAATGTTTTATGATGAGTAATTAGATATTTGACGTTGGTGTCTGTAATTATTATGGCTGCTTTCGGTGCAATTTCTGATTGTAGCTGCAATGTAAACTATGATTTATACCTGAAATATGCACATTTTTCGAACAAAACATAGATTTATTGTATAACATGTTATAAGACTGTCATCTGATGAAGTTGTTTCTTGGTTAGTTTGGTTGGTTCTTGGTTAGTTAGGTTGGCTTTGTGCATGCTACCTGTGCTGTGAAAAATGTCTGTCCTTTTTTGTATTTGGTGGTGAGCTAACATAAATATACGTGCTGTTTTCGCTGTAAAACATTTTAAAAATCGGACATGTTGGCTGGATTCACAAGATGTGTACCTTTCATTTGCTGTATTGGACTTGTTAATGTGTGAAAGTTAAATATTTAAAAAATATATATTTTGAATTTCGCGCCCTGCACTTGAAGTGGCTGTTGTCATATTGTGGGCGGCCTCGGGCTTGCAGCCATAAGAAGTTCTTCTACTTCCTCCCAATCCCGGGTCCGGGAGCACCCCCACCAGTAAAAAAGCTGACTAGCATAGCCTAGCATAGCGTCACAAGTAAATAGTAGCATCTAAATATCATTAAATCACAAGTCCAAGACACCAGATGAAAGATACACATCTTGTGAATCCAGCCATCATTTCTGATTTTTAAAATGTTTTACAGGGAAGACACAATATGTAAATCTATTAGCTAACCACGATAGCAAAAGACACAACTTTTTTTGTCCACCATTTTTTTCCTGCATAGGTAGCTATCATAATTTCGACCAAATAAAGATATAAATAGCCACTAACCAAGAAAAAACTTCCTCAGATGACAGTCTGATAACATATTTATTGTATAGCATATGTTTTGTTAGAAAAATGTGCATATTTCAGGTATAAATCATAGTTTACCATTGCAGCCACCATCACAACTCTCACCAAAGCAACTAGAATAACTACAGAGACCATCGTGTATTATCTAATTACTCATCATAAAACATTTCTTAAAAATACACAGCGTACAGCAAATGAAAAACACAGATCTTGTGAATCCAGCCAATATTTCAGATTTTCTAAGTGTTTTACAGCGAAAACACAATATAGCGTTATATTAGCTTACCACAATAGCAAACATCACAACAGCATTGATTCAAGCCAAAAATAGCGATAACGTATAAACCACCAAAATATATAAATTTTTTCACTAACCTTCTCAGAATTCTTCAGATGACAGTCCTATAACATCATATTACACAATGCATATAGAGTTTGTTCGAAAATGTGCATATTTAGCGGCACAAATCGTGGTTATACAATGTGATTAGTGGCCAAAACTTCAAGCAATCTGTCCGGTGCCATCTTGGAGAGGCACCTATTCTAATCGAAAACTATTCATAAACTTGACTAAAAAATACAAGTTGGACAGCAAATGAAAGACAAATTAGTTCTTAATGCAATCGCTGTGTTACATTTTTAAAATTAACGTTACTTCAGCATACAGCGTGCGCTAAAGCGAGACCGCACCGAAATTCATGGCGGAATTATTATTTGACATTTGTCAACATAAATACGAATTAACAACATAAAGATTGCTTACTATTTGCCGAGCTTCCATCAGAATCTTGGGCAAGGTGTCCTTTCTCCAGAACAATCGTCTTTTGGTTGAAAGATGTCCTCTTCTCATGTGGAAATAGCAGCTAACGATAGCCACCCACTGGAGAGGTGTCCAACTCGTGAAAGCGCGTCACAAAGAAATCCAGGAAAATCGCAATAAACTGATATAAACTGCTATAAGTCGGTTTAAATTAACTACCTTATGATGTCTTTAACACCTATAACGAATAAAAACATGACCGGAGATATAGAACTGCTAAAACGAAAGCGTTTGCAGGACGCCATTGTGATGTCCCCTTGCGCCAGATGCCCCGTTGAAAAGAAGGCTACTTCCGTTCCATGATCCTTTATAGTGGCCCAGATTGCGCAATCCACTCCATTCAAATTCTCCCCGCTTACTGACATCTAGAGGAAGGCGTATGCAGTGCATGTAGCCCGATGGCTTACATGGGGACTTATAAACTGACCTCAGAACAGGGACCTGGATTTCTGAAATCTCACTCCCTGACAGGAAATGTGCTGCAGAATGAGTTCTGTTTCACTCAGAGAAATAATTCAAACGGTTTTAGAAACTAGAGAGTGTTTTCCCTCCAATAGTAATAATAATATGCATATTGTACGAGCAAGAATTGAGTACGAGGCAGTTTTATTTAGGAACGTAAATATTACAAAGTCCCAACAGCACCCCCTATTGAGAAAAGGTTATTAATGTGTGAAAGTTAAATATTTCTAAAAAATATATTTTGAATTTCGCGCCCTGCACTTGAGCTGGCTGTTGTCATAAGTGTACCGACGTCGGGCTTGCAGCCATATTAAAACTTCTTGTGAATAGGGGGCGCTGTTTTCACTTTGGAAAAAAATCGTGCCCAATTTAAACGGCCTCGTACTCTATTCTAGATCGTACAATATGCATATTATTATTACTATTGGATAGAAAACACTCTCAAGTTTCTAAAACTGTTTGAATTATATCTGTGAGTAAAACAGAACTCATTTGGCAGCAAACTTCCAGACAGGAAATGAAAAATCTGAAAACGATGCTCTGTTCCAGGGCCTGCCTATTCAATTGCTTAATATTTATGGATTTGCATGCACTGCATACGCCTTCCACTAGATGTCAACAGGCAGTGGAAGGTGGAATGGGGTGTCTAGCTTGATCTGAGGTCGAACAAGAGCTCTTGGAATGACGTGACCAGAATTTCCTTTCTCTACCTAGGCGCGGGAAGGACATCAGCATTGGCTTCTGAAAAGCGTTCGGTATACACGGTGGATGTCTCCGGCTCTGATTTTATTTGATAGATGTGATAAAAACATCATAAAGTCGTTTTTTTCAACCGAGTTGTATCAGTTTATTCAACGTTTATTGCGACTTTTGGAATTTTCCTTTCTTGCGTCAGGAGAAGATGGGCATGTTCGCGCCACATGGCTAGCTAAGGTTGCTAATTCGACAGGACAGGAGGGAGACTCTGGATGCTCCGGACAGGAGGGAGACTCTGGATGCTCCGGACAGGAGGGAGACTCTGGATGCTCCGGACAGGAGGGAGACTCTGGATGCTCCGGACAGGAGGGAGACTCTGGATGCTCCGGACAGGAGGGAGACTCTGGCTGCTCCGGACAGGAGGGAGACTCTGGCTGCTCCGGACAGGAGGGAGACTCTGGCTGCTCCGGACAGGAGGGAGACTCGGGCTGCTCCGGACAGGAGGGAGACTCGGGCTGCTCCGGACAGGAGGGAGACTCGGGCTGCTCCGGACAGGAGGGAGACTCGGGCTGCTCCGGACAGGAGGGAGACTCTGGCTGCTCCGGACAGGAGGGCGACGCTGGAGGATCCGTGCCATAACTCCTCACTGGAGGTTTCGTGCCATGGATCCTCACTGGAGGCTTCGTGCCATGGATCCTCACTGGAGGCTTCGTGCCATGGATCATCACTAGGAGGTTTCGTGCCATGGATCATCACTGGAAGCTTCGTGCCATGGATCATCACTGGAGGCTTCGTGCCATGGACCATCACTGGAGGCTTCGTGCCATGGATCATCACTGGAGGCTTCGTGCCATGGATCACCACTGGAGGCTTCTTGCCATTGATCATCACTGGAGGCTTCGTGCCATGGATAACCACTGGATGCTTCTTGCCATGGATCATAACTGGAGGCTTCGTGCCATGGATTATCACTGGAGGCTTCGTGCCATGGATCACCATTTGAGTGGAGAGACACACAGGAGGCCTGGCTCTGGGAGAAGGCACAGAGATATGCAGGAGGGTTAGGGCTTAGCACAGGCACAGGACTCACCAGGCTGGGGAGACATGCAGGTGGCCTTGTCCTTGGCCGAGGCACCGGATACACTGGGCCGTGGAGGCGCACTGGAGGTCTCGAGCAAAGAGCCTGCACAACCCGTCCTGGCTGGATGGTGACTTTGGCCCTGCACGTGCGGGGCGCAGGCACAGGACGCACTGGAGACACAGTGCGCAGAGCCGGCGCAGGATATCCTGGGCCGTAGAGATGTACTGGAGGTCTGGAGAGCAAGGCTGGCACACTCCGTCCTGGTTCGATGCCCACTCTAGACCGGCCGATGCGAGGAGCCGGGATATAGCACACCGGGCTAAGAACATGTACTGGAGACACCGTGCACTCCACCGCATAACACAGTGCCTGATCAGTACGACGCTCGCCACGGTAAGCACGGGGAGTTGGCTCAGGTCTCCTACCTGACTCCGCCAATCTCCTCGTGTGCCCCCACAAAAAAAAATCTGGGGCTGCCTCTCGTGCACATTTCCTCGAGCCAACTCCTCGTAGCGTTGCCGCTCCGCTTTAGCTGCCTCCAGCTCCTCTTTAGGACGGCGATACTCTCCCGGCTGTGCCCAGGTTCCCTTGCCGTCCAAGATTTCCTCCCATGTCCAGGAGTCCATTCCACCATGCTGCTTGGTCCTTTGGTGGTGGGTAGTTCTGTAACGACTGTTGGAAGGAGAGGACCAATGTGGTACGTGTCCATATTTATTAAATGAACACTGAAATAACAAACTTAACCTTTACTGCTCCAGCGTTCCGCCAGCGGAACTCCTCCCACATTCCACTGAAAAGGCAGAGCGCGAAATTCAAAATATATTTTTTAGAAATATTTAACTTTCACACATTAACAAGTCCAATACAGCAAATGAAAGGTACACATCTTGTGAATCCAGCCAACATGTCCGATTTTTTAAATGTTTTACAGCGAAAACAGCACGTATATTTATGTTAGCTCACCACCAAATACAAAAGAGGACAGACATTTTTCACAGCACAGGTAGCATGCACAAAGCCAACCTAACTAACCAAGAACCAACCAAACTAACCAAGAAACAACTTCATCAGATGACAGTCTTATAACATGTTACACAATAAATCTATGTTTTGTTCGAAAAATGTGCATATTTGAGGTATAAATCAGTTTTACATTGCAGCTACCATCACAGCTACCGTCAAAAATAGCACCGAAGCAGCCAGAGTAATTATAGAGACCAACGTGGAATACCTAAATACTCATCATAAAACATTTCTGAAAAATGCATCGTGTACAGCAAATGAAAGACAAGCATCTTGTGAATCCAGCCAATATTTCAGATTTTTTAAGTGTTTTACAGCGAAAACACAATATAGCATTATATTAGCTTACTACAATAGCCTACCACACTACCGCATTCATTCATCAAGGCACGTTAGCGATAGCAATAGGCACGTTAGCGTTAGCGAATAAACCAGCAAAATATATTAATTTTCACTAACCTTCATAAACCTTCCTCAGATGACAGTCCTATAACATCAGATTATACATACACTTATGTTTTGTTCGAAAATGTGCATATTTAGAGCTGAAATCAGTGGTTATCCATTATGCTAACGTAGCTTCTTTTTCCCAGAATGTGCGGATATTTCTATTAGACTCTCACCTATTCTGACCAAATAGCTATTCATAAACATTACAAAAAAATACATGTTGTATAGGAAATGATAGATACACTAGTTCTTAATGCAATCGCAGTGTTAGAATTCTAAAAATATCTTCATTACGACATAAGGCTTATGTTATAGCGAGAGAGTGGCCAAAACCTGGGCGCAAAACTACTAGTACACAGTTCGACAGATATATGAAATAACATCATAAATGGGTCCTACTTTTGGTGATCTTCCATCAGAATGTTGGACAACGGGTCCTTTGTCCAGAACAGTCGTTGTTTGGATTTAGAACATCGTTTTT
Source organism: Salvelinus namaycush (assembly GCF_016432855.1). Taxonomy (NCBI): domain Eukaryota; kingdom Metazoa; phylum Chordata; class Actinopteri; order Salmoniformes; family Salmonidae; genus Salvelinus; species Salvelinus namaycush. Next base: position 2,626,754 of record NC_052345.1, read on the forward strand.
CCCTCTTGAATTAGCAAGCACACTGGCCAAGTGGCGCGAAGCTCTCCTTTCTGAACAAAGGCACACAACGCAACACGCCTAACGTCCCGAATAAATTTCAAAAATCTAATAAAACTATATTGAAAAAACATACTTTACGATGATATGGTCACATGTATCAAATAAAATCAAAGCCGGAGATAGTAGTCGCCTATAACGACAGCTTTTCAAAAGGCAATCCCACTGTCCTCGCGCCTTCCTGAAAACCAGAAATCGGTGACACGTCATTCCAAGAGGACGTATTCCATCTCAGACCAAGATAAACACTCAATTTCTTCTCTCACTGCATCTTGACATCCAGGGGAAGGTGTATGACGTGCATGTATACTAATAGGTCTCATGCCCATTTATAGGCAGGACCCAGAAGAGAGCATCGATTTCAGATTTTCCACTTCCTGGTCAGGAAGTTTGTGCCAAATGAGTTCTGTTTCACTCACAGATATAATTCAAACGGTTTTAGAAACTAGAGAGTGTTTTCTATCCAATAGTAATAATAATATGCATATTGTACGAGCAAGAATTGAGTACGAGGCCGTTTAACCTGTTTGGGCTGCAGGGGGAGTATTGAGTAGCCAGATAAAAAGGTGCCCATTTCAAACGGCCTCGTACTCAATTCTTGCTCGTACAATATGCATATTATTATTACTATTGGATAGAAAACACTCTCTAGTTTCTAAAACCGTTTGAATTATTTCTCTGAGTGAAACAGAACTCATTCTGCAGCACACTTCCTGACCAGGAAGTGGAATGTCTGAAACCGAGGCACACTTCTACTTCCTGCCTATACATGGGCATGATACGTAAGAGTCTACGTGCACTTCATACACCTTCCCCTGGTTGTCAAGAGGCGGTGAGAGAAGAAATTTCGTGTTTATCTTGATCTGAATTGGAATACAAGCTCTTTGTATGACGTGTCCCTCATTTCCGGTACTCTTGGCAGCGCGAGCTGGACAGTGGGATTGCCTTCTGTTTAGCTGCCGTTATGGACGACTACTATCTCCGGCTATGATTTTATTTGATACATGTGACCATATCATCGTAAAGTATGTTTTTTCAATATAGTTTCATCAGACTATTGAAATTTTTTCGGGAGTTTTGCCGTGTTCCGTTCTCTGACTTTGTTGACTTTGGAGAGATCCGTGCCACTCGGCAAGTGCCCATGCTAAATGAAGAGGGAAAGTTGCCGTTCCAGATCCAAACAACGACTGTTCTGGACAAAGGACACCTTGTCCAACATTCTGATGAAAGATCAGCAAAAGTAAGAAACATTTTATGATGTTATTTCATATATCTCTCGTAGTCGGCGCCCAAGTGTTTCTGGCTATTGTGCTAAGCTAATATAACGCTACATTTTTTTTTCGCTGTAAAACACTTAATAAATCGGAAATATTGGCTGGAATCACAAGATGCCTGTCTTTCATTTGCTGTACACTATGTATTTTTCAGAAATGTTTTATGATGAGTAATTAGGTATTTGACGTTGGTGCCTGTAATTATTATGGCTGCTTTCGGTGCAATTTCTGACTGTAGCTGCAATGTAAACTATGATTTATACCTGAAATATGCACATTTTTCTAACAAAACATATGCTATACAATAAATATGTTATCAGACTGTCATCTGATGAAGTTGTTTCTTGGTTAGTGGCTATTTATATCTTTATTTGGTCGAATTTGTGATAGCTACTGATGGAGTAAAAAACTGGTGGTGTAAAAAAAGTGGTGTCTTTTGCTAACGTGGTTAGCTAATAGATTTACATATTGTGTCTTCCCTGTAAAACATTTTAAAAATCGGACATGTTGGCTGGATTCACAAGATGTGTACCTTTCATATGCTGTATTGGACTTGTTAATGTGTGAAAGTTAAATATTTAAAAAAAATATCTTTTGAATTTCGCGCCCTGCACTTTGAGCTGGCTGTTGTCATAAGTGTACCGGCGTCGGGCTGCAGCCATAAGAAGTTAAATTGGTTACGTTTTTCCCCCAAAGTGACAACAGCGCCCTCTGTCCTCATCAGGTTAACAAAGAGAACGATCGAAACAGTTCTGTCTGGTGCAGACACACAACATAGAATGCCCACCCCAACTCACGCCCTGACCAACCAAAATAAAGACAATAAAAGGATCTCTAAGGTCAGGGCGTGACCATTGACCTTTGGTTTTGGACTTACAAAGTGCTGTTATTCCATATTTAGCAGTACACTGAACTAAGCTGTAAGAGACGAGCAGGAAAAAGGGTTTTGGTTTCTTTCAGAACAGTGTAGAGACAATGAGCATTTAGAAAGGGCACAACATTTCTCGATAAGACCTCAGCACAGGCCAACCACAGTTTCTCAGTTCCATAGTCCTTTAAGGTCACAAACCAGTACTTCCTCACTGCTGTTGTTCTGTTTGTCACACCACCCAGAGGGGGGCTGTACTGTTCTAATATAATCTGACACCCAACTCTTCTTCGTTGGGCTCTTAAGCTATACACTTGATGTGTCTGTTAACCGCTGCATATTGCAATAATAAATAAAGATTAATTGTTTGAAGAAACAACAAAGTCTCCCACACTTGATTAAAATTTCCACAACATACACACACACACACACACACACACACACACACACACACACACACACACACACACACACACACACACACACACACACACACACACACACACACCATCTGTAGTGAAGGCCCATAAGGCCCACAGAGTCTGTATTAAAGTCTAGAGAGCTGGTTGTTATGGATGTAGAAAAGTTAAAACACACATCCTACACAGTATAGATGTCAACTCTACTCCCTATCAGTCTGGTCCTGAAGGGCCCTCAGATAAATCCACTGTGTCACACATTTTAAATACTTTATTTGAATCCACCAATCAAATGTAACATTTCAAAGGTCCCCCCCATGTGTGCTGTTGGTGAGACTACTTGTCACACCTCGCTGGCTATCAGGTCAACAAGGTGGTCATGACTAGCAATGTACAACCCCCCCCCCCCACACACACACACATACACACACACATACACACTGCAATGTTACAATGTTTGTTTTTCATGTGTCACGTTCCTGACCTTATTTCCTTTGTTTTGTCTTTGTTTAGTTGGTCAGGACGTGAGCTGGGTGGGCATTCTATGTTATGTGTTACTATGTTGGGTTCATTTTCTATTAGCCTGATATGGTTCTCAATCAGGGGCAGGTGTTTTACGTTTCCTCTGATTGAGAACCATATTAAGGTAGGCTGTTCTCACTGTTTGTTTGTGGGTGATTGTTCCTGTGTCAGTGTTTGTGCCACACGGGACTGTTTAGTTCGTTCGTTCGTTCATTCGTGTGTTCCTTCCTGTTCGTGCGTTCTTGTTTTATGTTCTTAAGTTCAGGTCTGTTCACGTCGTTTATTGTTTTGTAGTTTATTCAAGTGTTTTTTCGTGTTCGTCTTTCTTTATAAATTAAGTATGTATTCAAACCACGCTGCATATTGGTCCGATCCATGCTCATCCTCAGACGAGGAGGAGGACGAGCGTTACAGAATCACCCACCAACCAGCGGGGTAACAGGCAGCGGCAGCAGGAGCAGAGTCTGGATTACACTACGTGGGAGGAGATCGACAGGTGGGCGATTGACCCAAGGAGAATGCCGGAGCCTGCCTGGGATTCTCTGGAGCAGTGTGAGGAGGGATACCGGCGAATGGAGGCAGCACGACGACGCGGTAGGAAGCCTGTGAGTCAGCCCAAAAAAATTCTTGGGGGAGGCTACAAGGGAGTGTGGCGAAGTCAGGTAGGAGACCTGCGCCAACTCCCCGAGCTTACCGTGGAGAGCGAAAGTACGGGCAGACACCGTGTTATGCGGTAAAGCGTACGGTGTCTCCTGTACGTGTGCTTAGCCCGGTGCGGGTTATTCCACCTCCCCGCACTGGCCGGGCTAGATTGAGCATTGAGCCAGGTGCCATGAAGCCGGCTCAACGCGTCTGGTCTCCAGTGCGTCTCCTCGGGCCGGCATACATGGCACCAGCCTTACGCATGGTGTCCCCGGTTCGCCAACACAGCCCGGTGCGGGTTATTCCACCTCCCCGCACTGTTCGGGCTACAGGGAGCATTCAACCAGGTAAGGTTGGGCAGGCTCGGTGCTCAAGGGAGCCAGTACGCCAGCACGGTCCGGTATATCCGGCGCCACCTCCCCGCCCCAGCCCAGTACCACCAGTGCCAACACCACGCACCAGGCTTCCTGTGCGTCTCCAGAGCCCTGTTCCTCCTCCACGCACTCTCCCTGTGGTGCGTGTCTCCAGCCCAGTACCACCAGTTCCGGCACCACGCACCAGGCCTACTGTGCGCCTCAGCCGGCCAGAGTCTGCCGTCTGCCCAGTGCCGCCTGCACTGCCCGTCTGCCCAGTGCCGCCTGCACTGCCCGTCTGCCCAGTGCCGCCTGCACTGCCCGTCTGCCCAGAGCCGCCTGCACTGCCCGTCTGCCCAGTGTCGTCTGCGCTATCCGTCTGCCCAGCACCGTCTGAACTGCCCGTCTGTCCTGAGCCTTCAAAGCCGCCCGTCTGTCCTGAGCCTTCAAAGCCACCCGTCTGTCCTGAGCCTTCAAAGCCGCCCGTCTGTCCTGAGCCTTCAAAGCCGCCCGTCTGTCCTGAGCATTCAAAGCCGCCCGTCTGTCCTGAGCCTTCAGAGCCGTCCGTCAGTCAGGAGCCGCTAGAGCCGTCCGTCAGTCAGGAGCCGCTAGAGCCGCCCGCCAGACAGGAGCAGCCAGAGCCGCCCGCCAGACAGGAGCAGCCAGAGCCGCCCGCCAGACAGGAGCAGCCAGAGCCGCCCGCCAGACAGGAGCAGCCAGAGCCGCCCGCCAGACAGGAGCAGCCAGAGCCGCCCGCCAGACAGGAGCAGCCAGAGCCGCCCGCCAGACAGGAGCAGCCAGAGCCGCCCGCCAGACAGGAGCAGCCAGAGCCACCCGCCAGCTATGACCTGCCAGAGCCGTCAGCCAGCCATGACCTGCCAGTGCCGTCAGCCGGCCATGACCTCTCAGTGCCGTCAGCCGGCCATGACCTGCCAGTGCCGTCAGCCGGCCATGACCTGCCAGTGCCGTCAGCCGGCCATGACCTGCCAGTGCCGTCAGCCGGCCATGACCTGCCAGTGCCGTCAGCCGGCCATGACCTGCCAGAGCCGTCAGCCGGCCATGACCTGCCAGAGCCGTCAGCCAGCCATGACCTGCCAGAGCCGTCACTCAGTCCGGAGCTGCCCCTCAGTCCGGAGCTGCCCCTCAGTCCGGAGCTGCCCCTCAGTCCGGAGCTGCCCCTCAGTCCGGTGCTGCCCCTCAGTCCGGTGCTGCCCCTCAGTCCGGTGTTGCCCCTTAGTCCGGTGCTGCCCCTTAATCCAGTGGGGTTAATATGGTGGGTAGCCATTAGGAGGAGGCCACGGAAGCGGGGATTAACTATGGTGGGGTGGGGACCACGTCCAGAGCCAGAGCCGCCACCGTGGACAGATGCCCACCCAAACCCTCCCCTATAGGTTCAGGTTTTGCGGCCGGAGTCCGCACCTTGGGGGGGGGATACTGTCACGTTCCTGACCTTATTTCCTTTGTTTTGTCTTTGTTTAGTTGGTCAGGACGTGAGCTGGGTGGGCATTCTATGTTATGTGTTTCTATGTTGGGTTCATTTTCTATTAGCCTGATATGGTTCTCAATCAGGGGCAGGTGTTTTACGTTTCCTCTGATTGAGAACCATATTAAGGTAGGCTGTTCTCACTGTTTGTTTGTGGGTGATTGTTCCTGTGTCAGTGTTTGTGCCACACGGGACTGTTTCGTTCGTTCGTTCGTTCATTCGTGTGATCCTTCCTGTTCGTGCGTTCTTGTTTTATGTTCTCAAGTTCAGGTCTGTTCACGTCGTTTATTGTTTTGTAGTTTATTCAAGTGTTTTTTGGTGTTCGTCTTTCTTTATAAATTAAGTATGTATTCAAACCACGCTGCATATTGGTCCGATCCATGCTCATCCTTAGACGAGGAGGAGGACGAGCGTTACATCATGTCCATAAAATGTCCCCCATTTCCACTTTATTTAACCTTTTACGGGGGCAGCCCGACACCGGTACACTTATGACAACATCCAGCTCAAAGTGCAGGGCGCGAAATTCAAAATCTGTTTTTTTTTAATATTTAACTTTCACACATTAACAAGTCCAAGACACCAGATGAAAGGTGCACATCTTGTGAATCAAGCCAACATGTCCGATTTTTAAAATGTTTTACAGGGAAGACAAAATATGTAAATCTATTAGCTAACCACGTTAGCAAAAGACACAACTTTTCTAACTCCATCAGTTTCTTACTCCATCAGGTGCTATCACAAATTCGACCAAATAAAGATATAAATAGCCACTAACCAAGAAACAAATTCATCAGATGACAGTCTGATAACATATTTATTGTATAGCATATGTTTTGTTCGAAAAATTTGCATATTTCATGTATAAACCATAGTTTACATTTCAGCTACAATCCGAAATTGCACCGAAAGCAGCCATAATATTTACAGACACCAACGTCAAATAGCTAATTACTCATCATAAAACATTTCTGAAAAATACATAGTCTGCAGCAATTGAAAGACAGGCATCTTGTGATTCCAAACAATATTTCCGATTTATTAAATGTTTTACAGCGAAAACAAAATGTATCGCTATATTAGCGTAGCTACAATAGACAGACACAATTGGGCGCCCACGGCCAGTTCACATGCACGACAGATATATGAAATAACATCATAAAATGGGTCTTACTTTTGCTGATCTTTCATCAGAATGTTGAAGAAGGTGTCCTCTGTCCAGATGAGTCGTTGTTTCGATTCAGAATGGCAAATTTCCCTCTTCAATTAGCATTGGCACTAGCCGATGGCATAAATTTCTCCAACGTAAACACAGTCAGAGGACGGAACACGGCAAAACTCCCGAATAAAGTTTCAATAATCTGATTAAACTATATTGAAAAAACATACATTACGATGATATGGTCACATGTATCAAAAAAAATTCGAGCCGGAGATGTTAGCCGTTCGTTACGAAGGCAAAACAGAAGTCAGTCCCACTTCCTTCAGAGTACCGGAAGTGGACGGTCAAGTCAAAGAAATAGGTTTTTTTCCACCACAGAACAAGATGAGCACAAAAATTTCTTCTCTGACATCCTCTTTACACCAATAGGAAGGCGTATAGAGTGTCAGCAGACTCCTAAGTGTCAAGACCATGTATAGGCATCAAGTTGAAAAGAGCATTGATTTCTGACATTTCACTTCCTGGTCAGGAAAAGTGCTGCAGAAGGACTTCTGTTTCACTCAGAGAAATAATTCCAACTGTTTTAGAAACTAGAAAGTGTTTTCTATCCAAAAAGAATAATAATATTCATATTGTACGAGCAAGATTTGAGTAGGAGGCCGTTTGAAATGGGCACGATTTCACTGGCTACTCAACACTTTGCCTTGCAGCCATAAGAAGTTAAATACAGAACCATGTTAACAATATGTTGATTATTCTATATGGAATGTTTATAATATATTAGAATGTGTTGCCTTGTCCCTCTGAGTTCTACATGGAACAGGTCAAAGTTCCATTTACATTTGGTCAGTTCCATGATGTCATTCATTCTATTCTACAAACCCATTCAATTTACACTCATCATCAGCTGTATCAAATGGGGGGACAAACCCTGCAATGACCCCCTTTAGTGTCTACAACATGGTTGTCGTAGAGGCAGTTACCGGGGAAACGCTACCCTCAAGATTCTAATGATGACATCATCTCCATCATATGGCATCAATGATGAAATTCTTCCCAGCTCAGGCCGAGAGAGAGGGGGAAGGAAATCAGAGAAGCACTCCTCTTCGCTTTGACACTTCACACACTCATACTGTGTGTCCAGTATGCTGTCTGTGCTGTGTGCCAGAGGACTACAAAAGGGGTGACACCCCCCAACACCCCCATTCTATCCAAGCCTCCTGTTCCCTTTTAAAGTAGGGACACAGTCCCTCCTCCTCTTCTTCAATCTTTGTATTCATTCTCCTCTTCCTCCCTCTGTCATATCCGGACGGTGCATGGTGGCCATGGTGGTCAGTGTTGTTAGGGTTGCCATGGTTTCCTGTCTCTTCTTCTCTGGTCAGGCTTCTGTTTGCCAGCAGCATACCACCCTGCCTCCCACTGCTGGCTTGCCTCTGAAGCTAAACAGGGTTGGTCCCTGGATGGGAGAACAGGACGCTGCTGGAAGTGATGTTGGAGGGCTGGTAGGAGGACTTCTTTCCTCAGGTCTAACAAACGATATCTCAAATGCCCTGTGTGGTTGTGGTCTTTTGGATGGAACGTTAAACAGGTGTCCTGACTCTCTGTGGTCATTAAAGATCTCATGCCACTTACCGTAAGAGTAGTGGTGTTAACCCCTGTGTCCTGGCTAAAATTCCCATGCCACCTAATCATTCCCAGCTTCCAATTGGCTCATTCATCCCCTCTCCTCCCCCCTGTAACTATTAGTTGTTGCTGTAAATCAGAATGTGCTCTCAGTCAACTTATCTGGTAAAATAAGAGAGCGAGACAAACAGTATGAAAACACAAATACCGGTGCTCCTGCCCCCACCTTCTGTCATTTGTCTGTCATTTTGTAAATGTCAAAGGTTGATATGAGTTGATTGGTAACACTTTAGAATAACTCATAATTAACACATTATAAATGCTTATATATGTTTATAAATGATAGTTGACGTTTTGACCAACAGAAGGTTGTCCTTACCCTGTGGAGGCGTACTGGGAGGCTGAGGAGATGTTAAGGCCTATAGGGTTGGTCCTCTGAGGAGAGGGAGGGGTTTTCTGCATCTAGCGGTCCGGGAACCTGATCACCAGCTTGGTGCTCTCCAGCTCCACCCCTGGACAGGAGGACAAACAGCAGGCACAGTCGAAATACATGCAATGGGACCAATAGCAAGGTCCCAAAAGTACAATGGAAATAATGTCATACTCCCAAAAGGACAATGGACTTAATAACATTGTCCCAAAAGTACAATGGAACCAATTACATTATATTTGGTTGTATTACCGGCACAAAGCTTGTTTTTCCTTTGCTGCCAGAAAGGAGTTGAATCGTTGTACTTTTCTCTCTGTGTTGGACAATGATGACAGTATTTATGTGCAAGACTCAAGCTCTCCACTGAAGGCTCTTGACTCTGTGTTATATGCAGAGACGTCTAACTCACCATTGTGATCTCTACAGTGCTGTCAGGTGGACATCAGTAGCAACACGCAGGCTCAAACCCTGGTACATTCTTATTCAGAAGACCATTTAATAAGGAAAACTGCCATTTTATATATCCTCTCTTCTAGCATGAAATGAGAACACATACAAACTCAGATCTCAATCTTGTTTTATACTAATATTTGTAAATGTAAACCAAACATGGAAAAACATGGAAAAAGATCCTTTCATTATTCAGCCCCCTGATCTTGAATTTCCCTCCAAGCCAACCTAAAACTCCAGTACCTGGTGTCTGGAGGAGTTCAAAGGACAAATATGTGAACAGTTTATTGAGACATGTACTGTGGCTGTTTCTAGTTGTCACCCCATGTCACTAGTTTGCATTGCCTCATGTAAGGAAGCCTGTTGTTTTACACCACACAAGCCTGCACACACACATACAAACACACACACAACCACCATTATTTTGTTGTTGTATTTGTGCTGTTGCCAGGGTCCTTTGTCTGTGTTGTTCGTTTAGTCATACTTCTTTTTTTTATTCCCCGTCCCCACAGGAGGCCTTTTGCCTCTTGCCAGGCCACCATTGTAAATAATAATTTGTCGTTAATTGACTTGCCTGGTTAAATTAAGGTTAAATAAATAGTGTCCTAAAAGTACAATGTAACCAATAGCATGGTCCCAAAAGTACAATATAATCAATAGCAAAGTCCTAAACGTACAATGGAACCAATTTCATAGTCCCAAAAATGCAATGGAAACAACAGCATGGCCCCAAAAGTACGATGGAACCAAATAGCATAGTCCCAAAAGTTCAAACTCCTAAAGTTCAAGCTAAATAATTGAGAGCACAACTCACATAGTTGATAGCATGTGACAGCATGTAGCTGCATCCCACCTCTCACCTTTAGCCTCTCCAAGGTGCAAGTGGCCATGTTGGCATTCTTGAAGTTGACAAAGGCACATAATCTCTCTGTTGGCATTCTTGAAGTTGACAAAGGCACATCATCTCTCTGATGGCATTCTTGAAGTTGACAAAGGCACATAATCTCTCGTATAGAATTCTGATACTCTCCCCACACCTACAGTACAGAACGTAGAATTAGAATGTAGAACTCTGATACTCTCTATCTCCCCTCACCTACAATAGAGAGTATCAGAGTTCTACATTCTAATTCTATGTTCTGTACTGTAGGTGCAGGGAGAAAGAGAGTATCAGAGTTCTACATTCTAATTCTATCTCCCCACACCTACTGTACAGAACGTAGAATTAGAATGAATAACACTGATACTCTCTATCTCCCCTCACCTACAGTACAGAACGTAGAATTCGAATGTAGAACTCTGATACTCTCTATCTCCCCTCATCTACAGTACAGAATGTAGAAGGGAAGAAGGGGACCACGGTCAAAACACATCCATTATAGCAACATTATAACAACCCAACATTATGAATTATCCCTAAATGGCACACTATTCCCTACATAGTGCACTACTTTTGAACAGGGCCATAGGGTATAGGAATATAGCAATAGTGTGCTATTTGGGACAGTCTATAGAACCTATAACTGTAAGGATGTATACACACATTACATGATGTATAATTTAGATGTGGAACAACTAAACAACAGACTGGGTGTGATTTCAGTGAATTAAGCTGGTCTGTAATGATGAGATAACCTTGTCTTAGATCTGGAGATTCATGTACGTGTCATGACGTTGGCAGTGGGGGTAGGTTTATGACAGTCATAAATACCTCTTTCCCCTTTTTTCTCTCTCCCTACTATAACTGATGTGACATAAGAAAACCCCTTGGTTAACATAGAGATTCTGGGTAACATCAGAAGTTGGGGGAAATGAACTATATTCTGGTAATTCGACCAACTGAACATATGCGGGGGTACTTAAGGTATATTATGTCAGTTCGGTTGCCCTCTGACACATTCTCATCAATGATAGAATGACATAAACTCTACTGTGGAAAGTCTAACTGTCAGAGGTATCGGATTCACATGGAATTGTTGTTTAATTCAAATGTTTGAATATGACATTATTTGTGAAGAGGTGAAATGTGATTTTAGCTTCCAAATGAGAGATCTGTGCTTTCATAAGTTTTCCTCTGCTCACAGTGGTCCGCCCCTGTGAAGAGGCAGGGGTTAGAAACTTTTCAGACACACCCCTCTCCCTCCACTATAAAAGCCACGAACAAGAATATAACTTGCTGTTCCGGGTACGCTAGGATGACGATCCAGTGTCAGAATGGTTCAGATAATAACTATAGATGAAGCCAACATCAGCATGGACTTTGATTGTGAATGGTATGAACTTTGAACTCGTATTCACTACAGAAGTGATATCTCCTAGCCTTTGAGTTAGCAACAGCTAAACGCAGGTTCGGAAGGACAGTCCAAGTATCCCGTCTAATACACACAACGTTATCCCGTGACTACCAGAGACATTCTTCAAAGGACAGAGGACTCGGGTTGGCGACACGGTCCATCTACCACCAACCTACTGAAGCGCAGCTCAGAGTAAATATTCATTGCATTTTCCTCTTCGAATGGGCGGTAATTTAGAATGCATAAGATACTGTATTTACGATAGTACAGCTCGCCTATGTTCAAGTCTCCCGCTCTTTCACTAGGACTCAGCCCTTCCCTTTGTGTAACAAGCTGTCATATCGATTCTGCCCGCTAGGGACGTTTTTCTGTATGACGTAATTTGTGATCAAGTTATGATTTAATTGTGTATGTGTGTTTCTGTGTGATTAGTTAGGTATTTAGTAAATAAATAATTAAACCCAATTTTGTATTGCTGATTCAACTTGTTAGCCAGGATTCTTGCAGATAATCAAGGACTTACAACTTTCAGATGAGACTGAATAAAATGACGATTAATGTGACTGCTATTTAGTAAAATATTACTAAATCTTTAACAGTTTATTCGAAAGATAACAGCTCTATAAATATTATTTCGTGGTGTCCCTCTCTAGTTAATTCATATTTACATGATTAGTTCAATCAGGTAATATTAATTACGGAGAAATTATTTTATAGAATAGCATGTCATAGCAATTAATCTGGCATAGTCAAAGACACGACATATTGGTGCCCCCTGTGAGGAGTCTAAGATAGAATGAGGCTTTCATTTTGATTCAGCCTGGATAAAATTGAAAAGCAGATTACATAATATACCAAGTTTATTATACACATTTTTGGAGTGATAGACAAGCATTTTTGGTTGTGTGTGCTGAAGATTCCCCCGCCCCGCGCTGTTCTCTGACATAGTCAGTGGATAACGTAAGCGAATACATTTCTTGTATGAGGCTGAGAAAGCTAATTATAGAAATCTGAGAAATAGTGCGTTTGGCCAAACGCAGGGCTATTTCTGCCTGGCGCGTTTCATACGCTGGTAGGGCAGGTCATTATTAATTTCTCGAGCGAGGACAAAGAGCCAGCCGATTGAAATTCAGGAGATATAGCGCGACCAGCGATAATTATCTCTCTCTCTCTCGCGATTCAACGCGAAGAGACCACGGGGCATTTCATGTTTGCCGCGTGTTCCGGTTAAAACATCGTCAAAAAACGCCGAAAAGGGTTTGAACATAATACGTTATTAGTAAAACCTTTTCCCTGCCAAGGGAATCCTACGTGCTACATTTTCAGGATCAAAGGAGGGTTAGCTGGCACGAGGTGCTAAAGCTAACAGGGAAAATAGCATTTTTTTTTTCTTCCTGGTGCCACGCTGGAATTCCTCCGCCTAGCGGAACAGAAGTCCCGCACCGGGTAGTTCCGTTTTATTTCAGCGTGTGAAGTCAGTGACCGCTGAAGTGGGCCCAGTATATTCGTTCATGAAGAATTATTCAGGTCACACTCAAGTCATTACTTATGATATCCAGACGAATATCAATGTCTTATCCAATTGAACTAATAAGTGTAAATCTGGCCATTTACATTCTGAAATGGATATTTTAAATAATATCCAAATTGTTGAGTTCTCTAAGACATTGCAAACTTTTTCCAAACTAATCTAGATGAAGCAACTTCTCAGGTTAATTAAAGTTTAATTCACAAATTGCCTATACAGGTTTGATTTATCATTAAATTGATTAATCAGTAAAATTTGGGTTTTTCAAAACCCATTCAGTATTCCAGTACTGACAGAATCCCCGCCCCAGCGGGAATCCCATGTGGTTTCGGCCTTAGGGAGAAGTGCCACAGTGTGGAATGTGCCCAACATTTGGTCTACTGACCACACTTATGATATCCAATCAACAGAGATTGTATGGATTATCGTCTCATTCAATTTCATAAGTCAAATTGTTGAACATAATTTAATGTTCTTCCAATCAAATGAGACACTTTTAAACTTCTCATATTAAGCACTTCTCAGGTTAATTAAAGTTTAATACCCAGATAGCCTACACAGGTAGGATTAATCATTGGCATTGATTAATTAATTCAATTTGTTTTTGTAAATTAATTCACGTCCAACTTCCACATTACTGGTACAGTACTGGTAGTTCGTCAACATCTATAAATAGATTAAACTTGTCTTTGCATCTTCCAATTAATTCCAAACCCAAACTTTGAATAAATTTAGGGAAAATTTTTCCTCTAAACTTTTCTAATAATGTGCAAGCTATCAAAGGAGGTGATCACCACTCCTCCGCTAAGTAGTGAACCTCCACCCATAAAAGGATTGATCTCTGACCTCAGCAGCGATACCAACCCTAATTATGCCATTAGTGAAAAAACAGCCGAAATTGCGAACGCTCTCCAAAATCAACCATCAAACACAGGCTTTGTGACGGTTCTCCCCACTTTTGCACTAATGTATCGCCATAAGAATGTGGCATCGGTTCAATACCACCGTGCACAGCTGAAGCACGTGCCAGTCATGGCTAGCATTGGGGTACAGGCGGAGAGAACTGAGCCACTATTGACAAGCAGGAAATGAAAACATTCTGCTAGTCGAGGAACTGCGTTTGAAATCTGAACAATTGAAAGTAATTGCAAATACTTATGACGATGAACGAGCACAAACTCTTCAACACAATCGTTGTCTCCAGGAACAACTCGAATTAGCCAAAACTAAATACGAGGTAGTCCACTCCAAACTAGATAAATCTGTTGAGTTATCTACAAATAGGAGCGCGCAATTTGATAACATGCAGGCAGTTTTATTGAACGTTACTCAGAGTAACACGGTTCTACTCAAAATTCTGCAGACCAAAGACGATCAGTTTATGAACACAATGACGAAGTTGGATGACAAATCAGCAGAACTCATTGAAGTCGCTGAACAAATGAATGATGAGAGAACTCGGGTGATGAAGATGGAAATCTTGATTTCTAAGCAAGAGGAAGAAATCTCATCACTGAATCTCTCGCTCCGTACTCAAGACCTCTATTTGCAAACCATGACAGATAAGTTTGAGCAAGCGCGACACTCACGTGTCCAAAATCAGTACTCTAAGCGCTCAAGTGGACTCTTCAATGCAGCAGAATACCACCCTTAGGTACCATCTGGAGGAAGTCCAGAAGGGTCACGCTCTACAGCGTGACTATCCATCCAAGCAACCGGAGCCCGGTACTCAAAGGAGTGAAGACGATAGGTTTCAGACATTGCCTCCGTCAGGTGTCCCCCAGTCTTCTCCGTTTGGCCATTCGGCACCGAGTAATATGGCGCCTCTTGGCCAACAAAGCCAAAGCTTGGCTTCTCCTCTTGGCCTTTTGGCCCCACTTTCCCCACAGGATAAAGCCCACCCTCTCCGCCCGCTTGACGCGGAATACCTTGACAAACTCGTCAAGTATTTCCCCACCTTTGACCCCATTCCAGGTCAGCCAAATGATACTGAGACGTTCCTAGCTGACATAGAGGACGCGTTGGATGGCT
Organism: Salvelinus namaycush; assembly: GCF_016432855.1. Classification (NCBI taxonomy): domain Eukaryota; kingdom Metazoa; phylum Chordata; class Actinopteri; order Salmoniformes; family Salmonidae; genus Salvelinus; species Salvelinus namaycush. The sequence goes on from NC_052345.1 coordinate 2,641,890, forward strand.
ACCCGAACGCTACGGGTTCTGACAGGGTTTACCTGTTGAAGCGAACGTCGAATAGACACGTGACAAGGTTCATTCGCCTACAACAGCAACACGTGCTAAATGACTACGCTAAACTTGCCACAGCTTTGAAATTAGAATTCAGTGGTTCTGCAACTCGCAAACACGATAGCTCACTGGCTAACACGGTCAAACAAGCTCGGAATGAACACCCACAAGCTTACTATCATAGGCTTCGTTCAGCTTACTTTGGCCTACTCACTGAAACAGGCATGGAAGACCTGTTACCATTTAACCTGTTTGGGCTGCAAGCCCTAAGTCGGGATCAATATGACAACAGCCACTTCAAGTGCAGGGCGCGAAATTCAAAATCTATTTTTTTTAAATATTTAACTTTCACACATTAACAAGTCCAATACAGCATTTGAAAGATAAACATCTTGTCAATCCAGCCAACATGTCCGATTTTTTAAATGTTTTACAGAGAAAACACCACATATATTTATGTTAGCTCACCACCAAATAAAAAAGAGGACAGACATTTTTCACAGCACAAGTAGGATGCAAGTAGCATGCACAAGCCAACCTAACTAACCTAGAACCAACCTAAATAACCTAGAAAAAACTACCTCAGATGACAGTCCTATAACATGTTACACAATAAATCTATGTTTTGTTCAAAAAATGTGCATATTTTAGCTATAAATCAGTTTTATATTACTGCTACCATCATAGGTACAGTCAGAAATCGCACGGGAGTAGCCAGAGAAAATACAGACACCAACGTCAACTACTAATTACACATCATAAAACATTTCAGAAAAATATATGGTGGATAGCTAATGAAAGACAAAGATCTTGTGAATAGAGCTAATATTTCCGATTTTCTAAGTGTTTTACAGCGAAAACACAATATATCGTTATATTAGCTTACTACATTAGCTAGCACACAGCAGCATTGATTCTAGTCAAACGGTAGCATAGCACAGTTCGACAGATATATGAAAAAGCATCCCAAATTGGGTCCTTATCTTTGTTGATCTTCCATCAGAATGTTCTCCAAGGGGTCCTTTGTTCAGAAACGTCTTTATTTCGATCCAGAACGAACGATTTCCCTCTTGAATTAGCAAGCACACTGGCAGTGCGACGCTAACCTCTCCATCTTGACAAAATTCTTGCGTCGCATCACGTCTAAAGTCCAGAATAAATTTCAATAATATAATTAAACTATATTGAAAAAACATACTTTAGGATGATATTGTGACATGTATCAAATAAAATCGAAGCCGGAGGTCATATTCACCTTTAACGAGCGTTTTCCAGGAGCCAAGTACAGGTCCTACTTCGCGCCCAGAAAAAAAAAATAAAGTGCGCAAGTCTCACTCCAAGAGGTTGTGTTCAAACCCTGGACGAGATATTCAAGTCCTTTCTGCTCTCACTTCCGCATGACACCCAGGGGAAGGCGTATGACGTGTTTCTACAGTCCTAAGTGACATGCCCTTTTATAGACAAGGTCTTGAAGAGAGACATCGATGTTGGAAATCTCACTTCCGGATAGGAAATGGGCTGTAAAAATAGTTCTGTTCCACTTAGAGAAATAATTCAAACGTTTTTAGAAACTAGAGACTGTTTTCTATCCAATAGTAGTAATAATATGCATATTGTAAGAGCAAAAATTGATTAAGAGGCCGTTTGAAAATGGGCACATATTTTCCAGTTTTTCAATACGCCCCCTGCAGCCATAAGAAGTTAAACAAATGTTCCTGTCGAACATGTATCCCACCTTCATTACCTACTTGGGCACTGCAGCCCACATTGGCTTGCCTATCTTACAACTCAGAGAGCTTGCAAGCACAGCTTTTGAGGCATCAAAAGCTCGCAACGCCAAGAGCCCTGACCACTCGGTTTTGAAGTTTGACCAGGAGCACTCACTCCAGTCAGAGGGTGCATTATCAGGTATTGGAGCGTTAAGAGATGACGCACAACAACAGTTTCTACCACGAAACCATGATTCCAATAACCTCCGCGGTCGAAATAACCGTAAAGCACGTCGCCATCAAAACGACTACCGCTACAATCGACCTGTTCACTACGTTCCTGCACCCAACCCATACAAAGTGTCAGAGCACAAGGGTAACAAAGGGTTGAAGGATGATCAAAACGTAGACCAATGTTCTCCAGAAGTTCCACTAGGTGAAGAACTAAAGCGAGAAACATTTGAGAAAAGGGTAAAAGATAAGTCACAAGGACTAGACAGGGAATTACCGGACTCCAGGTCCGCAGGAATTAACACCCATAGCAAGGACGTTAAAATTCAAATCCCTCCTGCTTTCACTCGAGACCCTATCCAGGGCCCGATTGACCAAGAAACAAGCCCACGGGCTTCGTCTATAAACTCTGATACAAAGGTTGCGAAGAAAAAGGTCAAATGCTTCGTTAAAGCCAAGCCCACTCAAAATCGTAAAATTCAATCTGCTTCCACCTTGAACAGAATTGACACATCACGTTGTTGCGAAAGACCACTCCACTTTGTGGGGAACATGTCCACTAAACACGAATCGAAACGACCATACCTGGAAACAGTCCTGGAGGACTGCTTAACTTGTCATGCGCTAATTGATTCGGGTGCGACAATATCGCTCGTCCACCCTGTGTATGTCACTAGCCTCGAAACTGCTAATTGGAGCAGACTTGATGGATCGGTTACTCCCATTGATGGATTGGAAAACCAACCAGGTATGGTCACAGGCTACCGTGCCTTCTCCACCGACCACACTGTCTTTCCCTAACGCTAGCTGCAACGCAGTCATTCACGAGGGGTATCTGTCGAAAGCACCCCTTGGGAAAAAGACGTTTAAAAACCTGTTGGTGCAGAATCAGATCCAAGGGGATATTACGATATCTCAACACATTCCATCTGCCAACCTGATTGACCATTCTTTTCAGGATTTCGAGCCAGCTGTCTCTGTTAATAAACAACTTCCCTTCTCCGTGCAGTCGTGCAATACGGTAGTTGAGATGAATTCCTCTTGCCCTTCAGACATTTCCGCAAGCACTGCGGCCGTCTCAGCAAGAAAAACATTGATGCGCAGAGTATACTCTTCTTCCGATGATACACCTTCCGCTTTGTTGGGGACTGTCAACCCTTACAACGACACTAATGGCGTCAGTCCAGCAACTGACCCGATGATTCCCACTGGTGAAACACTTTGCGATATCACAGACCGATATCCTCGTCTCAGTTCACAGGTACTGAAGAGGTTGCCACGCGCGGACGCGGTGATGACTGACAGACCTCGACAGCCACTGAGGGTGTTGAAGCACAAACACCAGGAGATTTGGTTGAAAGGTTGCAGCCATTCTCATAATAACGCGGCCACTGACAACTCGTACATAGGGTCCGAACCTTTCGTTTGCGCCTCGGATACCAACACCACATGCTGGTGGGGGGGTCCCGAGACACAAAGGGGGGGAATAGTAGCCCAGACCCATGATGAGCCTTATCAAGGCCGGTGGGGGGGTCGAGACTACGGACAACACCGTACGAGGCTGCCAGAGCATAAATCAAATCTAGTTGTAAACTCCCCTTTGAGAACAGTGAGGAGCAGACATAATCCCTGTCTAGGGGCCTCTTAGAACACATCTAAGATAGTACTGAGGTGTACCACACTGGTCGTAAAGGAAGTCCAGTGGACTGAGAATGAGAATGAGAATGTGAGCAAGAGCGAGAGAAAATAGAATCCTCCGTACAGGAGAAAAAAGTTATTAGAAGTCAGGAACCACGATCACACCACGTACGACTGGTCTAATACTTACAGTACTTCTGTCATGAGGTTAGCTCCTCCGTGGATAACATAGCTATGAAGTATATTTCTTCATACCTACTGCCACTACAATAGTGGAAGACAGTGACTGGTAGTAAAACCATTACAGACTCCCTCGACACCAATTCTGACTGACCTCCAGGCATTGACCTGAAAATTACCTGACTACGTCAGACTCATTCTGAACAAGTTGTAATCTGCCAGAATACTTGGTTTCCTTCCCTTGGCATGTGTGCTTGCATAAGCATAAACGCACATGTACAACGGAACATCCAATTAGGATTTATGCTAGGATCACTTAAGGGTCCGAGCAAAATACCAGCCTTAGTAAAGTTTAACATTTATTTTGATTTTACATTTATTTTATTTTGAACTCTACAGCTACAGCACTCACCAGTTTTCTTCTCAGAAGTCCATAGGTCATCCCTGTAGACTGCCCAAAACTAGTGTCTTACAGCTGTAGACGTATCACATAGTTATCAACTTAGGATAGTACCTTAACCAACACCCCGCAAATTAGAAGAGCCCTAGATATGACATTAGACAATGCCATGATAGGGTCATTTTGCCAAGACCATGGACGTAGATAGAATACAGTCCAATTAGATGGTTAAGGTGGCATAACTATATTTTGTTTTGTTTATGCTTTCATTTCATTTTGTTTCATTTTCTTCGGCATGTAGAAAGTGATAGCCATAAACAACTTCCCCATACAACCATCAGTTAGTGCCACAACGCCGCTCATTTGGGAGGAAATGTAATGATATATTTCATGAGTGTGTGTGCATTGTTAACATCTGCCTAAGTTACTGCCCAGATCTTCCAGTCTGGACGACCAGACAACGGGTCCGGAACGGCGATCCCAATCCGGACCTCCGCTGCCCAGCCATGGAGCAGACTTCTTCATTTGCAGACACCCTACCCGGGTCGACCACACCAGAGGGGGGACTGCAACAGCGATCACCAACTGGACATCTGCTGTCCAGCCATGGAGCAGACTTCTTCATTTGCAGACACCCTACCCGGGTCGACCACACCAGAGGGGGGACTGCAACAGCGATCACCAACTGGACATCTGCTGTCCAGCCCTGGAGCAGACTTCTTCATTTGCAGACACCCTACCCGGGTCGACCACACCAGAGGGGGGACTGCAACAGCGATCACCAACTGGACATCTGCTTTCCAGCCCTGGAGCAGACTTCTTCATTCGCAGAAACCCTACCCGGGTCGACCACAACGATGGTCCACAACCAGGACAACCCACGGTCATTTGTATGTTGGTTTGCAACATGCAGGTTAATCGTAAGATTGAACCCAACACTGAAACAGGACCCAAGTGGTATATATAAAGATCCAGTCCATTTAAAAAATTGGAGACCTCTTACACTTCAGTGTTGTGATGCAAAAATCCTAGCAAAATGCTTGGCGCATAGAATAAAAAAAGTTTTGTCAGATATTATTCATCCTAATCAGACAGGTTTTTTACATGGACGATACATTGGAGATAATATAAGGCAAGTACTGGAAACAATAGAACACTATGAAATATCCGGGACACCAGGCCTGGTTTTCATAGCTGATTTTGAAAAGGCTTTTGATAAAGTACGACTGGAGTTTATATATAAATGCCTAGAATATTTCAATTTTGGGGAATCTCTTATAAAATGGGTTAAAATTATGTATAGTAACCCTAGGTGTAAAATAGTAAATAATGGCTACATCTCAGAAAGTTTTAAACTATCTAGAGGAGTAAAACAAGGTTGTCCACTATCGGCATATCTATTTATTATTGCCATCGAAATGTTAGCTGTTAAAATTAGATCAAACATTAATATTAAGGGATTAGAAATCCAGGGCCTAAAAACTAAGGTGTCATTGTACGCTGATGATTCATGTTTTCTTTTAAAACCACAACTAGAGTCTCTCCACGGCCTCTTAGAGGATCTAGATACATTTGCTATCCTCTCTGGATTAAAACCAAATTATGATAAATGTACCATATTACGTATTGGATCACTAAAAAATACACATTTTACATTGCCATGTAGTTTACCAATTAAATGGTCTGACGGAGATGTAGACATACTCGGTATACAAATCCCAAAAGAAAGAAATGATCTCACTCCAATAAATTTTTATAGAAAGTTAGCAAAAATAGATAAGATCTTGCTACCATGGAAAGGAAAATACCTGTCTATTTGTGGGAAAATCACCCTGATTAACTCTTTAATCATCACAGTTTACCTATTTGCTTATGGTTTTGCCTACACCTAGTGACCTGCTTTTTAAATTATATGAACAAAAAATATTCAATTTTATTTGGAACGGCAAGCCAGATAAAATTAAAAGGGCCTATTTATATAACGAATATGAATTCGGAGGGCAGAAATTATTAAATATTAAAGCATTAGACCTCTCACTAAAGGCATCAGTCATACAAAAGTTATACTTAAATCCAAACTGGTTCTCTAGTAGATTGGTACGAATGTCTCATCCTATGTTCAAGAAGGGCCTTTTTCCCTTTATTCAGATTACACCTGCTCACTTTCGGTTGTTTGAAAAGGAAATAATCTCCAAAATATCTTTATTTTTTAAACAAGCCTTAGAAAGTTGGTTGCAATTTCAGTTTAATCCACCTGAAAGGACGGAACAAATAGTACAACAAATATTGTGGTTAAATTCAAATATAGTAATTGATAAAAAAAACTGTATTTATCGAAGAAATGTTTAAAAAAGGTATAATTTTTGTGAATGATATCATAAATAGGACTGGTGGAGTAATGTCACACATGCAGCTAACACAGACATATGGAAATGTCTGCTCTACCCAAAATTACAACCAATTAATTGCAGCATTACCACAAAAATGGAAGAGGCAAGTAGAAGGGGAAAAAAGTAAGGAACTTGTATGTCGGCCCTATATTAAAGAACATAAATGGTTAAAGAAAAGTGTGATAAATAAAAACATATACCAATTTAATTTAAGGACCAAAAAACTGACAGCTGTGCCATATAAATTGCAAAATAGTTGGGAAGAGATTTTCGATGTACCCATTCCATGGCACATGGTTTATGAATTGATACGCAAAACAACGCCAGATTCAAAACTTCGAATTTTTCAATTTAAATTATTGTACAAAATTCTTGCAACTAATAGAATGTTATATATATGGGGGATACAATCTTCCCAGCTCTGCAGATTCTGCTGTGAGGAGGCAGAGTCATTAGATCATTTATTTTGGTATTGTCCGTATGTAGCTCGTTTTTGGTCACAGGTCCAGGAATGGTTGAAGAATTGCAACATTTGCGTAGAACTAACGCTACAGATAGCAATACTGGGGGATTTGAAAAGCCATAGTCAATCAATCAATAATATAATAATTATTTTAGCAAAAATGTTTATTTTTAATTTACAATCCGTGGAAGCTATGAGAATAGGAAGATTCAAATCTTTTGTGAAGCATCACAGCACAGTTGAAAAATATATGGCAAATAAAAATCCGAAATGGATGATGTTGGAAGATAGATGGGAAGGGTTGAGTGGAGCTGAAGGGTGGGACTAATAACAAGATAAACAATGTAGGGCATACGGGATCTGTGAAATGTGTATAGGTGCGGAGCCTTTGTGAAATAGCACAGTTACAAGTGGAAATCAAACTGGATGGACAACAGAAATAGAGGAAGGACTAAGAACAAACAAGAGAGAACTATTATAAAGTAGACTGTGTCTGTAAAATGTGTATAAGATGTATAAATTGAAGGTAAAAACAGAAATGTTTATCAGTTTACTCCAATTGGGGGATCGGTGGTAGGGTTTGCGGGGAATAATAATAAAGGTATACTCTTTAAAAAAGTATGTATGTCTATATAGGTATGTGTATGTATATATGTGTATATGTATGCATACGTGTATGGATATATATATTTACCCAAAAAAATATGGGGGATTGGAAATGATGCAGACAATTACATTGGAAGCAACATTCTTTCCGCAATATTAAGCTGATCCACCCCTTAAAAAAAAATAAAAAAATAAAAATAAAAAATAAAATAAAAAAGATTGAACCCAACATGGGGGGACTGTCAGGACATTGGCAGTAGGGGTAGGTTTATGACAGTCATAAATACCTCTTTCCCCTTTTTTCTCTCTCCCTACTATAACTGATGTGACATAAGAAAACCCCTTGGTTAACATAGAGATTCTGGGTAACATCAGAAGTTGGGGGAAATTAACTATAGTCTGGTAATTCGACCAACTGAACATATGCGGGGGTACTTAAGGTATATTATGTCAGTTCGGTTGCCCTCTGACACATTCTCATCAATGATAGAATGACATAAACTCTACTGTGGAAAGTCTAACTGTCAGAGGTATCGGATTCACATGGAATTGTTGTTTAATTCAAATGTTTGAATATGACATTATTTGTGAAGAGGTGAAATGTGATTTTAGCTTCCAAATGAGAGATCTGTGCTTTCATAAGTTTTCCTCTGCTCACAGTGGTCCGCCCCTGTGAAGAGGCAGGGGTTAGAAACTTTTCAGACACACCCCTCTCCCTCCACTATAAAAGCCACGAACAAGAATATAACTTGCTGTTCCGGGTACGCTAGGATGACGATCCAGTGTCAGAATGGTTCAGATAATAACTATAGATGAAGCCAACATCAGCATGGACTTTGATTGTGAATGGTATGAACTTTGAACTCGTATTCACTACAGAAGTGATATCTCCTAGCCTTTGAGTTAGCAACAGCTAAACGCAGGTTCGGAAGGACAGTCCAAGTATCCCGTCTAATACACACAACGTTATCCCGTGACTACCAGAGACATTCTTCAAAGGACAGAGGACTCGGGTTGGCGACACGGTCCATCTACCACCAACCTACTGAAGCGCAGCTCAGAGTAAATATTCATTGCATTTTCCTCTTCGAATGGGCGGTAATTTAGAATGCATAAGATACTGTATTTACGATAGTACAGCTCGCCTATGTTCAAGTCTCCCGCTCTTTCACTAGGACTCAGCCCTTCCCTTTGTGTAACAAGCTGTCATATCGATTCTGCCCGCTAGGGACGTTTTTCTGTATGACGTAATTTGTGATCAAGTTATGATTTAATTGTGTATGTGTGTTTCTGTGTGATTAGTTAGGTATTTAGTAAATAAATAATTAAACCCAATTTTGTATTGCTGATTCAACTTGTTAGCCAGGATTCTTGCAGATAATCAAGGACTTACAACTTTCAGATGAGACTGAATAAAATGACGATTAATGTGACTGCTATTTAGTAAAATATTACTAAATCTTTAACAGTTTATTCGAAAGATAACAGCTCTATAAATATTCTTTCGTGGTGTCCCTCTCTAGTTAATTCATATTTACATGATTAGTTCAATCAGGTAATATTAATTACGGAGAAATTATTTTATAGAATAGCATGTCATAGCAATTAATCTGGCATAGTCAAAGACACGACATACGCAAATAGGAGCTAATACCTAGACTTTAGCTCAGTGGGTTAGCATGGTCTAGAGTCACACTAACAACCCAGGTATGATACCCAGAGTTAAACATACACACCCAGTAGAGTCCTGAGGGGGAGGAGAGGTCCACCACCGGAGTCCTGAGGGGAGGAGAGTTCCACCACTGGAGTGCTGAGGGGAGGAGAGTTCCACCACTGGAGTCATGGGAGGAGGAGAGGTCCACCACTGGAGTCCTGAGGGAGAGGAGAGTTCCACCACTGGAGTCCTGAGGGGGAGGAGAGTTCCACCACTGGAGTCATGAGAGAAGGAGAGGTCCACCACTGGAGTCCTGAGGGGGAGGAGAGGTCCACCACTGGAGTCCTGAGAGGAGGAGTGGTCCACCACTGGAGTCCTGAGGGGATGAGAGGTCCACCACTGGAGTCCTAAGGGGAGGAGAGGTCCACCACTGGAGTCCTGAGGGGAGGAGAGATCCACCACTGGAGTCCTGAGGGAAGGAGAGTTCCACCACTGGAGTCCTGAGGGGAGGAGAGGTCCACCACTGGTGTCCCGAGAGGGAGGAGAGGTCCACCACTGGAGTCCTGAGAGGGAGGAGAAGTCCACCACTGGAGTCCCGAGAGGGAGGAGAGGTCCACCACTGGAGTCCTGAGGGGAGGAGAGGTCCACCACTGGAGTCCTGAGGGGAGGAGAGGTCCACCACTGGAGTCCCGAGAGAGAGGAGAGGTCCACCACTGGAGTCCCGAGAGAGAGGTCCACCACTGGAGTCCTGAGGGGAGGAGAGGTCCACCACTGGAGTCCTGAGGGGAGGAGAGGTCCACCACTGGAGTCCTGGGGGGGAGGAGAGGTCCACCACTGGAGTGCTGAGGGGGAGGAAAGGTCCACCACTGGAGTCCTGAGGGGGAGGAGATGTTCACCACTGGAGTCCTGAGGGGAGGAGAGGTCCACCACTGGAGTCCTGAGGGGAGGAGAGGTCCACCACTGGTCCTGAGAGGAGGAGAGGTCCACCACTGGAGTCCCGAGAGGGAGGAGAGGTCCACCACTGGAGTCCTGAGAGGAGGAGAGGTCCACCACTGGAGTCCCGAGAGGAGGAGAGGTCCACCACTGGAGTCCTGAGAGGGATGAGAGGTCCACCACTGGAGTTCTGAGAGGGAGGAGAGGTCCACCACTGGAGTCCTGAGGGGAGGAGAGGTCCACCACTGGAGTCATGAGGGGGAGGAGAGTTCCACCACTGGAGTCCTGAGGGGAGGAGATGTCCACCACTGGAGTCCTGAGAGGGAGGAGAGGTCCACCACTGGAGTCCTGAGAGGGATGAGAGGTCCACCACTGGAGTCCTGAGAGGGATGAGAGGTCCACCACTGGAGTCCTGAGGGGAGGAGAGGTCCACCACTGGAGTCCTGAGAGGGGAGCCGAGTGCTGCCTGCATTGTGGTAAACTTCTCCAGCAGCAACGATCTCTGCACTTCCTCAAAACCCAGGTCCTACATGAGAAAGAGAGAGAGATAGACAGAAAACCAAACCTCAGCTTCAGACACATTGAGTTTTCCAACTCTACTAGCACCAACTCCATCACATTTACATTTAAGTCATTTAGCAGACGCTCTTATCCAGAGCGACTTACAAGTACATACATTCATACTTTTTTTTTTGTTGCCCCCGTGGGAATCGAACCCACAACCCTGGCGTTGCAAGCGCCATGCTCTACCAACTGAGCCACACGGGGCCCCTGTCTCCCCTCACCATGATCTGCAGGACCTTGCAGTTGAAGACCTCAGTAGAGGACTCATCTCAGTCCTGATCCAGCTTTAACACCTAATCCATGGCCCTTTCTGCCTCACCATACTGCTGGAGAGAGAAGATGGGAGGGATGGGAGGAGGGGTGCGTGAGGGGAGGGAGAGAGGATGGGGGAGAGAGGGGAGATGAAGTGAGAGAAAGCAGGGGGAAAAGAGGGGAAGATAAGATGAGGGAGAAGAGATTGAGTCAGATTTCACCGACAGACACACACACACTGTCAGCAATTTCCACTTTCACAGTAGAGTGCTCAGACACTGACCTTTAACCCTATCAGTGCACTCCCCTTGAGGAAGTATCCCTTTGGCCAATCAGGGGCGAGCTGGATGGACTTCTGAGCGTCTGATAGGGCAGAGGGGTAGAGCTCCAGACACCATTAGGAGTACAAACCATTCCCAAAGAAATACAAGAAATGAGATCAAAGTAGAAATAGTCCATCCAGATCTTTACCACCTAGTAAATCTGTTGGACCACTTACATTAGAGTACTCCTTCAGTAGTCTAGGGAGCAACATACCCATACAGACATAGGCATTCACAAGAACAAATCCATACATTGTCTGAACTACTGGGAAAGAATCTGGCAAGGTCTAGACATGTATGTATGTATGTATGTATGTATGTATGTATGTATGTATGTATGTATGTATGTATGTATGTATGTATATGTATGTATGTATGTGTGTGTGTGTGTGCGTGCCCCTAGCCACTCATGGTTATGTGGTTCAATGGTTCCATCATGTGTCCAATAGGCAGAAATACAAGAAACGAGCAGAATGGATTTAGTTATGAATCAATGCATGTTAGTCAAACAATCAATTTATTTGTTGTCTATATATTGTCTACCTTTGAGCTAATTTACAACATATATTCAATGTATCTAAAATACGTAATAATTAATAATTTGATAATAAAACAAGCAATATCATGACGCTGAACAATATGGTATTACATAATATAAATTATAAAACGACCAATAACGACTGACAGCAGTGCAAAGTAAAACATCTTTAAACACATCAGGAGCAACTCGAGAGCTAAAAATATTTAAAAGCCCCTGTCCATGTTATTAATTTTTGTGTCACTAAGACAAGCCAAAACTTTATATGTTAAAAAAATCTGGAATTGGCAAAATCCCATAAAAAAAGATAAGCAATACAATCTATAGATAGTAAACAGATAAGTTGACATTTTGTGCCTGTAAACGAAACCCACAAATGCTGATGCTCCAGATACTCAACGAGTCTAAAGAAGGCCAGTTTTATTGCTTCTTTAATCAGACAACAGTTTTCAGCTGTGCTAACATAATTGCAGTATGGTTTTCTAATGATTAATTAGCCTTGTAAAATGATAAACTTGGATTAGCTAACACAACGTGCCATTGGAACACAGGAGTGACGGTTGCTGATAATGGGCCTCTGTACACCTATGTAGATATTCCATAAAAAAATCTGCCATTTCCAGCTACAATAGTCATTTACAACATTAACGTTAATGTTTACACTGTATTTCTGATCAATTTGATGCTATTTTAATAGACAATATTCTTTGCTTTACTTTCAAAACCAAGGACATTTTAAGTGACCTCAAACTTTTGAACGGTAATGCACATACTGTATTTATCATTAGGAGAACAATCTAAATTCCAGCATTCACTCAGAAGTTAAAGCTCATTGTCTCAAACCTTCTAGACTATAAAGCATTATGATAGTAAGAGAATAGCATTGTGAGGCCTAGCTTTGGTTTGATGCTGTTGCTCTTCAGTCCAGGTTCTGTTGTGGTTCTCTTCAGTCCAGTTTCTGTGGTGGTTCTCTTCAGTCCAAGTTATGTGGTGGTTTTCTTCAGTCCAGGTTCTATGGTGGTTCTCTTCAATCCAAGTTCTGTGGTGGTTCACTTCAGTCCAGGTAATGTGGTGGTTCTGTTCAGTCCAGGTTCTATGGTGGTTCTCTTCAGTCTACGTTCTGTTGTGGTTCTCTTCAGTACAGGTTCTGTGGTGGTTCTCTTCAGTCCAGGTTCTGTGGTCGTTCTCTTCAGTCCAGGTTATGTTGTGGTTCTCTTCAGTCCAGGTTCTGTGGTGGTTCTCTTCATTTCTCATAAATGGAGGGCTCATCATCTATTTGAGGGGCTGTGTGTGTCACTGCGAAGTCCCTCACATTCTGAAAGAAGACACATTGAATGAGAACTTTACAAACCACTCCCTATAACATTTTTATGTACACGGACACACAAACACACAAACTGCATTATAAGCGACTTACTGCCAGGGTGTCATACTCTGGTGACCTGGTCTTCATGTTCAGAGCCGTGTACATGTCACTGTTGGGGTCAGGATGGACACTCTGTGGAGAGAGACAGAAACACAAACACTCAATACTGCATAAAACACAAATACATGAATTAATTTGCTTACTGTCTATGTCTGTGGTATTGGGATTGAAATAACTTTGGTTGTTTACATTATTACCTGTGTGTCTGCTGTGGCATCACTTCCTCCTGTAGATCTCCTGCAATGAGGGACAGAGTGAGTTCTGCTCTCTACTGACCTCTAGTGGAAGTTACTAATACAGTAGATGTAAATGGCTGGCTCACCTCTTCATATAGCAGTAGATGGTGACTAGAAGAGCTACAGCAGTCAGGACAGCCACCACCCCCACCACAGGAACCCAGGGAAACACTGCTGCAGGATCTTGAGGTTATAAATGCATGGTGGAGATATGACATAGAGGAAACCAGGGAAACACTGCTGTAGTATCATGAGATTATAAATGCATGGTGGAGATATGACATAGAGGAAACCAGGGAAACACTGCTGTAGTATCATGAGATTATAAATGCATGGTGGAGATATGACATAGAGGAAACCAGGGAAACACTGCTGTAGTATCATGAGGTTATAAATGCATGGTGGAGATATGACATAGAGGAAACCAGGGAAACACTGCTGTAGTATCATGAGGTTATAAATGCATGGTGGAGATATGACATAGAGGAAACCAGGGAAACACTGCAGTAGTATCATGAGGTTATAAATGCATGGTGGAGATATGACATAGAGGAAACCAGGGAAACACTGCTGTAGTATCATGAGATTATAAATGCATGGTGGAGATATGACATAGAGGAAACCAGGGAAACACTGCTGTAGTATCATGAGGTTATAAATGCATGGTGGAGATATGACATAGAGGAACCCAGGGAAACACTGCTGTAGTATCATGAGGTTATAAATGCATGGTGGAGATATGACATAGAGGAAACCAGGGAAACACTGCTGTAGTATCATGAGATTATAAATGCATGGTGGAGATATGACATAGAGGAACCCAGGGAAACACTGCTGTAGTATCATGAGATTATAAATGCATGGTGGAGATATGACATAGAGGAACAAAGGGAAACACTGCTGTAGTATCATGAGGTTATAAATGCATGGTGGAGATATGACAGAGGAAACCAGGGAAACACTGCTGTAGTATCTTGAGATTATAAATGCATGGTGGAGATATGACATAGAGGAAACCAGGGAAACACTGCTGTAGTATCTTGAGATTATAAATGCATGGTGGAGATATGACATAGAGGAAACCAGGGAAACACTGCTGTAGTATCATGAGGTTATAAATGCATGGTGGAGATATGACATAGAGGAAACCAGGGAAACACTGCTGTAGTATCTTGAGATTATAAATGCATGGTGGAGATATGACATAGAGGAAACCAGGGAAACACTGCTGTAGTATCATGAGATTATAAATGCATGGTGGAGATACGACATAGAGGAAACCAGGGAAACACTGCTGTAGTATCATGAGGTTATAAATGCATGGTGGAGATATGACATAGAGGAAACCAGGGAAACACTGCAGTAGTATCATGAGGTTATAAATGCATGGTGGAGATATGAGATAGAGGAAACCAGGGAAACACTGCTGTAGTATCATGAGATTATAAATGCATGGTGGAGATATGACATAGAGGAAACCAGGGAAACACTGCTGTAGTATCATGAGGTTATAAATGCATGATGGAGATATGACATAGAGGAAACCAGGGAAATACTGCTGTAGTATCATGAGGTTATAAATGCATGGTGGAGATATGAGATAGAGGAAACCAGGGAAACACTGCTGTAGTATCATGAGGTTATAAATGCATGGTGGAGGTATGACATAGAGGAAACCAGGGAAACACTGCAGTAGTATCATGAGGTTATAAATGCATGGTGGAGATATGACACAGAGGAAACCAGGGAAACACTGCTGTAGTATCATGAGATTATAAATGCATGGTGGAGATATGACATAGAGGAAACCAGGGAAACACTGCTGTAGTATCATGAGGTTATAAATGCATGATGGAGATATGACATAGAGGAAACCAGGGAAACACTGCTGTAGTATCATGAGGTTATAAATGCATGGTGGAGATATGACATAGAGGAAACCAGGGAAACACTGCTGTAGTATCATAAGATTATAAATGCATGGTGGAGATTTGACATAGAGGAACCCAGGGAAACACTGCTGCAGTATCATGAGATTATAAATGCATGGAGGAGATATGACATAGAGGAAACCAGGGAAACACTGCTGTAGTATCATGAGGTTATAAATGCATGGTGGAGATATGACATAGAGGAAACCAGGGAAACACTGATGTAGTATCATGAGATTATAAATGCATGGTGGAGATATGACATAGAGGAAACCAGGGAAACACTGCTGTAGTATCTTCAGATTATAAATGCTTAGTGGAGATTTGACATAGAGGAACCCAGGGAAACACTGCTGCAGTATCATGAGATTATAAATGCATGGAGGAGATATGACATAGAGGAAACCAGGGAAACACTGCTGTAGTATCATGAGGTTATAAATGCATGGTGGAGATATGACATAGAGGAAACCAGGGAAACACTGATGTAGTATCATGAGATTATAAATGCATGGAGGAGATATGACATAGAGGAAACCAGGGAAACACTGCTGTAGTATCATGAGGTTATAAATGCATGGTGGAGATATGACATAGAGGAAACCAGGGAAACACTGCTGTAGTATCATGAGATTATAAATGCATGGTGGAGATATGACATAGAGGAAACCAGGGAAACACTGCTGTAGTATCATGAGATTATAAATGCATGGTGGAGATATGACATAGAGGAAACCAGGGAAACACTGCAGTAGTATCATGAGGTTATAAATGCATGGTGGAGATATGAGATAGAGGAAACCAGGGAAACACTGCTGTAGTATCATGAGATTATAAATGCATGGTGGAGATATGACATAGAGGAAACCAGGGAAACACTGCTGTAGTATCATGAGGTTATAAATGCATGGTGGAGATATGACATAGAGGAGACCAGGGAAACACTGCTGTAGTATCATGAGGTTATAAATGCATGGTGGAGATATGACATAGAGGAAACCAGGGAAACACTGCTGTAGTATCTTGAGATTATAAATGCATGGTGGAGATATGACATAGAGGAAACCAGGGAAACACTGCTGTAGTATCATGAGATTATAAATGCATGGTGGAGATATGACAGAGGAAACCAGGGAAACACTGCTGTAGTATCATGAGGTTATAAATGCATGGTGGAGATATGACATAGAGGAAACCAGGGAAACACTGCAGTAGTATCATGAGGTTATAAATGCATGGTGGAGATATGAGATAGAGGAAACCAGGGAAACACTGCTGTAGTATCATGAGATTATAAATGCATGGTGGAGATATGACATAGAGGAAACCAGGGAAACACTGCTGTAGTATCATGAGGTTATAAATGCATGATGGAGATATGACATAGAGGAAACCAGGGAAATACTGCTGTAGTATCATGAGGTTATAAATGCATGGTGGAGATATGAGATAGAGGAAACCAGGGAAACAATGCTGTAGTATCATGAGATTATAAATGCATGGTGGAGGTATGACATAGAGGAAACCAGGGAAACACTGCTGTAGTATCATGAGGTTATAAATGCATGGTGGAGATATGACACAGAGGAAACCAGGGAAACACTGCTGTAGTATCATGAGGTTATAAATGCATGGTGGAGATATGACACAGAGGAAACCAGGGAAACACTGCTGTAGTATCATGAGATTATAAATGCATGGTGGAGATATGACATAGAGGAAACCAGGGAAACACTGCTGTAGTATCATGAGGTTATAAATGCATGATGGAGATATGACATAGAGGAAACCAGGGAAACACTGCTGTAGTATCATGAGGTTATAAATGCATGGTGGAGATATGACATAGAGGAAACCAGGGAAACACTGCTGTAGTATCATAAGATTATAAATGCATGGTGGAGATATGACATAGAGGAAACCAGGGAAACACTGCTGTAGTATCATGAGGTTATAAATGCATGGTGGAGATTTGACATAGAGGAACCCAGGGAAACACTGCTGCAGTATCATGAGATTATAAATGCATGGAGGAGATATGACATAGAGGAAACCAGGGAAACACTGCTGTAGTATCATGAGGTTATAAATGCATGGTGGAGATATGACATAGAGGAAACCAGGGAAACACTGATGTAGTATCATGAGATTATAAATGCATGGTGGAGATATGACATAGAGGAAACCAGGGAAACACTGCTGTAGTATCTTGAGATTATAAATGCTTAGTGGAGATATGACATAGAGGAAACCAGGGAAACACTGCTGTAGTATCATGAGATTATAAATGCATGGTGGAGATATGACATAGAGGAAACCAGGGAAACACTGCTGTAGTATCATGAGATTATAAATGCATGGTGGAGATATGACATAGAGGAAACCAGGGAAACACTGCTGTAGTATCATGAGATTATAAATGCATGGTGTAGATATGACATAGAGGAAACCAGGGAAACACTGCTGTAGTATCATGAGGTTATAAATGCATGGTGGAGATATGACATAGAGGAAACCAGGGAAACACTGCAGTAGTATCATGAGGTTATAAATGCATGGTGGAGATATGAGATAGAGGAAACCAGGGAAACAATGCTGTAGTATCATGAGATTATAAATGCATGGTGGAGGTATGACATAGAGGAAACCAGGGAAACACTGCTGTAGTATCATGAGGTTATAAATGCATGGTGGAGATATGACACAGAGGAAACCAGGGAAACACTGCTGTAGTATCATGAGGTTATAAATGCATGGTGGAGATATGACACAGAGGAAACCAGGGAAACACTGCTGTAGTATCATGAGATTATAAATGCATGGTGGAGATATGACATAGAGGAAACCAGGGAAACACTGCTGTAGTATCATGAGGTTATAAATGCATGATGGAGATATGACATAGAGGAAACCAGGGAAACACTGCTGTAGTATCATGAGGTTATAAATGCATGGTGGAGATATGACATAGAGGAAACCAGGGAAACACTGCTGTAGTATCATAAGATTATAAATGCATGGTGGAGATATGACATAGAGGAAACCAGGGAAACACTGCTGTAGTATCATGAGGTTATAAATGCATGGTGGAGATTTGACATAGAGGAACCCAGGGAAACACTGCTGCAGTATCATGAGATTATAAATGCATGGAGGAGATATGACATAGAGGAAACCAGGGAAACACTGCTGTAGTATCATGAGGTTATAAATGCATGGTGGAGATATGACATAGAGGAAACCAGGGAAACACTGATGTAGTATCATGAGATTATAAATGCATGGTGGAGATATGACATAGAGGAAACCAGGGAAACACTGCTGTAGTATCTTGAGATTATAAATGCTTAGTGGAGATATGACATAGAGGAAACCAGGGAAACACTGCTGTAGTATCATGAGATTATAAATGCATGGTGGAGATATGACATAGAGGAAACCAGGGAAACACTGCTGTAGTATCATGAGATTATAAATGCATGGTGGAGATATGACATAGAGGAAACCAGGGAAACACTGCTGTAGTATCATGAGATTATAAATGCATGGTGTAGATATGACATAGAGGAAACCAGGGAAACACTGCTGTAGTATCATGAGGTTATAAATGCATGGTGGAGATATGACATAGAGGAAACCAGGGAAACACTGCAGTAGTATCATGAGGTTATAAATGCATGGTGGAGATATGAGATAGAGGAAACCAGGGAAACACTGCTGTAGTATCATGAGGTTATAAATGCATGATGGAGATATGACAGAGGAAACCAGGGAAATACTGCTGTAGTATCATGAGGTTATAAATGCATGGTGGAGATATGAGATAGAGGAAACCAGGGAAACACTGCTGTAGTATCATGAGGTTATAAATGCATGGTGGAGGTATGACATAGAGGAAACCAGGGAAACACTGCTGTAGTATCATGAGGTTATAAATGCATGGTGGAGATATGACAGAGGAAACCAGGGAAACACTGCTGTAGTATCTTGAGATTATAAATGCATGGTGGAGATATGACATAGAGGAAACCAGGGAAACACTGCTGTAGTATCTTGAGATTATAAATGCATGGTGGAGATATGACATAGAGGAAACCAGGGAAACACTGCTGTAGTATCATGAGGTTATAAATGCATGGTGGAGATATGACATAGAGGAAACCAGGGAAACACTGCTGTAGTATCTTGAGATTATAAATGCATGGTGGAGATATGACATAGAGGAAACCAGGGAAACACTGCTGTAGTATCATGAGATTATAAATGCATGGTGGAGATATGACAGAGGAAACCAGGGAAACACTGCTGTAGTATCATGAGATTATAAATGCATGGTGGAGATATGACATAGAGGAAACCAGGGAAACACTGCTGTAGTATCATGAGGTTATAAATGCATGATGGAGATATGACATAGAGGAAACCAGGGAAATACTGCTGTAGTATCATGAGGTTATAAATGCATGGTGGAGATATGAGATAGAGGAAACCAGGGAAACACTGCTGTAGTATCATGAGGTTATAAATGCATGGTGGAGGTATGACATAGAGGAAACCAGGGAAACACTGCTGTAGTATCATGAGGTTATAAATGCATGGTGGAGATATGACACAGAGGAAACCAGGGAAACACTGCTGTAGTATCATGAGGTTATAAATGCATGGTGGAGATTTGACATAGAGGAAACCAGGGAAACACTGATGTAGTATCATGAGATTATAAATGCATGGTGGAGATATGACATAGAGGAAACCAGGGAAACACTGCTGTAGTATCATGAGGTTATAAATGCATGGTGGAGATATGACACAGAGGAAACCAGGGAAACACTGCTGTAGTATCATGAGGTTATAAATGCATGGTGGAGGTATGACATAGAGGAAACCAGGGAAACACTGCAGTAGTATCATGAGATTATAAATGCATGGTGGAGATATGACATAGAGGAAACCAGGGAAACACTGCTGTAGTATCATGAGATTATAAATGCATGGTGGAGATATGACAGAGGAAACCAGGGAAACACTGCTGTAGTATCATGAGGTTATAAATGCATGATGGAGATATGACATAGAGGAAACCAGGGAAACACTGCTGTAGTATCATGAGGTTATAAATGCATGGTGGAGATATGACACAGAGGAAACCAGGGAAACACTGCTGTAGTATCATGAGATTATAAATGCATGGTGGAGATATGACATAGAGGAAACCAGGGAAACACTGCTGTAGTATCATGAGGTTATAAATGCATGATGGAGATATGACATAGAGGAAACCAGGGAAACACTGCTGTAGTATCATGAGGTTATAAATGCATGGTGGAGATATGACATAGAGGAAACCAGGGAAACACTGCTGTAGTATCATAAGATTATAAATGCATGGTGGAGATATGACATAGAGGAAACCAGGGAAACACTGCTGTAGTATCATGAGGTTATAAATGCATGGTGGAGATATGACATAGAGGAAACCAGGGAAACACTGATGTAGTATCATGAGATTATAAATGCATGGTGGAGATATGACATAGAGGAAACCAGGGAAACACTGCTGTAGTATCTTGAGATTATAAATGCTTAGTGGAGATATGACATAGAGGAAACCAGGGAAACACTGCTGTAGTATCATGAGATTATAAATGCATGGTGGAGATATGACATAGAGGAAACCAGGGAAACACTGCTGTAGTATCATGAGGTTATAAATGCATGGTGGAGATATGACATAGAGGAAACCAGGGAAACACTGCAGTAGTATCATGAGGTTATAAATGCATGGTGGAGATATGAGATAGAGGAAACCAGGGAAACACTGCTGTAGTATCATGAGATTATAAATGCATGGTGGAGATATGACATAGAGGAAACCAGGGAAACACTGCTGTAGTATCATGAGGTTATAAATGCATGATGGAGATATGACATAGAGGAAACCAGGGAAATACTGCTGTAGTATCATGAGGTTATAAATGCATGGTGGAGATATGAGATAGAGGAAACCAGGGAAACACTGCTGTAGTATCATGAGGTTATAAATGCATGGTGGAGGTATGACATAGAGGGAACCAGGGAAACACTGCTGTAGTATCATGAGGTTATAAATGCATGGTGGAGATATGACACAGAGGAAACCTGGGAAACACTGCTGTAGTATCATGAGATTATAAATGCATGGTGGAGATATGACATAGAGGAAACCAGGGAAACACTGCTGTAGTATCATGAGGTTATAAATGCATGGTGGAGATATGACATAGAGGAAACCAGGGAAACACTGCTGTAGTATCTTGAGATTATAAATGCATGGTGGAGATATGACATAGAGGAAACCAGGGAAACACTGCTGTAGTATCATGAGATTATAAATGCATGGTGGAGATATGACATAGAGGAAACCAGGGAAACACTGCTGTAGTATCATGAGGTTATAAATGCATGGTGGAGATATGACATAGAGGAAACCAGGGAAACACTGCAGTAGTATCATGAGGTTATAAATGCATGGTGGAGATATGAGATAGAGGAAACCAGGGAAACACTGCTGTAGTATCATGAGATTATAAATGCATGGTGGAGATATGACATAGAGGAAACCAGGGAAACACTGCTGTAGTATCATGAGGTTATAAATGCATGATGGAGATATGACATAGAGGAAACCAGGGAAATACTGCTGTAGTATCATGAGGTTATAAATGCATGGTGGAGATATGAGATAGAGGAAACCAGGGAAACACTGCTGTAGTATCATGAGGTTATTAATGCATGGTGGAGATATGACACAGAGGAAACCAGGGAAACACTGCTGTAGTATCATGAGATTATAAATGCATGGTGGAGATATGACATAGAGGAAACCAGGGAAACACTGCTGTAGTATCATGAGGTTATAAATGCATGATGGAGATATGACATAGAGGAAACCAGGGAAACACTGCTGTAGTATCATGAGGTTATAAATGCATGGTGGAGATATGACATAGAGGAAACCAGGGAAACACTGCTGTAGTATCATAAGATTATAAATGCATGGTGGAGATATGACATAGAGGAAACCAGGGAAACACTGCTGTAGTATCATGAGGTTATAAATGCATGGTGGAGATTTGACATAGAGGAACCCAGGGAAACACTGCTGCAGTATCATGAGATTATAAATGCATGGAGGAGATATGACATAGAGGAAACCAGGGAAACACTGCTGTAGTATCATGAGGTTATAAATGCATGGTGGAGATATGACATAGAGGAAACCAGGGAAACACTGCTGTAGTATCATGAGGTTATAAATGCATGGTGGAGGTATGACATAGAGGAAACCAGGGAAACACTGCTGTAGTATCATGAGGTTATAAATGCATGGTGGAGATATGACACAGAGGAAACCAGGGAAACACTGCTGTAGTATCATGAGGTTATAAATGCATGGTGGAGGTATGACATAGAGGAAACCAGGGAAACACTGCTGTAGTATCATGAGGTTATAAATGCATGGTGGAGATATGACACAGAGGAAACCAGGGAAACACTGCTGTAGTATCATGAGGTTATAAATGCATGGTGGAATATGACACAGAGGAAACCAGGGAAACACTGCTGTAGTATCATGAGATTATAAATGCATGGTGGAGATATGACATAGAGGAAACCAGGGAAACACTGCTGTAGTATCATGAGGTTATAAATGCATGATGGAGATATGACATAGAGGAAACCAGGGAAACACTGCTGTAGTATCATGAGGTTATAAATGCATGGTGGAGATATGACATAGAGGAAACCAGGGAAACACTGCTGTAGTATCATAAGATTATAAATGCATGGTGGAGATATGACATAGAGGAAACCAGGGAAACACTGCTGTAGTATCATGAGGTTATAAATGCATGGTGGAGATTTGACATAGAGGAACCCAGGGAAACACTGCTGCAGTATCATGAGATTATAAATGCATGGAGGAGATATGACATAGAGGAAACCAGGGAAACACTGCTGTAGTATCATGAGGTTATAAATGCATGGTGGAGATATGACGTAGAGGAAACCAGGGAAACACTGATGTAGTATCATGAGATTATAAATGCATGGTGGAGATATGACATAGAGGAAACCAGGGAAACACTGCTGTAGTATCATGAGGTTATAAATGCATGGTGGAGATATAGAGGAAACCAGGGAAACACTGCTGTAGTATCATGAGATTATAAATGCATGGTGGAGATATGACATAGAGGAAACCAGGGAAACACTGCTGTAGTATCATGAAGTTATAAATGCATGGTGGAGATATGACATAGAGGAAACCAGGGAAATACTGCTGTAGTATCATGAGATTATAAATGCATGGTGGAGATATGACATAGAGGAAACCAGGGAAACACTGCTGTAGTATCATGAGATTATAAATGCATGGTGGAGATATGACATAGAGGAAACCAGGGAAACACTGCTGTAGTATCATGAGATTATAAATGCATGGTGGAGAAATGACATAGAGGAAACCAGGGAAACACTGCTGTAGTATCATGAGATTATAAATGCATGGTGGAGATATGACAGAGGAAACCAGGGAAACACTGCTGCAGTATCATGAGATTATAAATGCATGGTGGAGATATGACATAGAGGAAACCAGGGAAACACTGCTGTAGTATCATGAGGTTATAAATGCATGGTGGAGATATGACATAGAGGAAACCAGGGAAACACTGCTGTAGTATCATGAGGTTATAAATGCATGGTGGAGATATGACATAGAGGAAACCAGGGAAACACTGCTGCAGTATCATGAGATTATAAATGCATGGTGGAGATATGACATAGAGGAAACCAGGGAAACACTGCTGTAGTATCATGAGATTATAAATGCATGGTGGAGATATGACATAGAGGAAACCAGGGAAACACTGCTGTAGTATCATGAGGTTATAAATGCATGGTGGAGATATGACATAGAGGAAACCAGGGAAACACTGCTGTAGTATCATGAGGTTATAAATGCATGGTGGAGATATGACATAGAGGAAACCAGGGAAACACTGCTGCAGTATCATGAGATTATAAATGCATGGTGGAGATATGACATAGAGGAAACCAGGGAAACACTGCTGTAGTATCATGAGGTTATAAATGCATGGTGGAGATATGACATAGAGGAAACCAGGGAAACACTGCTGTAGTATCATGGATTGATAGTACCAGTCAAAAGTTTGAACACACCTACTCATTCAAGGGTATCCTTAATTTTTTTTACATTTTCAACATTGACATAGAGGAAACCAGGGATTAACAAAATGAAACAATATTTATTTAATTCTATGTCATATGGTATGATAAGTGTCTAATATTGATAACTGTTATTTATTGTTGTTGACCTGTGTGATTATCAATGAATAGATGAAGATTAGGTGTACTTACACTGAACGTCCACAAACACAGAAGAAGAGTTGAGACGTCCATATTTATTCTCAGCCTCACAGTAATATTCTCCTCTGTCCTCAGAGATGATGTTAGTGATGCTGTAACTCTGTCCTGATGCTTTTGGTGAGGTTACGTTCTTCTTGTACCAGGTGTACTTGTCCACAGGTGGGTTGGCATCACTGCTGCAGGTCAGAGTCACTGAACTGCCCTCCACTATTTCATCAGAGGGACTGACTGATATTGAGGTGGTCTTTGGTTTATCTGATAGAAAAATGTGTCACAATACTTGCCTTTTGAGTTCAGGAAATATATCTGTCGAATCACATATAAAGTAAAATAGTGTAGAAAATGGAGATGATATGCAATACTTACACAAAACATTTACAGTAACACGCTTTGATATTTTGTCTCCAACTTCATTCTCAACCTCACAGTAGTATTCTCCTCTGTCCTCAGAGCTGATGTTAGTGATGCTGTAACTCTGTTCTGATGCTTTTGGTGAGGTTACGTTCTTCTTGTACCAGGTGTATTTGTCCAAAGGTGGGTTGGCATCACTGCTGCAGGTCAGAGTCACTGAACTGCCCTCCACTATTTCACCAGAGGGACTGACTGACACCGAGGTGTCCCTTTGGCCATCTGGTAAAGAGGATGCCATAAAAGGTAAGAGTACACAGAATCATAAAACACGGGACGAGATGTTAAAACTGTCCATTGTGCCAATAGATGGTATGCACTCACATGAGATTTGCCGTGATGTTGACAAAGTGGCATGGGAGGTTTATTTCTTAGACTGGGTCAAGATGTCAATTTTGGGACACATCCTCAGTAGTGTGCCTTCGAATCAGTGGGTGTTTTGGCCTTTAATCACTAAACACCCTCATCAAAGGTGGCCAACTAAAGGGTGATCAAGCCTTAGCTTGTGTCCCATGCCCAATTAAGATTTCCCACGGGACTATGCAAGGCAGGGGCGTCCTCTTCCCTGAGCCAGCCCTACAGCTGACCGCATACCTCAGATCTGAATTGGGTTCTCAGGTGGGGGTGGGGGGTCATGAAGTTATAGCCCAGCAAGGGTCCTTCCGTTTGATCCAGATCCACTGGCTGCCTCTGACGGTCTGCCGCAGAGCCGGTCCATGGATTCCAAGTTCTTTCAGCAACCTGATGGTGGAAGAAGCCACGAGTCCTCTGCATCCCACTTCAACTGGCCGGACTTTTGCATTCCAGCCACGCTGAGTTGCGTCTGCTGCCAACTCTGTGTAACGCAGTTTCTTACGCTCGTAGGCCTCTTCAACAGACTTTTCCCACGGGACTGTAAGCTCTATGATGTACACAGCCTTTCGTGAAGGGGACCAGAGTACCATGTCTGGCCTAAGGTTGGTAGAAGCAAAGCAATCTCAGGTGGAAAAATGAGTTGCTGGCCAATATCGACAAGCATCTTCCAGTCCCGGACCATGGCTAGGTGTCCAGTTTCTGGCTTCGTAGGAGGATGCTTGGGCCTTTTCTGTCCCTCCCAGATGAATGTTGCTGTTTTGACGGGATTGCTTGCTTTTGGAGGTAATGAATTGGTTGCACTCCTCTTGGTCTCAAGTGCTGCAGCCAGCCTCTTGAGGACCTGATTGTGCCTCCAGGTGTAGCGGCCTTGTGAGAGGCTGGTCTTGCAACCTGTCATTATCCTCTTGAGCCTATGGGGGGTGCTATTTCGACTTTGGAAAAATGTGTTCCCAAATTAAACTGCCTCGTACTCAATTCTTGCTCGTACAATATGCATATTATTATTACTATTGGATAGAAAACACTCTCTAGTTTCTAAAACCGTTTGTATTATTTCTCTGAGTGAAACAGAACTCATTCTGCAGCACTTTTCCTGTCAGGGAGTGAGATTTCAGAAATCGAGGTCCCTGTTCTGAGATCAGTTTATAAGTCTAAGCTATGAGGGTACATGCACTGCATACGCCTTCCTCTAGATGTCAGTAAGCGGGGAGATTTTGAATGGAGTGGATTGCGCAATCTGGGCCCTATATATAGACCCTGGAGCGGAAGGACCTTCCTTTTCAACAGTGCGCTTGACGCATGAAGACATCACAATGGCGTCCTGCAAACGCTTTCGTTTTAGTAGTT